>NC_090408.1:37753476-38070038 GCF_036365525.1 Heterodontus francisci
TAGTTGAGTTGATCCTGCAGAGAGCTGGCATGGACACAAAGGGCCGAATGGCCTCTTCTGTGCTGGTCTATGATTCTATTTCCATGTTTCAATGTAGAGTGTTTGGGAGGGTCTGGAAACTTTTTCATTTCTGTTATCAGCCTTCCACACCCGAACCTTTAATAATGTTTTCCCTTATTTTATCCACCCACTTCCAATTTATCATCTCCTCGCCTGAAGGAGCTGGAGATATAAATTAGAACAGAGCTGCTGTACCTAATTCATGCTAGACTAAAATTCTATAGACGGAGACCAGCCATCTATGTACACCTTATTGAAGTAAGCATTCTTCATTCACTTGGCTAGATAGTTAGAGCCAGCAGGCTCTTTAGCCATTTATGGCAGGCAAGGTAATTAGAAGGTACTATGCATTCAGAAAGATTAGCATTCAAGGATATATGTGTAAACTGGTGTTGGATTAGCAACTTAGTGATGAGGGCCACAATTGTGGCAGCTTGGGGGGAAAGGAAAAGCATGTTTAGAGGATGCTTTTTTGAAGTTGGTGTTGGGTTTGAGTAGAGGGAACTTTTTCACTGCATCTAATCTGACCAGGATATTCCTCATGCTGACATTGCCTGGAAGAAAAATGATGATTCCAGCCCCATGCTGTCCTCAACGGGCCTGCACACCCCAAAGAGTCACTGGCTAGCAATCAGGGATGGAAAGCCCAGCTGATTTCCTATCCCTTGCACAGACAGGGCTACTGAGGGCAATTGCAATAACCCTGCCACTACCCTGACTGTAATAAAAACAAAAAGTGCTGTAAGTACTCAGCAGGTCTGGCAGCATCAGTGGAGAAAGAAACAGAGTTAACGGTTTCAGGTGAGTGAAAGGTCACAGACCTGAAACGTTAACTCTGTTTCTCTCTCCACAGAGGCTGTCAGACCTGCTGAGTATTTCCAGCACTTTTTGTTTTTATTTCAGATTTCCAGCATCTGCAGTATTTTGATTTTACTACCCTGACTGCGTCCAGTTAACTCAACATAGACTGGAGATTGAAGGAACCGTGTTATTTTTATATTGACTCACTTCCAGAGCCTGGGCAGTACGATATAATATTCCTTGATTCCTCTTTTTAATAACAAATGGATCCCAGTAACACTGGGGCTAGGTGTAGTAGTTAGAACTTACTGAATTGCCTTGTAAAGTATGTGCTAAACACACACTGCACCTCAGGATATCACAGACTCTCTGCACTGAGCACAATTGGTTCTCAGCAGATATATTGTATTAAAATAGAACATCTTTGTATTAGTATAAATTTAGAAATCACTCACTGACACATTGATTGAAAACATATTACAAGTTTAATGATTTTCTGTTTAACCAAAAAAATATACATTTTATATTACTGGCCATTTCAACAGCACCACCCCCCCACCCCCCCCGCTCTCATGCTCACATCACCTGGGATTGCTGCAGTGTTCCAATGAACATCAACGCAAGCTCGAGGAACAGCATCTCATTTACTGATTAGGCATGCTACAGCCTGCCGGACTGAACATTGAATTCAATAATTTCAGAGCATGATGGGGCCCCCCCCCACCTTTTTATGTTTAGTTATTTTTTATTTTTTATTTGTTATTTGGTTATTTTATTTTAGGTCTTTTTTTATTTGGTTATTTTATTTTAGGTTTTTTAGTGTGTTTAGTTTGTTTCTACTGAGTCTACCCACTGTTACTGTTTTTTTTAAAAAAAATTTAATGTTTATGCTTGGAGTGCTTTGTGCTTTACAGTCTATTCACACCCTCTCTGTACTAACACTTTGTCTTTCAGCACACTATTAACATACCGTTTGTCTTTGCTCCATGACCTTCTGGTCACTCATTCTCTGTGACCTTGTCCTATCAACACCTGCTCTTTTGTTTTCTCTTGCCCCACCTCCCGCTTTACTTGCTTAAAATGTTTTACATTTCTAACAGGCTGCGTTTGCTGACAACGCTACCACTAGGTGGCGCGGCAGTGGCACATGCGCTGCCTGTGCCACTAAAACATCACAGTCTGTGACTTCAGGCAGCTGCCAGGACTAAAGATAGCGCTGCGCAAATAATCACACAAAGGCAACCTGACCTAAATACATGGCAGCACACAATGGCGAGAGGGGGAAAGCAAGCGAGCGAGTGGGCCGGGGACAGTGGGTGTGGGGAAGGGGAGCAGAGCGGGCCTGGGGACGGGGGGGAGCGGAGCAGGCCCGGGGATGAGGGGGAGCGTAGCGAAGATTCTGGGTACTGCCTGTGTGGAGTTTGCAAGTTCTCCCTGTGTCTGCGTGGGTTTTCCCCGGGTGCTCCGGTTTCCTCCCACAGCCAAAAGACTTGCAGGTGATAGGTAAATTGGCCGCTGTAAATTGCCCCTAGTGTAGGTAGGTGATGAGGAATATGGGATTACTGCAGGGTTAGTATAAATGGGTGATTGTTGGTCGGCACAGACTCGGTGGGCCGAAGGGCCTGTTTCATTGCTATATCTCTAAATAAAACTAAATAAAAGAGAGCGATTGTTCAATATTTGTCTTACAACTTACAACTGTCACAAGAGACAAGAGAATGGATTTTATAAACATCATTTCCAACACAGAACTTTGCCGGGAGGAAGGCATATCTGGCAAATCATAGGTACAATCCCCACAACTTTCCACTTATTAAAATCATTGAATTGGCTGAGACCTGATAAGAGTGATAAAGCTGTCTAATATTCTACAGTAGTGGAAAAAATCAAATAATAAGACTATTCTCTCCACAGAACAAACAAATTGATTCACTGGATTTTTAGGTCGAGCATGGTCAGTGATTATGCTTTTCTTATCAGTTCTCTTGTGCTCCTCCTAGTGGCACTGTTCGATATTTGAGAGCAGGTTGGCATTCCGCCCTCTCTCTTATAAGTGCATGGCCTGGTGAAGCTATGGAGAGGAGAGAAACAGTGAAAATGAGAAGGTAATACCCTCTTAGAAAAATGAGCATTCAAGAATTTATTAGCAGCAATGTAATGAGAGCCACAATGAGAACAGTGGGGCAGGGTGAGGAAAATTGTTTGTGTAGTGGGTGGGATGGAGGGGGGGGGGTACTTTTTACTTTTTTGAAGTTGGTGTTTTGTTTGATTAGAGGGAACTTTACACTGACCAGGATGTTCCTCATGCGAACATTAAGTGGGAAAAAAACGAAGAATGGTGGATGAAAGGTTAAAACAGTGCTGCTTTTTGGCAAGCACATTTGGTGCTGCAAGTGCCCATTCACACCACTGAGTTCACATCTGAAACTCTGTGCCACACCCTGTATAATAAACATTTTATCACACTGCTAGTAGCTTAGCCTACTATTTTTGTTTAGAGATACAGCACTGAAACAGGCCCTTCGGCCCACCGAGTCTGTGCCGACCATCAACCACCAATTTATACTAATCCTACACTAATTCCATATTCCTACCACATCCCCACCTGTCCCTATATTTCCCTACCTATACTAGGGGCAATTTATAATGGCCAATTTTCCTATCAACCTGCAAGTCTTTGGCATGTGGGAGGAAACCGGAGCACCCGGAAGAAACCCACGCAGACACAGGGAGAACTTGCAAACTCCATACATGTGACGTTAAACTTTGTAAAATCTTTTAAAGTTATTTTTATTTTTAAAAGTTCGTACATTTGACCCACATTTGACTAAAATAAATTCAGACGTAAGGTTGCTGTGGTGTCTATGCAGATAAACAGCATTATATTAGGAATTGAAGCATGTGGATGGAGGTACCTGCTGTTAGACTAGAGTGGAAAAGGGGACCAGTGCATAAACTTCCCTATATTTTTCCTGGCTCCCTTTATGTGCTATTGTGGTCAGTGCTTTGCTATGGGAGTTTTCAGTTCTTTTACTTTTTTTTTGGTGAAAGGTAATTTTTTTTCATTGATTTTGATATTAGAATTAGAACATTACAGCGCAGTACAGGCCCTTCGGCCCTCGATGTTGCGCCGACCTGTGAAACCATCTGACCTACACTATTCCATTTTCATCCATATGTCTATCCAATGACCACTTAAATGCCCTTAAAGTTGGCGAGTCTACTACTGTTGCAGGCAGGGCGTTCCACGCCCCTACTACTCTCTGAGTAAAGAAACTACCTCTGACATCTGTCCTATATCTATCACCCCTCAACTTGAAGCTATGTCCCCTCGTGTTTGCCATCACCATCCGAGGAAAAAGACTCTCACTATCCACCCTATCTAACCCTCTGATTATCTTATATGTCTCTATTAAGTCACCTCTCCTCCTCCTTCTCTCCAACGAAAACAACCTCAAGTCCCTCAGCCTTTCCTCGTAAGACCTTCCCTCCATACCAGGCAACATCCTAGTAAATCTCCTCTGCACCCTTTCCATAGCTTCCACATCCTTCCTATAATGCGGTGACCAGAACTGCATGCAATACTCCAGGTGCGGTCTCACCAGAGTTTTGTACAGCTGCAGCATGACCTCGTGGCTCCAAAACTCGATCCCCCTACTAATAAAAGCTAACACACCATATGCCTTCTTAACAGCCCTATTAACCTGGGTAGCAACCTTCAGGGATTTATGCACCTGGACACCAAGATCTCTCTGTTCATCTACACTACCAAGAATCTTCCCATTAGCCCAGTACTCTACATTCACTCTTCCAAAGTGAATCACCTCGCACTTTTCTGCATTAAACTCCATTTGCCATCTCTCAGCCCAGCTCTGCAGCCTATCTATGTCCCTCTGTACCCTGCAACATCCTTCGGCACTATCCACAACTCCACTGACCTTAGTGTCATCTGCAAATTTACTAACCCACCCTTCTACACCCTCTTCCAGGTCATTTATAAAAATGACAAACAGCAGTGGCCCCAAAACAGATCCTTGCGGTACACCACTAGTAACTAAACCCCAGGATGAACATTTGCCATCAACCACCACCCTCTGTCTTCTTTCAGCTCGCCAATTTCTGATCCAAAGCTCTAAATCACCTTCAACCCCATACTTCCGTATTTTCTGCAATAGCCTACCATGGGGAACCTTATCAAACGCCCTACTGAAATCCATATACACCACATCCACTGCTTTACCCTCATCCACCTGTTTGGTCACCTTCTCGAAAAACTCAATAAGGTTAGTGAGGCACGACCTACCCGTCACAAAACCGTGCTGACTATCGCTAATGAACTTATTCTTTTCAAGATGATTATAAATCCTGTCTCTTATAACCTTTTCCAACATTTTACCCACAACCGAAGTAAGGCTCACAGGTCTATAATTACCAGGGCTGTCTCTACTCCCCTTCTTGAACAAGGGGACAACATTTGCTATCCTCCAGTCTTCTGGCACTATTCCTGTCGACAATGACGACATAAAGATCAAGGACAAAGGCACTGCAATCTCCTCCCTAGCTTCCCAGAGAATCCTAGGATAAATCCCATCTGGCCCACGGGACTTATCTATTTTCACACTTTCCAAAATTGATAACACCTCCTCCTTGTGAACCTCAATCCCATCTAGCTTAGTAGCCTGAATCTCAGTATTCTCCTCGACAACATTTTCTTTCTCTACTGTAAATACTGACTCAAAATATTCATTTAACACTTCCCCTACCTCCTCTGATTCCACACACAACTTCCCACTACTATCCTTGATTGGCCCTAATCTAACTCTAGTCATTCTTTTATTCCTGATATACCTATAGAAAGCCTTAGGGTTTTCCCTGATCCTATCCGCCAATGACTTCTCGTGTCCTTTCCTTGCTCTTCTTAGCTCTTCCTTTAGATCCTTCCTGGCTAGCTTGTAACTCTCAAGCGCCCTAACTGAGCCTTCACGTCTCATCCTAACATAAGCCTACTTCTTCCTCTTGACAAGCGCTTCAACTTCTTTAGTAAACCACGGCTCCCTCGCTCGACAACTTCCTCCCTGCCTCACAGGTACATACTTATCAAGGACACGCAGTAGCTGCTCCTTGAATAAGCTCCACATTTCGATTGTTCCCATCCCCTGCAGTTTCCTTCTCCATCCTACGCATCCTAAATCTTGCCTAATCGCATCATAATTTCCTTTCCCCCAGCTATAATTTTTGCCCTGCGGTATATACCTGTCCCTGCCCATCGCTAAGGTAAACCTAACCGAATTGTGCTCACCTACATCTAAATCTAACACCTGGCTGGGTTCATTACCCAGTACCAAATCCAATGTGGCATCGCCCCTGGTTGGCCTGTCTACATACTGTGTCAGAAAACCCTCCTGCACACACTGGACAAAAACTGACCCATCTAAAGTACTCGAACTATAATATTTCCAGTCGATATTTGGAAAGTTAAAGTCCCCCATAACAACTACCCTGTTACTCTCGCCCCTGTCGAGAATCATCTTCGCTATCCTTTCCTCTACATCTCTGGAACTATTTGGAGGTCTATAAAAGACTCCCAACAGGGTGACCTCACCTCTTCTGTTTCTAACCTCGGCCCATACTACCTCCGTAGACGAGTCCTCAAGCGTCCTTTCTGTCGCTGTAATACTCTCCTTGATTAACAATGCCACACCCCCCCCTCTTTTACCATCTTCTCTGTTCTTACTGAAACATCTAAATCCTGGAACCTGCAACATCCATTCCTGCCCCTGCTCTACCCATGTCTCCGAAATGGCCACTGCATCGAGATCCCAGGTACCAACCCATGCTGCAAGCTCACCCACCTTATTCCGGATGCTCCTGGCGTTGAAGTAGACACACTTTAAACCAGGTTCTTGCTTGCCAGTGCCCTCTTGCGTCCTTGTAACCTTATCCCTGACCTCACTACTCTCAACATCCTGTACACTGGCACTACATTTTAGGTTCCCATTCCCCTGCTGAATTAGTTTAAACCCCCCCGAAGAGCACTAGCAAATCTCCCCCCCCAGGATATTGGTACCCCTCTGGTTCAGGTGAAGACCATCCTGTTTGTAGAGGTCCCACCTACCCCAGAAAGAGCCCCAATTATCCAGGAAACCAAAACCCTCCCTCCTACACCATCCCTGCAGCCACGTGTTCAACTCCTCTCTCTCCCTATTCCTCGCTTCGCTATCACGTGGCACGGGCAACAACCCAGAGATAACAACTCTGTTTGTTCTCGCTCTAAGCTTCCACCCTAGCTCCCTGAATTTCTGTCTTAAATCCCCATCTCTCTTCCTACCTATGTCGTTGGTGCCTATGTGGACCACGACTTGGGGCTGCTCCCCCTCCCCCTTAAGGATCCCAAAAACACGATCCGAGACATCACGAACCCTGGCACCTGGGAGGCAACATACCAACCGTGAGTTATATTATTTCAAATTTTCTCTCTCTCTCTGAGGCCCAATCTCTTATCTCAGGTAAATGTAAAAGGTAGCTTACCGTTACTTGAAGCCTCGTAAGGGAATTCTCTTGGTGTCCTAGCCAACATTTATCCTCAATCAACAGCTCCAAAAACAGATTATCCGGTCATTTATCTCATTGTTGTTTGTGGAACCTTGCTGTCAGAAATAATTAATTTGCTGTGAAACATTTTGTAACATTCTGAGCTTGTGAAAGGAGCTATATAAATGCTGGTTTTGTTTTTACTTTCCATCTTGAAGGTGACCACAAGTACCTTGCCCAAGTGGCCCCTTCTTCATGGATGCATCGAGACAATGAGTGTTCCCATATGTGGCTGGGTGTGTGGTTCGAGCTTGAATATCATGCCCCCTTACCATTGAAGATGTTTCACTGAATATCTTCATATGCATCCATCTCCCAGGAGGAGTCACAGAATCGTGATCAGAAGCAGGAGCCATGCTGATTTTGCCCTCCCGAGCAACGGGGATCTGAGGCTAATACTAGAGCCCCAGTAGCTGTCTGGTTGAGAGCAGCTGCTCCCATACACACAACCGCCACCAATTAGAACAACAAGGGCAGCAGGTACAGGGGGACACCACCACCTCCATGTTCCTGTCCAAGTATGACACTAAACTAACTTGGACATTTATCACCGTTCCTTCATTGTCACTGCAAATTCCTGCACCTCCCTACGGAGCAGCAGTGCGGAAGTACCTTCACCACATGGACTGCAGCGCTTAAAGAAGAATGACTACCACCATATCTCGGGAGGAACAAGGAATGGGCAATAAATGCTGGCCTTGCTAGTGGCACCCAGATCCCAAGAATTAATTTTGAAAAAGATAACTAGGTGCCTTCCAAGTCTATATGACTCAATATAACAACAATAGAATCATGGAGGAATACTTTTGCTCACATCTTTAAAATTCAAGTATGGAAATATATGGGAATATGTTCATGTATGCTGCAGACAGTAATATGGAAGATGTGGGTTTTTTAGATTAGGGTCTACAGTGTTGTTTGAGATTATAATTTCTATTTAAAAATCAGGATTTCTGTGTGGTATTTGTTCCATGGATCAGAACAATTCCTAGGATGTTAATCAGTGGTTTGATCTAGACTTGACTATTCCAATTCACTCTTGGCTGACCTCCCACTTTCTATCTTCGGAAAACTTAGAATAATAAAACCAAAGAACGGTTACAGCACAGAAGGAAACCATTTGGCCCATTGTGTCCATGCCAGCTCTCTACAAGAGCAACTCACCTCGTCCCACTCCCCCGCCTTTTTCCTATAGTCCTGAAAATACTTTTGCTTCAGATAATTATTCAATTCTTTTTTGAAAGCCTCAATTGAACCTGCTTCCATCGCACTCTCAGGCAGAGCATTCCAGATCCTAACCACGTGCTGCGTTTTAAAAAAAAAAAAAATTTCCTCATGTCATGTTGTTTCATTTGCCACCTTAAATCAATGTCCTCTGGTTCTCAACCCTTCCACCAACGGGAATAGTTCCTCCCTATCTACTCTGTCTAGAACCCGCATGATTTTGAAAACCTCTATCAAATCTCCTCTTAATCTTCTCTTCTCCAAGGAGAACAGTTCCAGCTTCTCAAATTTATCCATGTAACTGAAGTTACTCATCCCTGGAACCATTCTCGTGAATCTTTTCTGCACCCTCTGTAATGCCTTCACGTTATTATCTAATGTATTCATAACTTGAGGTCATCTAAAACTCTTCTGCCCATGTCTTAACTCGCACCAAATCCTGTTCACCTATCACTCCTATGCTTGCTGATCTACGTTGGCTCCCAGTTAAGAAACTCCTTGATTTTAAGATCCTCATCTGGTTTTCAAGCCCCTCCATGTGCCCCTCCAATTCTGGCCTCTTGACTATCCCCAATTTTAATCGTTTCACTATTGGAAGCCATTCCTTCAGCTGCCAAAGCCCTAAGCCCTGGAATTCTCTCTCTAGACTTCTTCATCTCTCTTTCCCCCTTTAAGGCGCTCCTTAAAACCTACCTGTATAACCAAGTTTCTGGTCATGTGTCTCAGTGTCAAATTTTGTTTGATAACACTCCTGTGAAGCACCATGGGACATTTACAATGTTCAAGTAGTTGTTTTTGATGTAGGTAAAACATGTTGATGTAGAGGAGTCCTCTAGTACTGGGGTATCACAATGCTCATAAAACTGATACACAAAGCAGTAAGTTATACATAAGAACATAAGAATAGGAACAGGAGTAGGCCATTCAGCCCCTCAAACCTGCCCCGCCATTCAATAAGATCATGGCTGATCTGTCCTAGGCCTCAACTCCTCTTTCAGGCCTGCTCCACATACCCCTCGACTCCCTGAGATTTCAAAAATCTACCTACCTCCTCCTTAATTACATTTAGTGACCTAGCCTCCACAACTCTCTGAGGTAGCGAATTCCAGAGATTCACCACCCTCTGAGAGAAGAAATTCCTTCACATCTCAGTTTTAAATGTGTGCCCCCTTATTCTGTAACTGTGTCCCCCAGTTCGAGATTCCCCTACTAGTGGAAACATATTCTCAACATCTACCCTGCAAGGCCCCCTTAAAATCTTGTATGTTTCGATACGATCACCTCTCATTCTTCTAAACTCCAATGAATAAAGGTCTAACCTTTTAGCCGTTCTTGATAAGACAACCCCTTCATCCCAGGAATCAGCCTAGTGAACCTCTTAACTGCCTCCAATGCTAGTATATCCTTCCTTAAATACGGGGACCAAAACCGCACGCAGTACTCCAGGTGTGGCCTCACCAACACCCTGTACAGTTGTAACAAGACTTCCTTATTTTTAAACTCTAACCCCCTTGCAATAAAGGTCAAAATTCCATTTGCCTTCCTAATTACTTGCTGCACCTGCATGCTAACGTTTTGTGTTTCATGTACAAGAACACCCAGATCCCTCTGTACTGCAGTATTTTGTAGTCTTTCTCCATCTAACCAATAATCTGCCTTTTTATTCTTCCTACCAAAGTGGATTACCTCACACTTTCCCACATTGAACTCCATCTGCCAAGTTTTTGCCCATTCGCTTAACCTATCTGTAGCCCTTTGCAGATTCTTTGTGTCCTCATCACAACATGCCTTCCCACCTATTTTTGTATCGTCAGCAAATTTGGATACACTACACTCTGTCCCTTCCTCCAAGTCATTAATATAGATAGCAAATAATTGAGGCCCTAGGACCCATCCTTGTGGCACCCCACTAGTTACGGCTTTCCAACCTGAAAAAGACCCATTGAACCCGATTCTCTGCCTTCTGTGTGTTAGCCAATCCTCAATCCATGCCAACACATTATCCCCAATACCCTGAGCTCTTATTTTGTGCAGTAACCTTTTGTGTGGCGTCTTCTGAAAATCCAAATAGGCTACATCTACCGGTTCCCCTTTATCCACTCTGCTTGTTAGATCCTCAAAGAACTCTAACAAATTTGTCAAACATGATTTTCCTTTCATAAAACCGTGTTGACTCTGTTTGATTGCAATATGTTTTTCTAAATGTCCTGCTATTTCTTCCTTAATTATGGACTCTAGCATTTTCCGCATTACAGATGTTAAGCTAACAGGTCTATAGTTTCCTGCTTTCTGTCTCCCTCCTTTCTTGAATAGGGGTGTCACATTAATGGTTTTCCAATCCGCTGGTACCCTACCGGAATCCAGTGAGTTTTGGTATATTATGACCAATGCCGCCACTATCTCTGCAGCCACTTCTTTTAAAACCCTTGGATGCAGTCCATCAGGTCCTGGCGACTTGTCTGCCTTCTGTCCCATCAGTTTGTCCAGCACCTTTTCCCTTGTAATAGAGATTGTTACAAGTTCCTCCCTCCCATTTACACCTTGCTCATCTATTATTGTCAGGATGTTTATAGTGTCCTCTACCGTGACGACCGATGAAAAATATTGGTTTAAATTATCTGCCATTTCCCTGTTCCCTGTTATTAATTCCCCAGTCTCATCCTCCTAAGGGTGAGAATACATTCTGTAGAACTGAAGTAGAAAGTGTTCCAGCCAATAAATATTATTCAGATAAAATCAGTGTCAGCAACATTGGTCAAGGGTGTTCATGGAGTCATTAATGGCACAGAAAGAGGCCATTCGGCCCATTGCATCTATGCCAGCTCTCCCTAGAGCACTCTAGTCAGTCCCATTCCCCCGCTCTATCCCGTATCCCTGCACGTTTATACCATATCCTCTCTAGTGCGATCACATTCCTCCTGTGGTGACCAGAATTGCATGCAATACTCGAGTGTGCCTAACTAGTGTTTAAGACAAAATAAAAACAACGTGCTGGAAATACTCAGCAGGTCAGGCAGCAGCTGTGGAGAGAGAAGCAGAGTTAACGTTTCAGGTCTGTGACCTTTCATCGTATGACAGGAAAAAATTAATGTAAACACTATAGAGTAGAAATTCTGATTGGTGAACTTCATTTTCAAATGCTCAATATTCTATATTCATGTGTGTGCTGCTTTTCCACAGGTCTTAGTTAACATTGTTTAAAATGCCACATAGGAATGCTGCATAAGTGCATTAAGTATTCGTATGTGTTGCTCATGGTTCAGAATTCCTACACTTACATTTTCTAAAGACAAATATTTTTTCCATTTTGACTTTGAGTTTTAGTCCTGTTCTTTGCAAGTCTAATTCTTTTCATAGGGGAAAGCTATTGTTGTGTTGGATGATCCAGCAGATATCTGTTTTGATTGGCTCTACTGTTTAGTACTTGGTTAAAACGGCAAATTTTGATACTTGTGTAGATTTTGGGTAGATGGGTAGGGCAGAGCTTCTAAATTATCTCCCTCTAGCAAGTAATGGAAAATCATGGGTATGTTGCTTGTGATACCCCTGGCAACAGGCAAGGTACCTCATCATGTATGAGGACCTGAAAAATTAGGATAATTATTTTTTAAAATTCTCAGTCACCAAAAAGAAATTATAACTTTGCTGGGTCTTTTGTAGAGTACCTTTCAGGGGTCTGTGGCTCTTGACCTTCTAGGTGATAGAGGTTGGGGGTTTGGGAAGTGCTGTTGAAGAAGCCTTGCTGAATTTGACGCAAGCCTTGTGTGTTAACAGAGTGACCGAGCCACCTCCAGCTCTGATTTCCAATTGTTTGTCACGTGGTTTTCAGACAAGAAATGGGCAGTTGAAAACTTACACCAGTGTTTCTCTACCAATGGTGATTAGTAGAGTTTATAGTCAGGGGTTTCTCATATTTTGCTTATTTTAATTGGAGAAACCAGCCTAGGTCAAAGGCCAAGGCTCACAGTGCAGGACACCACCAAGGCTGATAAAAGTAGAAGAAAGGGTGAGATAAATCACCAAGCAGTCAAGTGTAGAAGGGATAAATAGAGGGTTTGATACACCAGGTTAGTATTGTATACTTCTTGTAACTCATCATGAGGGGTACTAATGAAAGCCTGAGAACAGGTTATGATCTGAGAATAAATCCTAAACATATTAATGTTTACTCCATTAACAACCTTGCTGTGTGCTGTTTAAATGGAGCACCTTAACATTTATCCTGGCTGGTATCCAGCATCAATTTAAAATGAAGCAACTGCAGGAACAGTATAAGGAGGCTATAGCCAACACTGGCACAATGTCCTGTCTTACTGGCAACCATGAAAGCCATTATTGCTCAAAGCCTTGATTATTCAGGTGCAAGGGACCTACTCCATTTCAAATTATTCCAGACGGCAAGTAGATTAGTTTTAGACCACACAATATACAGCAGGCAGAATAAATTAAATAACTGTCTCTGGATTTTTTTCAACTATTGCCAGAGCAGAAAGCTCTAGAAGCTGAGGGAACATATACCAGCATTTCAGCTATTAAATGGTACTGACGCATTCTGGTAAAGTGAGTACTCTACACATATCAGAATCCAGAATCTGAGTTAAGCCAGCAGTGACACAACAATGGGCAATATATATATATCAAATTTACATACCAATTTTGTCAGATACTGAGGCTTTAAAGTAACATATTTAATGAAGGAATTAGAAGTTTAAAAAAAAAATCAGTAGATAAATTTATTTCTGTTATTGTGAAATATATATATATATTATTTTATTTCAACTCTTATTTTGGACATAGAAATTTCAGTTACTGAAAAAATGGATCTAACATTAAAACCTCCATCACAGCACCATCCACAGGTATCACAGGTAATGGAAGCACTTTTATAATGAAATTTCCCAACAAGGCTGGTTTACATGTAATGGAATGCAGCTCCAAGCACTAATTTTAATATATTATAGATATATATTAGGACCAAACAGCAATCTATCTATCTACTTAGCTATCTATCTATCTAAAAATGGTGCAGTCAACTTTCCTGACCTGTACCCCATGGAACACATATTTGTCTGGGTACAGAGGTCAAGAGAAAGAGTGACAGGCCGATTTCACCAGGTCTCATATACTTTCACTTAGCCTTTGTATTTCTGGGGCTCCCTTTGGGTGGGGAACAGAGGCACAGGCCACTTGTGGAAATACCAATGAGGCGGGAGAGGCATTCTGGCATCCTGCCTTATTTTCCTACAAAAACACTTGCTTGGCACATATAGCTCAGCTTTAGGAGCAAAATATGGAATTACATGTAATTAAAGTCATTAAGTCATGGCTTTATAAAACATTGACATACCATAATCACCATCACAAGAGTCTAGTATATACAACAATTCTGCATATACATCATGTCCGTAGCTCATCAACCACAAAAGGGAATGTCATAGCAAGTTGTCATTACATGTCAGACATGTCCTTAGGTTGAAAAAAGTCACAACTAGCTGTAATATATTGATAAATAACCAAACCACTATCTGTTAAGTGAATACTGCTACTGAGCAAAATCTTTTTTCAAATTGGAAATTGAAAATTAAGCAATCACCATTTTCAAGATGAACCAATAATTGCTTCCTTTCAGTATACAGGTAGGAAACAGCTAAAATTCAGCAACCAGGCAGCACAAGAAAATGAACCAGTCTGATCATTCAAAAGATTTTTTTCCAACTGGTTTTGGTGCCCTTGTAAATTTCTCAGCCAGTCTGTTTTATACCCATACACATATTTAATAATTCGGTTAGAAAAAGGTGTAGTGCCAGAAGACTGGCAGATAGCTAATGTAATTCCTATATTTAAGGAGGGAGACAGAATATGCCCTGGGAATTATAGACCAGTCAGCTTAACATCGGTGGTAGGAAAAATAATGGAGTCCCTACTAAAGGAGAGACTAGAAGAACATCTGGAAATTAAACATATAATAATGAATAACCAGCATGGATTTCCAAAGGGAAAATGTGCTTGATCAGCCTTATTGAATTTTTTGAGGAGCTAACAGAGTAGACAATAGTAAAACAGTAGATATAATTTATCTAGATTTTCAATAAGGCGCCCATAATAGAATAATGAATAAGATCAGAGAATGCGGAGGCAGGGGACAAGTAGCAGAATACGTTGCTGGCTGGCTTCAGGACAGAAAGCAGAGAGTGGGACGAACGGATGACTATTCAGAGTGGCAGAAAGTGGGAAGTGGTGTTCAGCAAAGATCAGTGCTGGGACCACTGCTGTTCACAATTTACATTAATGATTTGGACTTTGGAATCAAAAACAATTTCTAAATTTGCGGATGAGACCAAATTGGGGAGGATAGTCAATACTGAGAAGGACTGCATCAAGGACATTAATATACTTGCAGAATGGGAAAATAATTGGCAAATGAAGTTCAACATGGATAAGTGTGTAGTGGTACATTTTGATAGGAAGAATAGGGAGGCCACTTATTACTTGGAAGTCTGGGTGGGGTAGAGGAACAAAGGGATCTCAGAGTACAAAGACAACGATCACTAAAAGCTACGCCATAAGTTAGCAAGGCCATAAAAAAAAGCAAACCAAGCACTAGGCCTTACTTCCAGATGGATAGAATTGAAAAGTATAGAAGTTATGCTAAACCTGTATCGAACCTTGGTTCGATCACACTTAGAGTACTGCATGCAGTTCTGGAGACAATAATATAGAAAGGATATAGAATCACTAGAGAGGGCGCAGAGAAGATTTACAAGGATGATGCCAGAAATACATGGGTATACATATCAGGAAAGGATTGACAAGCTGGGTCTCTTTACACTTGCAAAAAGGCTGAGGGGTGACCTACTAGAGGTCTTTAAAATTATGAAAGGTTTTGATAGAGTGGATACAGGGGAAATGTTTTCTCTTGTGGGGAACAGCATAATTAGTAATCATCAATATAAGATAGTCACCAAGAAATCCAATAAGGAATTCAGAAGAAATTTCTGGGCGGCACGGTGGAGCAGTGGTTAGCACTGCAGCCTCACAGCTCCAGGAACCTGGGTTCGATTCTGGGTACTGCCTGTGCGGAGTTTGCAAGTTCTCCCTGTGTCTGTGTGGGTTTTCGCCGGGTGCTCCGGTTTCCTCCCACCACCAAAGACTTGCAGGTGATAGGTAAATTGGCCATTCTAAATTGCCCCTAGTGTAGATAGAGAATATGGGATTATTGTAGGGTTAGTATAAATGGGTGGTTGTTGATCGGCACAGACTCGGTGGGCCGAAGGGCCTGTTTCAGTGCTGAATCTCTAAATAAAAAAAAATAAATAAATATTACCCAAAGAGTGGTGAGAATGTGGAACTTGCTACCACAGGGAGTGGTTGAGATAAATAGTATTGATGCATTTAAGGGTAAGCTAGACAAGGATATGAAGGAGAAGGGAACAGAGGATTACGATGATAGATTTAGATGAGGAAAGATGGGAGGAGGCTTTGGTGGAGCACAAATGCCGATAATGCACTGGTTAGGCCGAATGGTCTGTTTCTGTGCTGTATATCTTATGGAACCATAGAAGTAACATTTAAAGCAGTTATAACATGATAAATGTATAAAAATTAAACAATTCACAATGAAATTATTAAACTTACCATACAGTTATCTCTACAATTGTGCAAATCCCTGCAAGTCTTTATCTTCAAATTCTCACCTATCAGGAGACTAGGAGCATAGTTTTCAGTATTTTATGACCATCGGTTGGTCAGCTTGGTATTGTCTACTTTATTGCTTCCTAAAGTCAGGAACATTGTGCATGCAAAACATATATTTTCTTCCATTTTTAATACTAAATATGTTTTGCCCAGTTTGCATTATTTCCGGTTTCCTACTGGTGCATTACTGACTGGTGTGTCACAATTTTGTTCCTATGCATTTCAGAACTTTTTCTAAAAGTCAGGCTATGGGCCTTTTTTCCTTTGACATTTAATTCAATAATTTTTGCCTGGCATTACATATAAAATATTTCCATCATTACAAAGCATTGTATGCTGCAATTCATCCTAAAAAAAAAAAAACAGGTAGAAGAATCAGCTAGTGCTTTGGCAGAACAGTAACAACTTATGCTGCAAAGTGATGTGCCACAGAGGTATAGGATGTGGGTCTGTGCAGCTAGTTCTGCACATGGCAAGTTCCTGAACTCAGTTATACCATTAGTGGTTCTTTTCACTGTGGGGCAGCGCAGTGGTTAGCACCACAACCTCACAGCTCCAGCGACCCGGGTTCAATTCTGGGTACTGCCTGTGTGGAGTTTCCAAGTTCTCCCTGTGTCTGCGTGGGTTTCCTCCGGGTGCTCCGGTTTCCTCCCACAGCCAAAAGACTTGCAGGTTGGTAGGTAAATTGGCCATTATAAATTACCCCTCGTATAGGTAGGTGGTAGGGAAATATAGGGACAGGTGGGGATGTGGTAGGAATATGGGATTAGTGTAGGATTAGTATAAATGGGTGGTTGATGGTCGGCACAGACTCGGTGGGCCGAAGGGCCTGTTTCAGTGCTGTATCTCTAAATATAAAAAAAAATAAAAAAATAGTGGACCTTTGGAACATGTAATGCTCATTAATTCACTGAATTCCTTCAAGCGAGAGCTGGATCTGTTTTTGGCGGGTGGGCGGGGAGGGAAATCACTTCTTAGAAAAGGTAGGAATGGGGAGGCGGTAGCGTAGTGGTAATGTCACTGGACTGGTAGCCCAGAGGCCCAGGCTAATGCTCTGGGGACGTGGGTTCGAATCCCACCACGGCAGATGGTGAAATTTCAATTCAATTAATAAAATCTGGAATTAAAAAGCTAGTGTAGTGTGACCATGAAGCCATTGTCGATTGTTGTAAAAACCCATCTGGTTCACTAATGTCCTTTAGGGAAGGAAATCTGCCGTCCTTATCTGGTCTGGCCTACATGTGACTCCAGATCCGCAGCAATGTGGTTGACTCTTAAAATGCCCTCTGAAATGGCCACTCAGTTCAAGGGCAATTAGGGATGGGCAATAAATGCTGGCCTAGCCTTCGACGCCCACATCCCATGAACGAATTTTTTAAAAACTGCATGAAATTCAGCGCCAGTGTGATCTCCTGGACTAGTTTTGATCTAGGTGGATTGGAGAAGAATTTCCCAGGTTTTTTTTCTCCCCTCAAATTGGCCTGGGGTTTTATCTGTTGTTGCCTCTTCTAGGAGATCACATGACTTTTGCGTAGGGTGGAAAGTATATTTATTGTACATAAGGTATGATAAATGTGTGAAGCAGGCTGGATGGACCAGAGGTTTTTTTTCCTATCTGTCATTGCTCGTATTTGAGAGAGGTGGCAAGGGATGGAGCTAGACATTCTATCCACTCGAGCGCATTCTGTATCAACCATCTTGAGAGTGGCTCTAAAAGAGAGAAAAATACTTTCATTTATATAGTGCCTTTCACTACCACTGGACATCTCAAAGTGCTTTACAGCTAATGAATATTGGCCAGGACACCAGGGATAACTCCCCTGCTCTTCTTCGCAATAGTGCCATGGGATCTTTTACATCCACCTGAACAGGCAGATGGGACCTCAGTTTGACATCTCATCCCAGAACTTTGTAACTCAGGGGTGAGAGTACTACCAACTGAGCCATGGCTGACATAGCTCTGGCAGAAGACTGAGACCCCACTGCCTTCTTGCACTCTCACTAAGACTTAGTGTCAGCTGCAATGTTCCCTCTAATTTTTTTGGAGTGCGCAGGTGATTTGTTTAAGTGCACGATCCCTTTATGTTTTTTTGCTCGGCCGTGCATGCATGATAATTTAAAGGGGCGATTTGTCCACAGTCTGCACGGAAACAGTTGGGTTGCTGCGTGGCCGTTCAGCTTACTGGGAGCATTGCTGAGCTGCAGAGAGAGCAAACAGGATGAGATATAAATTAAAAAAGGAGAGAAAGAATTATTTTTGTTTTGTTTTAGAGATTATACCACCAACTACTGTACTGAGCACATCAAGGCTACAGAATTGTGTAAAATTTGCAAATAAAAGTGTGTGCAAAGCCCAAGGATTTCGCGATATATTTGAAGGCCTATGCTGACAAATGGCATAACTCACTGTGTTTTTAAGTCCATTACCCACACAGTAAATTTTGAACTCGTTGTTACTGTTATAAAGACACCGAACTGAGGTCAGATGATTTCCAACAGAGGTGGAGCAAACATCAGAGAAAGAAAAGAAAGACTTGCATTTATATAGCATCTTTCACAACCTCAGGATGTCCTAAAGCCCTTTACAGCCAATGAAGTACTTTCGAAGTGTAGTCATTGTTGAAGTGTGAGTCAAACAAAGTCACTTATGCAATTTTCCTAGTGGCTAATTACAGAGTAGAGTCATAGAGTTATATAGCACAGAAACAGGCCAACTCTGATTGGGTGTATTCCTCAATGTTTCATCATATGACCTCCTGCCTCCAATTGTCCCACCTCCGTGCACCCACCGTTGATCATCCAACACGTTCAACCTCAGGTGGACTGCCCTTCTATGTCAAAAAGACTCTTAATTAATTGGATG
The DNA here is from genome assembly GCF_036365525.1 of Heterodontus francisci. Classification (NCBI taxonomy): domain Eukaryota; kingdom Metazoa; phylum Chordata; class Chondrichthyes; order Heterodontiformes; family Heterodontidae; genus Heterodontus; species Heterodontus francisci. The sequence goes on from NC_090408.1 coordinate 37,772,711, forward strand.
ATTCTTGACTGTCAGTCAAGCAGCCTTTCTCCTCCCCCCATCTTGGAACATAGGAACAAGAGTAGGCCATTCAGCCCGTTGAGCCTGCTTCGCCATTCAATGATATCATGGCTAACCATCTACCTTAATGCCACTTTCCTGCGCTATCCCCATATCCCTTGATGTCATTAGTATCCAGATAATCATTGATTTCTGTCTTCAACATGCTCAATGATTGAGCTTCCACAGCCCTCTGGGGTAGAGAATTCCAAAGATTCACCACCCTCTGGTGGTGAAGAAATTCCTCCTCATCTCAGTCTTAAATGGCCTACCCCTTATTCTGAGAGTATGTCCCCTTGTTCGAGATCTCCAGCCAGGGAAACATCCTATCTACAGTCACACTGTCATGCCCTGTAAGAATTTTGTAAGTTTCAATGAGATCACCTCTCATTCTTCAAAACTCTAGAGAATACAGGCCCAGTTTCCTCAATCTCTCCTCACAACACAATCCCACCATCCCTAACAGACTAATCCCACCTGTAACATTGGCAGCTGTGGAATTGTACCATGGAATTAGTTCATGTCTTCAGGAGACAAGGAGAGGAAATTATATAAAACAAGAACATTTTGCATTGCCTGACAGGAAAGATGGACAGGTTCTTTGATCACATGACTGTCATCTAAAGTTTTCCAACCCTCCAGGATTAAGCTGGTGTCTCCAGGAAGCCTTCTGAAAGTCCAAATACACCACATCCACTGGTTCTCTAATATTTTTAACAAATAAATGGAAATGTTCAAAAAAAATGAAAAGAAACACAATTTTCTGAATGCCTTTATGATTTTTCCCCAGAGCTGCTTGGAGAATTGTCCCGGAGATTAATCTTCACTTCCTGGAGACACCAGTTTAATCCTGGAGGGTTGGAAAACTTTAGATGACAGAGTCATGTGATCAAAGAACCTGTCCATCTTTCCTGTCAGCCAATGAAAGTGGTGGACTAGAAAAGGAGTGGAAACATTATTAAATTCAAGGAGTGGGGGAGTTGATAAATTAATTTATGTTCTGCAAAATGTTCTTGTTTTATTTAATTTCCTCCCCTTGTCTCCTGAAGACATGAACTAATTCCGTGGTACAATTCCACAGATGCCAATGTTACAGGTGGGATTAGGCACTTTGATTCTCTACTATGAATCTGGCCATTGTTGTAGTTATACATTTATTACTTTTCCTTTCTCTGTGGTCTCCCTTTCTACCTCACTTGGGCAAAGGAGTCAGCGAACTGTGGTTGAAAACAACTTTATTCACTGTTGAAGTGAATTTATTGAGTTGGCTACATTACAAGCATTGAACAAACAGACTGTTCCATCAGGCTAGACGGTTCAGTTTTTATTGTGAGAATTGAACACGGAAAATTAAGTAAATATTAACCCAACTTGCATCCTTATTTCTTCACTAAACATCTCTGTAATTGTACTTATTGTTAACAAGGAGTCCCTTCTTATCCAACATTTGCATGACGCAAGTGCCAGACAATGACCATCTCCAATAAGAGAGAATCTAACCATCTCTCCTTAATGTTCAAAGGCATTACCATCACTGAATCCCCCAGCATCAACATCCTAGGGGTTACCATTGACCAGAAACTAAACTGACTTGTCACATAAATACTGAGGCTACAAGAGCAGGTCAGAGGCTGGGAATTCTGTGGAAAGTAACTCACTTCCTGGCACCCTAAAGCTGTCCACCACCTATAAAGCACAAGTCAGGTGGGTGATGGAATAGTTTCCACTTGCCTGGATAAGTGCAGCTCTGACAACACTCAAGAAGCTCAACACCATCTAAGACATAGCAGCTGGTTTGATCGCCACCTCATCCATCAACAAGATGCAATGCAGCAACTTGCCAAGGCACCTTTGACAGCACCTTCCAAAGTCGTGACCTCGACCACCTAGAAGGACAAGGGCAGCAGAAGCATGGGAACATCACCACCCTCAAGATCTCCTCTAAGCCACATACCATCCTGACTTGGAGCTATGTCGCCATTCCTTCACTGTCGCTGACCCAAAAACCTGGAACCCCCCTTCCTAACAGTACTGTGGATATACCTACATCACAAGGATACTGCAGTTCAAGAAGGCCACTCATCACGACCTTCTCAAGGGAAATTAGGGATGGGCAACAAATGTTGGCCTGGCCAGTGACACTCACATCCTATGAAAGAATAAAAGAAACCATCTGTATATTCAAAACTTCTAACCTATACTTCCCCTCTTTACTTGAATAGTGATACAGTCCTTCCAGTATCTCTCTCCTTTAGGTTAACATTTTCTTTTTTCCCCTTATCTCCTTTGTTCTGTCTCAGATTCACTGGAATAAGAGATTCAACCACCTAAACCATGTCTATATTTTACTGAAACTTTTGTATAATGTATGCACTTCTTCTCCACAAATTCTACTTTCTGATTTTATGTTTTTGGTTATGCTTTACTATCAATATTTACCATTGTAAATTGCTATGTCAACATTGCCAGTTACATTTTGCTGGTGACCGTACTGATGTCATTAGAAGATCTGGCTACTAGGTGTCTCTATTGATGGAGTTTCTGAAGTCTTCCATCCAACTTTGTCACCATCTTGAATATATAAAAACAAGTTTTATATTCATCAGTTTGCCACCGGCAATTTACTAGTTACAAAATAAATAAGCTGTGCAAAATTTTAAGTACAAGACTTTACTTGCCATACCAGCGAGCTCCTGGTTTTTCGCCCATAGTTAATATTGACAGGCTATTCCACTGTGGCAGAGGTCATACCTTACCTGATCCTGCCTTCACTCTGTACACATGCATTTTCATCACAGGCCGTCTGAGTATGTACCTTCCATGTACGAACCAACTGTTGTTAAAAATTTGTTGGCCACTGGACACCAATGGATAATTAATTGGAAATCTAAATGTGGCCAATTGCATTTCTGATTAGTAAATAAAAAATGAGCAATGGCATGGTTGGGTATGTGATCTCAATACTCATATTTGCATAGTGTATGCATGTTACAACCAGGTGAGAAAGGTATCTGGGGTCTCTTTCAGCCTTCACCTGGTCTTCTTGTAATAGGATTTGATTTTTCAACGCAGTGTTTTTAGCTCCCTCTTGGTGAATCCTTGTTCACCGCTTTCCAATTATAAGGCAAAGAAACCAGCAGATCAGGTTTTCTCAGGTTTAAAGAAGAAAAATGAAATTTAAAATAAAATAAAACTTAAACTCTAATTCGGTTAACGCCTATGGATACAAGCTGTGCCCCACGCTAGCATGCATACGCGATACGCACATGCAAATAGAGACAGAAAAGAGCAGAAGAAAAATAGTGGAGAGGTTTGAGGCAATCTCTGAAGAGGGGTTTCTGTTACTGTGCTTCGGGCTCGTTGTAGTCCTCGCTTGTAGGTAGATCTTGCTTTTCGTTGGGACCCAGTATTCTTAAATTGTGTTCACTGTCGGAGACTTTTCTCTCTCAGGGTTCAAATATCTTCAATGGATTCCGAAGCTGGTGAGAACAAGATGAGAGCAGACAGGAGAGAGGTCTTTTCCAGTCCAGAAGCAAACAGCTTTCTGAGTTTTAAAACTCTGTGGCATGTTCAAATTCAAAAAACCTCCAACAGCCAGTTAGTCATGTGACTAAGCTGGTCTGACCATGTCTCTTTGTGTATTCACCCATCTTAGCAGTTAACCTGGAATACTAGCCTCTCCACCTTCAACGTCTGGTAATCAAATGTCCATTGTGGATTAAATTGGAGCAGGGAGTGGCCCCTTTGTCGTTTCCAAGTACTGTATGTTACGATGCAAATGTCTTTCCAGTGACAGTTTAAAAATCAATGTTCATGTGGCGAAATTAATGTGTCTCATTCTTGGCAGGTGGGAGCCCGTAAGACAATGTTTAAATGTTTTTGTCTTTTTTTTTTAGTAAAATGGTAAGACAAAAAGCAGAGCATGAGTGTTTTTTGATTATTGCAAGTGCTTTACTTTCTTGGTTACTGTAATGTTTTAGATGTTTGTTAAATAAATTTGCACATCCGAAGTACATTTACCTGCATTGTGAGTGTATGCAAGGCGTTTTCTACCAAAATGAAGGCTAAACGATGACACTGTAGCCAGATCTTTGACTAGTCAGCATTTGCTATTGGACAACACTGTGCTATACCACAGCTGGGAACACCTAGATGATTTTTCCCTTCCCTTCCCTGGCTAAAGGCCACTGGAGATAACTGTTCCATTGAGAAAGAAAGACTGTGAGAAGAATGCACCATTTGTGGCTAACTAAGTTAAGAATGGTATCAAATTGAAAGAAAAGGCATACAATGGTGCAAAGATTAGTGGTAGGCCAAAAGATTGGGAAATTTTTAGAAACCAGCAGAGTAAAAATAAAAATAAATAAAGGAGAAATTAGAGTACGAGAGTAAATTAGTGAGAAATATAAAAAAAGGGAGTAAAAGCTTCTACAAATATAGTTTGTACAAATACAAACAAAGTAGCTAAAGTTCTCTTAGAGGAATTAATAGAAAACAAAGAAATGGCAGAGACTTTGAACAAGTATTTTGTATCAGTCTTCACAGTAGAAAATGCAAAAGCATCCCAAAAATAGCAGAAAATCAAGAGGCAAAAGGGAGGGAGGAATTTAAAACAATCACGATCACTACAGAAAAGATACTAGGAAAACTTATGGGACTAAAGGCTGACAAGTCCCTGGTCTGCATCCTAGGGTCTTAAAAGAAGTATCTGAAGAGATTGTGGATGCAATGGTTGTAAAGAATTCCCTAGATTCTGGAAAGGTCCCAATGGATTGGAAAGAAAGGGGGCCGACAGAAACCGGAAAATTATAGGCCAGTTAGCCTAACATCTGTCATTGGGAAAATGCTAGAATCCGTTATTAAAAAAGTAGTAGCAAATCATTTAGAAAATCAATGCGATCAGGCAGAGTCAACATGGTTTTATGAAAGGGAAATTGTGTTTGACAAATTTATCAGAGTTCTTTGAGGATGTAACAAGTAGCGTGGATAAAGGGGAACCAGTAAATGTAGTGTATTTGGATTTCCAATAGGCATTTGGTAAGGTGCCACATAAAAGCTTCCTGGATTATCATGGATAGAGGATTGGCTAACTAACAGGAAAAAAGAGAGTCGGGATAAATGGGGCCTCAACTATTTACGATCTATATTCATGACTTGTACGAAGGGACCGAGTGTATTGTAGCCAAATTTGGAGATGATACAAAGGTAGGAAAGTAAGTTGTGAGGAGGACAAAAATGTCTGTAAAGAGATATAGATAGGTTAAGTGAGTGGGCAAAAATTTGGCAGATGGAGTATAATGTGGGAAAATGTGAGGTTGTTCACTTTGGCAGGAAGAATAGAAAAACAGAATATTATTTAAATGGCGAGAGACTGCAGAATGCTATGGTACAGAGGGATCTGTACATCCTTGTACATGAATCACAAAAAGTCAGCATGCAGGTACAGCAAGTAATTAGGGAGGCAAATGGAATGTTGGCATTTATTGCAAGGGGATGGAGTATAAAAGTAGGGAATAAAAGAAAAATACTGCGGATGCTGGAAATCTGAAATAAAAACAAGAAATGCTGGAAATACTCAGCAGTTCTGGCAGCATCTGTGGAGAAAGAATCAGAGTTAACATTTCGGGTCAGTTCCGAAGAAGGGTCACTGACCCCATTTGGGTCCTTAATGGTCAGTTTCAGTTGCTTGTCTGCCTGCAGAGAGAAAGAGCAGCTAGTTTCACACAGATGTTGGGTCTGTCACATGATATTCTGTCTCTTGCAATTTAATTAGATCATGTCTAAGAATTCCAGTCTCTCTCAGGGTCCTATTGTTCCAGTGATTACCTATTGAGTGGTCCATCTCCACCAGTGTTAATGTTCCAAGATTGCTTTTAATGTCTTGTTAATGAAGGCAGGACAGGTAGCCCATTCAAAATTCCCAGGCCATTTTTCTGGTTCGGGATTGACCAGACCTTACTTCTCCACCTCAATACATTGGAATGTAGGTTATTTTGATGCAAATTATAGTGGCCATTTTAGTTACTATCCGTCACCTTATATTAATTTTTTCCCTTTTTTAAAGTTTAATTTACATTTCCAACCAATGGATTAAAAAAAAAGTCATCATTCGGTATTGCACGTGTTCGTGACGACGGATAAAAACACAGGGCAATTAGTGGGAATAAAATCTGGAAAATTCCTGTCCTACTCCCGTAGGCAATTGCAATGAATTCAGGAGACCACTCTGGCTCTGATTAATGTTATACAGTACCTACCTTTTGTATGAGGTGATCTCCACCCCAGCCAGAAACAGGTCCAGCCTCTGGCTTGAAGGAATTCAGTGAATCACAGCTTACTGCACAAGCCGACAGCTTGTTCCACACACACCCACTATTTGCTTAGAAAAGAACCACCTCCTAACATACAACCTAGTTCTGCCTTTACATAACTTGAGATTGTGAAGTTTCGTCCTCCCTCGCCCATTTAGTTGTGATCAGAACCGAATGTAATAATAAATGTGAGGTCTGATCAGAACACTGTACATTTTAATCACAATTTCCTGTGACTTATATTCATCTGTTTGGTATACCTTTTCTAAAACAAACAATAAGGAGTCACTGGGTTGCCCACGTCATCAATCTGTTACGGCCAGGTGAGGAGGGAGTCTCGGGCTCCCCTTTCGCCCTTCCACTTATTTGACCGCAACACGGTTTATTCCTTTTTAAAACAGTATGTGTGATTACCACCTCAGTGAGTGTTGTACCTTTTTCCTCTAATATGATTGCAAAAGAACCAATTTGACAGGTTTTCTTGAGTTTAAACAAGAGGTAAGTTTATTATACTTAACACTCTAACCCAATTTAAAAATGCTACAAATACACTACACATTCATCCACACATTCACACGAGAATCACACACACACACACAGATTACAGAGGGAAACAGATTTGGTGGTTGGATTAAAGTCCAGAATAAAGGGAACTTAAATACAGTCTGTAAATCCAGTAGTCCTCGACTGAAGCTGTATTCTTGAAGTCCTCACTGGTCAAAGTGCACTTTGGTTGGCTTGCTTTGCTCAGAGTTTTCGTGAAGGCAGAATAGGTAGTTGATTCTCTTCCCCTGGTTGCTGGCTGTAATGGTCTGTAGGCTTGGAGGGTTCCCCAGTCACGGCCGGTTCTTTTCTTGATATTTTCTGGGGGGAAAGAGAGAGAGAGAGAGATGCAAGGGAGCAGCCGCCTGCTTTGTTGCTGTATACTCAGTTATGCCTGTCTGTTGTCCGTGTCACAAAACTTCCTGTTTCTTCATTGATGAACAAGGAGTCACATGGTTCTATCAATCCCCTTTGTTTTTAATGAGGTCCAAAGTCTAAAACCCAAAACACCTCTTAGGTGGGGTTGCCAGTGTGAACTCCCTGGAGGGACGTCTCCACTTATGAATGCCTCAAGATGACTTTGAATGGCTCTCTAAGGAGGATCATTTGGCTAATCTTGCTTGTAGGAATTCAGTGAATCACAGTTCACTGCACAAGCTGGCAGCCTGTTTCACACACACCCACTATTTGCTTAGAAAAGAACTACTTCCTAACATACAACCTAGTTCTGCCTTTACATAACTTGAGATTGTGAAAAAAACTCAGTTAACCAAAGCATTGTTCTGATTGGGCTTCTTGTTAGACTCTTTGTCCCCAGTCTAATCTGGTGTTTCAAATGTAAATTGCAGTGGCCATCTTGGCTGCTATTTTTTTTAAAAAAGGTAACTTGTAGGATTTTTCCCATTAAAAGTCTAAGGTAAGTTTCCAACTGATGAAATTAATATGTCCCATTTGGCATATAGGGTTTTCCTGACAAACCAAATACCAAAAGTAGTTCCTTTTCAAAGGGAGACAAACTCATAAAAATGTAACTATGAAAACAAAGGAAATTTATAAATCTAAATAATAATATTGCTGCTGGTGCCCACTACACACTCCAATCCTTGCGGTGCCCACTAGTCGCAGAAGGCCTCAGTGGTACTCGCAGGCACTATGTGCTCCTTCTGCAGGGTGTGGACAATACCGCAGAAGCAGGAAGCTCGAGTGAGCCATTCCCGTCCCCATCGGCCACATCCAACCTGGACCTGTAGATGGCCACTTTGGCCAGGCCCAGGAGCAGCCACATGAGGAGGATCCCCGACTTACCCCCACTGGGTAGGCCAAGAACAGGAGGGTGGGATTGGTTGGGCAAGAAGTTGAGGAGCATTCCCTTCAAACAGTGGAAGAAGGGCCGTAACCTCCTGCATTGGACAAAAAAATCTTGTCCAGTCCCAAAAGTTACAGGTGACCTGGGAGTCCGTAAAATAGCTTAAAAATCATGACAACGGATAAAAACACAGGGCAAACAGACTCCACACCACATCTCCAAAGGTGCAATGAAAGACTCTCTTGGACTCTGCTGGATGGCATGGCTATTTGGTGACGTAATTTAACATTTTATTTGTATTTTTAAGCATTGTTTTTACATTAATTAGGCATTTGCACTGTCAAGTCCATTGCGAGTGTTTCCACTTCAACTGTTATTATTTCAACACCATTCCAGGAGTGTGTGTGTGTTGCTTTGTTTTCCTTCCTATGTGCAGTACTTTCCATATGTATGCATGAAGTATCATCCATCATCGATCTGTCCACATATTTACCTTGTCCAATTCACTCTAATTTCTCAGCTGCTCTCCAATTCCACCGCACCTCCCCGTTTGGTAGCATCAGAAAAATGTGACTGCTGTGCATTGGGTGTTTTGAGTCTAGGTCATTGACATAAATGAAAAATATTAGTAGGCCCACTATTGAGCTCCCCACCTTCACATAACTCATGATCCTGTTGCTTTCTAGCTGTTGACATTAAGCGAGATTTCCAATTACAGAGGCTGATTGCAAACTCATTTAAAGAAATGGAGTTGTTTGGTTAAGAGTGACATGCATGAAAAGCAGGTTACATTTTTCAACAGAAATGAGTAATTCTTGACTACACCTTTAAACAGGAATAGAACCAAAACATTTTTTTTAAAAGTTGCTTTGTTAAAATTAGTTTCCTTTACTTTTGCATTTTACATTTTGAATTATTCAGCCGAGTAAGCCTAATAAAAATCATTCTGCCACTGTGTTTTTGAACTGGTTCTGTCACTTGGGCATCACCAAAATGTTCACAGCATAAAGCATCTCCTCCAACTCCAACACATTAATTAATGTGCAGATTCATTCCATATATGGGTAGGTTCAAAACTGTCAACGTATTTTAAGAATCTTTTTATCAGTGCGATATTTTAAGTGCAACCAACCCAAAAATAAACTCGTGTTCAAAGTAATGCTTGGTTAATATATTTTGTAACAAGGTGATTTTTTAAAAAATTGCTGTTGTTACAAGTCATGCAATGTTATTCTTCGAAAAGACATTAAAATTGAACGAAAATGCTACACAGTTCTGCAAAACCGAAGCTGATGGGAGCGGTCAATGGTTGCTGGAGGTGGGGTTGGAGTAATGCGAATGCAGCGCATTGTAGAGACGGTTTAAAGAATAGCTTAAACCCCATCATTTGCGCACACGATGCACGCAGTCGCTGGCAAAACAGCAAAACTTCGGTCGAGGGGCCGCCTGGTGACACACCCCAGCAGCCGAAAAAAACATTGAGGTGATCCGCGCAAGGAATTAAAAAATATGGTGCAACAAAAATGCCTCAAAAAGGGGGGTTCGCTGCAAACTCCAGCTGTCGCGAAAGTTTGACAAGAGGACGCTAGTATTGCAAATCATTACTGAATATGATTGCATTATTTTTTCTCTTGCTTTTTGCAAAAAAAAACAAATGCACGTTTACAAAGACGGCCATGCCGCGTTGCAGCAGAGAAACTGTTGCGTAGTTACTGGTTCTGCATTATTTCTGCGCCTCTAGCGCGGCGCTGGAGCTCGGCAGAGAGCGCCCATGGGCAGTAGGTAAAACCACTTGCTTTATTTCATAATTTGCATTAAGAATTGAAAGGTTTTATGTTGCGGAATTTGCAATTTTTTATGTTTTTTAAAAAAGAAATGTCGCGAGTAAGATGGCGCCCGGGAGCACACGTGACCCGCCGTATCTTTTTTTTGTTACATCTGTTGTTGCCGGATTCGATGGTTGCTGCCTATGTCCCGCCTTTCCCCCGCACTGGCGATTGGCTGTCTTCAACTGTCAATCAAGTGGGACGCTACCTGATTGGCAGCACCTTGCGTCAATCAGTAAAGCCCCCTTCTCATTGGTTCCCTCGGCACGTCGCTCAACTGAGTATCCCCGCCGGTGAAGTTAATTTTTTTCCTCTCCGGACTTGTAGTTTAAAAATTGCGCGTGACGCACATTAAAATTTATTGCACTACATTTGCTCCTGTGCATATGTACAAACGTTGCAAATATATGCATACGTGCCGCTTTCAATAATTTGAAATTTGCACTTAAAAGTACTTATTTTTCACAATGATTGGACAATAAGGTAATTAAATTTTTTGCATGCTAATGAAGAACCATGCGGGGAGGACGTTGACTTGTGTGCCTCATGACATGACAATGCCCTTCCATTTTGTTGTGTACAGTAAGCGACTGTTTGGGTACTATGCTGTGTTATTTTGAAGACTTGCATTAATGGCGTAAAAATATATTTAACAGCAATGTAATTTGTTAATTGAAGCTGGATTAGTTTTTAAGCAACTTAAAAACAAACAACGCCACGTGATGGAAGCTGTTTTTCGTCTCTTTCCCCCGCTCCCCTTAACCATATTTTTTTTTAAAAAAAAGGGACCCACAAAAATGTTTAAAGACTTTAATATGGGGTTTCTGTAGCGGTATTTGCTTGCTGTTATATTTTTAAATGCTACTTCAATCCCGTATGTTTCTCAAGTCAGTCATGTACATCGCAAAAAAGCTGAACTTCCACAGGAAGGAACTTATTTGATTGGGCTACTTTTTAAAGTTGCAACAATGCAGTATTTATATGTATCTATACGGGTTGAGTTTAAGATGGAAAAAGGTTGGACTGAGCATCAATTTTTTTTTTAAATCTCTATTTTATTGGGATGGTGGGCTTTTGTGGAATCAGAAAATACTTTTTTTTTTGCACCCATATTAAAGGACGCCATTTGCCACCATGCCTTTACTCGGGCTGCAAAGGGCCATTTAATGCATTGAAAAATCCCAGCTGCAACCGAACTTTAACAGCTTCGAGCTCCCGCCCCGGCCGCTGCTTCTCGCTGCTACTGGTGAAGCCCTGGGCTGGACGGGATCCTATTGGCCAACTGGCACGTCCATCAGTGGAGCCGAGTCCCCGCCCCTCCTGGGAGTTAGTTATCAAGTTGGGTTGGCTCGGCGCTGTAGTGGCGTTAGCTTGTATTACAAGTAGATCTCTCCCTGTGTGAAACAGCATTTTGGTGACCAGAGCGTTTGTCTTCATATTGTAAATCAGCCTTGGTGGCAAAGATGGATATGAAGAAAAGAATTCATTTAGAGCTACGGAATAGGACGCCTTCAGATGTAAGATTTGTTCAAAAAAACTTCCAGACTCTCTCTAAATCTTTGTGTTTTTTTTTTAAAGATGATAAATAGTTGATGTGGGGGTCCTGTCTGTTTATAAATGGAGCATTTCCTATACCTGCTTTCCCAGGCATCTAGTTGCAAATGTGTAAAATATTGTATCCTTATTTTTGAAGTATATGTATTTTTTTTTGAATTGCTATATTTTAGTAGTGTATAGTCCAGGTCTGTAAACCTCAGTTGGATTGGATGAAATGCACCAAGAGTTTTGCAAGTGCCTCTGAAGCTGGTTAGTTAATAATGCTGGAGCTTGGCAAACTTTTCCATTTTTTGTTTAGAAAAAGAGTGCAATGTTTGAAGTTTGTAAAACGTGTGAAAGGAACTTGAGCAATTAAAGATACAACGAGATATTCCAATCGGTGATCAAGTAAGAGGGAATGAGGAGCCATATTTGCAACTTCATAGTCATGAACGCGCCCATTCTCGGATATTTTTCTAAATTACAAAATATTCCAATAATGAGCAGCAAACCGAGGTTAAGAGGACAATGTGGCTGAGGTTGACCTCTTAATTGAATTTCTTTTTTTTGGGAGGTTTGTTTTTGAGCTGCTAGTTCTTGTAACTTTGGAAATAAAATCTTTAGAATAAGCGAAAGACCTTGTGGGACAAAAATAGTTGCTGTTTGACATGAATCTGCATTACGCGCGCATGAGAGCCGAGTGTGGATCATTTTGAATGCTGTTAATTTGTTTAAAATCCACAGGAGACGTAGGTTTTAAAACTGAAATCTGCAGATTTCGCCTTGCTAAAGACTGTAAACTTGAGTAGCCTCGACTGTGACAAAACTTGTTTTTTTTTTGTGACACTTTTGACCTGGTTATTGAACTGGCTTTTTAATTAAAAAGATATTTTAATACACTGGCTAATTTAAATATTTAAAGTATTTTTTTATGGAGGGGTTTCAGGGCAGGGAGGGGGAGAGAGAGAGAAATGTGATTACATTTTTAATACCACCTCGATCCCTAAATTATCTGATTGTGGCCGATATCCAGCAGGTTGACAATAGTGTGTGCGGTGGGGGGGGGGGGGACAGAGTAGCTGTGCGTTTCCTCAGTTGATGATTTTGTAATGTTGGTTATCATCAAAAGAAAGGAGGGGGGGGGGTGGGTTTATTAGTTGGGCTTGCAGTTTAAGCTGTGTTTTATTTTTTGTAAATTAAGACATTTAAGTGCAGTCCTTTTTTTCGGGAAGGAGTGGAGAGAAATGCAAGTGTTGATTTCCAAAAATTCTGCATCGGACCCAGTGACAGGCCATTGGAGAAATTGGGGCCAACTTTGGAACTTTGTACCGCGTTGGCAGGATCCGACCCAGCAGAAGTAGGACAGCGGCCATTTTATTAAGGGCTTGGAAACAGAAATGAAGAATATAAATACCGTGCCCTTTCAGGGATGCAAAAAAAAAATAACCTGGCGGTGGAAGAGGAGGGAAGACGTTAATAATATGGATTGTGTGTAAACGCTCTCTCTCGGGGGGAATGGTGGAGCTGGGGAAAGGTAACAGGAGAGAGAGAAACAAAACAAAAAAAAAAGGCAAGGACGAAAATACAGTAAGGTTACGTCATTGGGGAAATCGAGCCCCATCAGCTCTTTTCCACCTCCAGAAGATCCAGAGAATTGGGATCAACTCTTCGGGAGTTATTTTAATTTGAACAAAAGGGAACGTGTTGAGAAGCTCGTCCTGATTTGAGGCAAGAGGGAGGGTTGTGTAAGAGGGAGGGAGGGGGATTGGGGGGGGGGTTAAAATATTGATCAGTCGTTAAAATAAGAGCCCCAGGTAAAAGTTTGCCTCCTCTGCTTGGCCCTAGTTGCCATTTTGTAATGTTGCAGAATTGTAGCGATTGTTGGTGTCGAACGTTCCAAACTCTGCAACTTTGTAATGGCAACATTCGCGTTCTATCGGGAGCAGCCGGCAAACAAGGTCAGCAGGGTCCTCCTCCCTTCCCTCCTCTACCTCAACTCTCTCCACTCATTTATTATATAACCACACAAGATTTGTGGGGTGTGCCTTTTCTGTTCCAGGCATATGTCTGTGTATTTTCACCAGTTTTAATGCATATTATTGCCCAGTTATTAATTTTTCACACAGCACTGGTTGGTCAATTTCTAATAATCAGCCCCATTAGTAACCATGCCTTTATTATTTTTTTTTAGTGTTTGTTGCTATAAAGTTTTTGAAATGCGTGAATCCTGCATTATTTACAGCCCAGGGAAAGGGATAAGACTGGAGACACGTGAGGCATAATCACACAAAGGCTCTGTGAAATGCCTCCTCCCGAGTTTGTGGTGGTTCTTTTAGTTTTAATCCCATTTTACGACGGAGCAATTATCTGATTTGTATTGTAATTTGGGGACTATGTTTTGGTGCCCTTGTGTCTTTTTCTTTTTTTAAAAAAAGCACTTGAACCAAGAGTGGGTTATGCAGCCTGCAATTTGACACTGGAGTTGCATAACTCCGCTCTCCATCTCAATTACTTTAAAAACTTACCACTGTATGCTTTGCTTCTGTTGCCAGTCTAACTTGGGTGCACATATTTGTTTCTTGTGTGGGTTTGTGGTGGCTAAGGGATTTGGTGGTGGTTTGTCATGGGTCGTTTAGTGTATTGCTCCATACTGTCTCAAGTCTGAATAACTGTTGTATTTGTTGTGGCTGGTGTGAGGAATCCATTTATGTTGGATTTAGGATGCAAACAGAAAATGAAGGAAGTTCACAACAGATCAGTCAACATTCTATAAGAGAAAAGACAAGGTTTTGGTTGTGAACCCATCATTGTGGGTCTGGAAGTTGAAAGGGAGACGAAACTCACCAATGACTGGAATGGCAGATGTAACTCAAAACAGGAATCTTCAGTAGATGGTAGAATATGCTGCTTAAATTATGGCCATACTGAATTGGGAATGTTTTGCTGTTGACACCCCTTAACTTGACTTTTTTTTTTAAAGAAAATACTGGGGAAACGAAAGTTTATTAATTTCAGACATAGTGTTGGCATCATGTAGTCTTTTGGGTCAAGTTTAATATAACCAGCTGAAGAGGTAAAGTGATCTCTGACTTCCAATTTAGAGCATGGAGTTTGTCATATCTGAGGAAATGGGTGTGAACAAAATTTATGGTGAACTTCTGAGCTGTGGGCCAATGCTCTGGAGGCACTTGAGTCCTTAAGCTATCAGTCTACGTTGTGTTCACACTTGGTTCCTGAGAGTGAAAGGTCAACATATTAACCAACTGTGCGATCCAGGCATTATTTCAATGTTTTGCTTCCAGTTCAGGCTTTCATTGATGAGGTGGATGCATGCTTTTGTTCCAACGTTGGACCTGAACTGACCCAAGTGCTGCTGTATTCAGTGCATTGCAGGCTGAATTCTTAACAGACAAATTTGAGGGGTGGAAATCTATACAATTAAATTCAGAAGTATTTGAACTTTAGTTCTTGTAAAGATTATTTGTTTGGAGGCAAGGCCATGCCATTGGGCCCATTGAAATTCATCCCTGACGTGTTTGTGCCTTTATTGCATTGTCTGGTAGATTGTTCATGTGTAATATTTTCATTGGTATAGTCTGTTGCACAGATTAAGTGTAGCTTGTGCGTTGCATTGCCTTTCACTGTGTAAAGATTCTAATCTGGGTGTTTAGACTGCTGTAAAATAGGACTGAAGATGTTGAGCCTTGAAGTGGGATGTTTAGGTGTGGACAGCTTGACAGTTTCCCTAGATTAGGAATTTGATAAGTCTGTCTGTGCACATTCCAACCCACTTGGAGCAGTGAAGTGGATGGCAACAATGATGATCATGCACTTTATATTAAAATGAAATGAGGTAATGTAACAATATTTGGATGGATTGGCAAAGGTATAACCTGCTGGGAAATGGAACACTTTCCATTTTGGGCGCCTGGTGTCAACATCAAGTGCTGTCAGGTCGGGTATGCTATATGTGACTGCAAGTAAAACTTTCTTCACTACCTTAGCAATCTGCCTTAGCCCGAATCACAAACAAGTGCTCTCTACACCAGTATGTCATTCCTAGTTTCCATTCCATCTACTGGCATGCCTGGTTTCATTTTTTTTCTCTCTCTCTGTTCAGTGCAGAATTAAGAACAATTTTATGTTCTGGGCAAGTAGGTTGATGCTATGCATAGTCAAATTGTGTAGAAGAACACAGCTTAGAATTGTATAGAAATTACAGCACAAATGGGCCATTCAGTATCGCTGATCCATGCCAATGTTTATGCTCCATAGAAGCCTCCTCCCATCCTCTTTCTTTAGTCCTGTAGGCATATCCTTCTATTCCTTTCTCTCTCATGTACTTACCTAGCATTCCCTTAAATGCATTAATGTTCATTTCAATGATTTCATGTGGTAGTAAGTTATGAGACTTTGTATCAAAATAGTTTTTGATAACCTGTGACATGCCTTGGGACATTTCACTATGCGAAAGGAGCTATAGAAATGCAAGTTATTGTAATATGAGCCTGATGACCTTAAGTTGAACCTGTCTCCAGCAGTGCGTGTGGACCTCATAGTCTCAAGTTTGAATTCAGAAATTATCTGTGTTGGAGAGGTGGGGAGCAAAGACCAGTCTTTTGGTTCGGGAAATACTGATTGTTATGACTCGGTGAGAAAGCTGTCTAGGGGTCCCTCAGCCTTCATCTGGTCATCGTGTAACACGGTTTTATAAAACACCGTGTTTTTTGCTCCCCCTTGGTGAATCCTTATTCGCCGCTTTCCAATTATACGGCAAAGAAACCAGCACAAACAGGTTTTCTTAGGTTTAAAGAAGAGAGGTTGAAATTTATTAAACATAAAACTCTAATTTGGTTAACGCCTACGGATACATGAGGCGCCCACGCTAGCATGCATACGCGATACACGCATGCAGATAGAGACAGAAACGAGCAGAAGAAAAATAAAGTGGGAAAAGTTTGAGGCAATCTGTGAAGAGGGTTCTTGTTACAGTTCTTCGAGCTCACTAGAGTCCTTGATTGTAGGTAGATCTTGCTTTTTGTTGGCGCCCAGTATTCTTAAAACTTGTTCACTGTGGGAGACTTTTCTCTCTTGGGGTTCATGTGTCTTCAGTGGATTTGGAGTTCTGTGAGAAAGAGATGGAGGGCCAGCTAGGAGAGATCTCTTTCAGTCCCGGAGCATTTGGATTAGATTAATCTATAGATTAGATTAGAGATACAGCACTGAAACAGGCCCTTCGGCCCACCGAGTCTGTGCCGAACATCAACCACCCATTTATACTAATCCTACACTAATTCCATATTCCTACCACATCCCCACCTGTCCCTATATTTCCCTACCACCTACCTATACGAGGGGCAATTGCTACTGGCCAATTTACCTATCAACCTGCAAGTCTTTGGCATGTGGGAGGAATCTGGAGCACCCGGAGGAAACCCACGCAGACACAGGGAGAACTTGCAAACTCCACACAGGCAGTACCCGGAATTGAACCCGGGTCGCTGGAGCTGTGAGGCTGCAGTGCTAACCACTGCGCCACTGTGTCTCTTCTTACACACAGTACCTGGTGCTCAAGGTCCATTGTGGGTTAAATTGGATAAGGGAGGTGACCCCTTTGTCTCCACAAGCACAGTCTGTTAATATGCAGATGTCTTTCCAGCCAAGGGCCTGGTGATTTTTTTTTTAAAAACAAGTCCTTTCTTCACTTCAGTAACAGTTTTCAAATCAGTGTTCATATGACAAAATTAATATGCCTCATTCTTGCCTGATGGAGGTCTATTTGAGCATGACATTGATATTTGTAGTCGACAACAAGTTCTGATGCTAAACCACTCGGGATTGTTCATTTAATTTTCCGTTTTTTTAAATAAAAAGAATCTGAGCGGATTCTTTCATATTTATGAAGTAGATTTTAGTCATGTTGTCCAGAAGAAATATGCCACCACTGAGGAATGCAGCATTATCAGTTTCTGGAACTTGTCAGCATCAAACAGCAACATCATATATTGATATTGCACCTTTAACATAAAACATGCCAAGGTGCTCCAGAGCGGCATTTTAAAACAAAATATGACACCAAGATTCATGAGATATTGAGTCAGATGACCGAAACCTTGGTCAGAGGTGGGAGGTGGTGGCATAGCGGTAATGTCACTGGACTGGTAGCCCAGAGGCCCAGGCTAATGCTCTGGGGACATGGGTTGGAATCCCACCGCGGCAGATGGTGAAATTTGAATTCAATTAATAAATCTGGAATTAAAAAGCTAGTCTAGTGTGACCATGAAAGCATTGTTGTAAACACCCAACAAGTTCATTCATGTCCTTTTAGGGAAGGAAATCTGTCCTTACCTGGTCTGGCCTACAGGTGACTCCAGATCCACAGCAATGTGATTGACTCTTAATACGTCCTCTGAAATGGCCACTCAGATCAAGGGCGGTTAAGGATGGGCAATAAATGCTGGCCTAGCCAGCAACACCCACATCCCATGAACAAATTTTTTTTTTTAAAAAAAGGTAGGTTTTAAGGGAGTGTCTTAAAGTAGGAAATCGAGGTAGAGAGAGGAGGAGAGCTTTAGGAAGGAAATTCCAGAGTTTGAGACCTACACAACTGAAGGGACAACCACCAATGATGGGGCGATTAAAATAGAATGCTCAAGTGGCTAGTATTATTGGGTCTGGAGCAGGTTAGCGATAGGGAGGACTGAGGCCACGGAGGGATTTTAAAACGAGGATGAGCGTTTTAAAATCAAGACGTTGCTTGACTGGGAGCCAATGTAGGTCAGCGATCAAAGCAGTGATAGGTGAACGAGCAGTCTTGTCAGGCGTAGTACGGTTAAGATAGAGTTGAACTATCTCTACTGTTCCCTTGCTGCATTAGTGCAATGTTTCATTTCATTTTCCCACTCTGGACAAGGCTACTGTAATCAAGTTTGAAAATTGTGGGCAGTTTTGCACTACCATTCCACGTTATTTAGGAATAATTTTGACTCCCTGGGTCTTAAAAGGAATGCTGAAGCCTTCAGTCTTCACTGAATTTTGGAACAGGCCTCGAGAGCTGAAAGACTGAACTATTTGGACACTTTCTGTTCTCTACCTCAAAAGTTTAAATTCTAGGCAGAATTGTATGGATTCTTGGTACACTTTTAATTGGCAGCCGTTTGTAAGAAACTCTCTGTATTCTGAGACCTAATAGTTCAGTTGCCCTTTTTAGTGAATTAAATGATTTATATCTTGGAATGTGTAGTCGTTGTTGAAGTTTCCATTTAGGAGCCATTCAATTGTGGCCAAACTGTTAGCTCAAGCATTTATTGATGTCTCGCACATAATGGGACATGATTGGTTGCAACTTTATACCAGGGTGTGGTGTAATTTTGACCTAGTTGTTTTTTTCTGGAACTTGATCAAATAATCCAGGGAGTACAATGGTTGCTGTACTGTGGAAATGTTACTTGGAGAAAGGAATGGAGGTGCAACTATGGATATTGCAGAATTATGCTTCATTATCTGTGGTCAGACTTTACCTCAAATGGATTAGAACCTAGGCAGAAGATGGGTTGAATGGCCTTTTCTTAATCCTTTCTTCCGTTCTAGGATGAAGGTTCTCTTGCATGTTAAGAATGTGCAAATAGATGTGGGCGGTTTTTGGTGCTTGCTCTGGTCTCTTAGTTTTAAAAATGCAGAATGAATCCAAAAACGGTCTTGAGCCTTGAGTTCGCTTAAGACTGCAAACAACTTGGGTTCGTTTATAATGGCCAATTTAGATTGCTGTTAGGAATCTGTTAATTATGATTTCCAGTTATACTTGTACATATATATCTATATAATAAAGTGAAGAAGTGGATTTTACCGCATTCATGCTTGTGATCTGGAAATAATCTTGGGCTTATGTGATGGGGTCAAAGACTTGCCCACATAGTTATGATTTTTATGATCTTCTAGTTCAGTGAAAACACTGAAACCAGGTTTAAGTCATGAATTGAAGTGTTTGCGCTTCATGGTCTTCAGATTCTCTCACCTAACTGGTTTTTGAAAACAGTTCAAGATGGACTTGGGGGCAGGTGGGAATGGAAGAGTAGATCGCTACATTTAGCTTTCACCTCCAGGTCTAGGTTTCAGTCCTAACTTACTCTGGGGTGACCATCTCCTCCCCCAGTAGCTGTAATGGTCCTTGCAAAGTAAATATAGGCAGTTTCAATCTACTTCCTGTTGACATGGGCCCACGGTTTTGTCAATCATTCAATGGTGGAGGGGCAACTTCTCAGGCTTGGCTACATTATTGGCACAAGGTAATGGAATGTTTTCCTGCAGTTGATACGTGCTTGAAGCTAAAATTGCCTGAGATGGTGAGGTTTAGCTTTTGCCAATACTAAACCTTTCGGCATAACAATTCACCAGTGCACAAATTTAAAAGTTATTTATGCCAAGCAGAGCGGCCCAGTTGACAACAGCCAAGTCAAATCCCTAGGTTGCAGACAAAATCTAAAAATGTTCAAAGTGCTGGAAAATATTAGTAAGTGAGCTGGACTTGTCATGGGTAAAGCAAAGGGCCACTGACCAGATGGACCAGCTAGTAAAACCATTCCAAGACATGACAGGAGCGTTATCAAACAAAATTTGACACCAAATCCCACAGATACAAGGACAGGTGACCAAAAGCTTGGCCAAAGAGGTAGGTTTTAAGGAGCACTTTAAAGAAGATAGAGACGTAGAAGACTTCAGGGAGGGAATTCTTAGGCAGCCAATGGCGGAGCAGTGTAAATCTTGCTTGGGTTTGTTGCATGGTCTTTTACTGGGGCATTTGTGTCCTTAGAATTGGCATCTCTCAACTAATTGGTGATTCAGTTTTAAAAAAAAACCTCCATAAACCTCTGGCAATGGTGTTTAATGGAGTCTGTGTTATTGTTGAACCTCTGAGCCTGGTTTTGAATCTGGCCCAGATGGATATGACAGTCTGTGTCTCTGCTGGTGGTAAAGACATTTGTGAAATGTTTGGGCAGTCTTGGTCTGTTTCTTGGGGGATGAGCCATAGCCCAGACACCACTGGGGTAAGTTGTGGGCTGTTGTATTTTGGAACTGGTTGAAAAACTGTCACTGGAATATTGGCTCTTGAGTTCTTGTGAATTTATTTACCACAAATGCTCTGCAAATCCAGTCATCGGTCACCACCTTACCCCTTCCTCTCTGTGAGATGGTCAGAAAATTTCAAGGAAGAAGCTTTTTCAAGATATTAAGTTGCCAAATACCACACCTTTTTTTTTTAATTTCACAAACCCGGTTCAAAATATTTTCAGTTTTCACCTTGTTCAATACTTTCCATATGTAATTGTCGGAACAAGGAGTTCTGGAGATCATTGATGAAATGCTTGTGGCTTGCTGCTCTGATGACGAACAGCTTCCTACAATTACAGAAATGGGAATACAGACATTACAAAATTGTAACCTGGTAGACCTGCAAAAAATGAGTGCTTTCCAATTGCTTGATCATTTTGAATATGAAACAGATTCATCTATCAAATTGAGAGAACTAATTATAGTCTGTAACTTGTAAATGTGGCATAAAAGATTGAGCACTGTATTTTGGTATCTGGATAGACGTTTTAAAGTTTCATCCCAGCGTGGACTGTTGGCTGTTTGGTGATCTGTTTAATCTGGTGTGCTTTGACTAGTGCGGTCTTGGAACGAATAGAATTGCACTCATGGTTAACTGGTTGTTTATAAGTTGGAATTCCGCTCTGTCTAATTTATTTGCTACCGCAATGTATTTAACAGAGATCAGGAGGTTTTAGGACTGACGTTTTACGCCATTGAGTCTTGGAAGGTGTCGAATAGAAGTGGCTGGTACCAGTGAGTAAATGGGTCATCCACAGAATTATTGTAGAATCTACAGAGCAGAAACAGGCTATTTGGCCCAGCTGGTCTATGGTGGTTAAGCTCCATGCGAGCCTCCTCCTACCCTATCAGCATAGACTGCTGTTCCTTTCTCCTGTCTGTGTTTATTTAAATACAAATCAGGTAGATCCCAAATTTGACTCCTGAGTTACCTTATCTTGCCAGGGCGTACCTCCTGGATTAGGCAGGAGAAAATAGTTGTTTGTGACTCTGGTGTAAAGTATTTGTATGTGGACGATTGAGTGACAGGATTGGCCCCGGTCTTTAGCCCCATGGGTTCAACAGCTCTGGTACTGGCACTTGCTATCGAGACTTGCAGAGAAGCAATGCTTTTCTTGAGTGGGGTACTGTAGGTTGCACAGATGCAGAGCACCCATCACCCACAGGTGGGGAAAGCAGAAAGTTAATTAAAATATATGTAAGCAGATGTGCTTTTTGCTTCAAACTAGAGACACATTGAGGCAAGTGAACATTATGGTCCTTTTTCATACTGGATATTTGGTGCCTGTGAGGAATGCTGTAGTGGTGCGTGGAGACTGGTGATTAACTTCAGTTTATCATACTTTTCCAGTACATCCAGCAGGATTGAGGTGATGCAGATCTTTTAACCCACTTTCCTACTACCTCCACTGTCCAACCTTGAATTGAACCTTGAGTGACTGGTAGAAAGCTCCCTGTTTGTGCTCTCTGTAAGGCTCCTGTCTGGGAATTCGGAATGGTGAAAGCCTGCCCACATTGTAGCATGGTTGGCTATGAAGCCTAGGCCATAAGGATGGATGTGTGGGAAGTTGAAGGGTGTGCTGGTTTAGAAGTAGCAGTAACACTCTTGCTGCTTTAAATTAGGTTGTGGATTCAAGTTGCACACTGAGAGACTTGAACAGGTAATCTAGGCTGACCCTCCCAGTGACAATATTGAGGAAGTGCTGCACTGTGAGAGGATAAGATGTTAAACTGAGGCCCTGGCTGCGCGCGCTCATGAATATAAAGATCCCATTGTCCTATTTGAAGAAGAGCAGGGGAGTTCTCCCCAGTATCGTGGTCCGATATTTATCCCTCAACCAACACCTAAAAACAAATTATTTGGTCATTATCCATCAAGTTGCTATTTGTGGTAGCTTGCTGTGCACAAATTAGCACTCTGGAAAGTCCTGAAGCAGTGGACAGTGAAAGTCTTTTCCTTTTCTATTGGTATGAGTTTGAGGTTCAGTTCTAGAGGAAAATAGACAGCTGGTCAAAGATGTAGCTGTCATCAGGTCCTTGATTGTGAAGAACTACAACAAAAAGGGATTCCAAATAGCGCCTCCAGTTGGAAAGCATTTGAGGATGAGGGTGCCTGAGCTATAACCTGTAAATTCCAATTGCTGCGATGTAGAGCTGATTGGACATTCAAATCTAGATGCTCGTGGAAGTCCTGGACTTCTTCACTGACTGTAAGGGTCCTACATGAAGATTTTGGCTCATTGTGTTCTAAATGGTTTAGGCCAACAGTTCCAAACTCGGAGTTTGAGTTGATAATCCTGCTCGTGGGCCATGTAGATGGCCAGTGTGGGAGGTGGGAAATTCACTTTCGGGCTGTGATAGAATAGAAGCTTTATCACCCTGTATATTTTAGTACAGTGGATCCTCGAAGGCCATGTGTCAAGTTGAAATCAATACTCCCATTTATTTGTGTATCTTGGGTTGCAAGTACTAATAGATTGTAGTGTTTTAATTAGGATTTAGCCACCAATGAGCTAACGACACTTTTCTAACTTCTAGGCCTGAAAAAACTTAGCAAGGCTAATGAGTGAATAGGAAAAACAAATGCAAATGACAGCATGCGTATTTAATGTATTAAAACGTCACAAAGGTGCTTCACAGGAGTGTTATCAAACAAAATTTGACTGAGCAATGTAAGATATTATTAGGACAGAAGAGCCTCTTTAAAGGGGGATAGAGAAAGGCGGTGGTGGGTCTTAAGTAGAGAATTTGAGCTTGGGGCCCAGGCAACTGAAAGCATTGTGGTGGAGCAATTTTAAAATCAGGGGTGTGCAAGAGGCAGGAAATGGAGGAATGTCGAGTTCTCGGGTTGTAGGGCTGGGAAAGGGTTAGAGATGGGAGAGGCATGGTCATGTAAGGATTTAAACACATGGATGAGAATTAAAATCGAGACTTGTGAAGCTCTGCTGCCACTCATGGTCTGGGCTGTAGTTTTGCTGTATCTGACCTGAAAGTGGTTGTTTTGCTATTGGATAATAAAGTTGATGAAAGTTGCACTGACATCTCTCCCGGATGAGCATTACATTTCTCTCAAATTGTACAAGACGTATCTGAAGAGGGCGACCCCAATGGCGCAGTGTCAAGCATGAAGCCACATCAATCAGATTGAGCCTCGGGCTCAAACTTTGGCATAGCCAAGGCAGGGATTAAGGTGTACAGTTGGGCTTGCTACTCCAGTGGTAGAGGGAGGGCAAAAAGCTGGGGCTCCTGCCAGTGACTTCCTAATGGGAAAGTTTGTGGGGGTTGGGTGAGTTGGGCTTGCTACTCCAGTGGTAGAGGGAGGGCAAAAAGCTGGGGCTCCTGCCAGTGACTTCCTAATGGGAAAGTTTGTGGGTGTTGGGTGAGGCTTGGTTTGTGATGCCCTCCACCGTTGAATACCCTGCAGCTCTCGCTCTCACTTCTAGCGCGGATTGGTGGTGTGGCTCTGGACTAACAGGACCCCTGCACGAATATACCTCAAGTGGGGATCAACATGTCCATGAAAAGAAGTGGAACCAGTCAGTAGGAAAACGAAATGCAAATTTACTGGTTTTAAAGGTTCGGAAGTCATGCTTAATGCAGGTTAAACCAGAAAGCTCAGTAGGTGCTGTTCTTTTCCTCCCTCTGCTGGCATTGAAATTCTGCCTTCCACTGGTGATCTGACCTGAAGCTAAATATCCATTATGTGGATGGCAAGTTCTACAAGGTACTGAACATCCAGAAACAATTAGTTATCCTGCTTCGTCAAGAAGAAAACTCTTGAATGCCAACTTGAAATCATTAACTACATTCCTTGGCGGCTATATGCAAATCAAAAAATAGGAACTTGAGTGTAAATTTGTTGCCAGTTTTCTCCTTTCCCAAAGGTGATGGTGACTCCTGCTGAAGTATGGTTCTGTGGGCACTAACTCCATCTGATACATTTTTAAACCAAAGGAAGAAAATTGCAGCACATTTTGTAGACAGCTGGTTGTAGAGGAAGATGCCCAAATAAAATGGGATGTTTGTGGATGCATCAGGACATGCAGTTCCTAATACGTAGAAACATTTCATGTTTCATAACTGTTCACAAATAAGAATGGTGCAACATTACACTCTTTTTGGTCCAGAGATAAAAGTTCAAAGTCAATCAGTCACTAGTGTTTGTGTATTGGTCACAATATACCAGATAACCATCACGCCTGACCAATATATTTTATTGTTTTGTGATGCTCTTGATCTAACCTACGTTTATGATCCAGAGCAGCCAATTATTGATCCTATTTCCTCGTTCAAGCCTTTTGTCACCTTTATAGACTTGCCTACCCTCAATGCTTTCCTCAGCAGCCTCCACAAAACTTCAGGCCATTCCAGAATTCCTTGCAATATCCTATCTCCCCCCCCCCCCCCCCCCCAAGTCCTGCCTCCCATCGCTCCCTGTCCTCTAACCCATATTTGAGTTGTGAACTCTAATGACTGAGATTTGGACTGCTTAGCCTAGGCTAAGCAATGCCTCAATTTTAAAATTCTCAGCCTTGGTTTCAAATCCCTCCACGGCCTTGCCCCTCCCTATCACTCGAATCTCCTCCAACCCTACATTCCTTTTCATCTCTGCGCTCCTCTAATTCTGGCCTCTTGTGCATCCCCAGTTTTAATCACTCCACCATTGGCCCTGCCTTTTAGCTTTCTGGGCCCTAGGTTCTGAGATTCCCTCCCTAAACCTCTTTGTGTCTCCCTCCTTTTTTTAAGATGCTCCTTTTAAAACCTACTTCTTGGACCAAGCTTTTTCCCATCTGCCCTAATATTACCACCTGCAGCTCATTGTCAGATTTTGTTTGACATTCCTGTGACTGGGACTTGGGATGTTTCTGTTACATTACAGGTTTTTTAATGATCTCGCCCATTGCTGTCTCTCACCGCCTCCATCTGTACCACCTCTTCTCTGCTCAGCCCTTCATCTTTGAATCCAATTCATGTGCATCCCCCTGTCCTTTCACCCGACCGCTGGCAGCTGGTCTGTCTACTAACTGGGTCCTGTCTTCGGGAAATTTTCTTGTTTAAACCCCTTCCCCCTTTAAAATCCTCCTTTAAGCCCACCTCTCCCAATCTCCCTCTTCTGTGCTTTTTCACCCATTGTTCCTTAAGCTCTTGTGCTGTTGATCTTGAAAGACAAGATGCAAGGTGGCAGTTCTAGTAACTGTGTAACTGATGACCCAAAATGCTCTTCAGACACCATCTAAGTTTGGAAAAACAAGATCTATCTACTGCTGGGCATCTTCACAGCTCAAGTGGATGTCGGGTAAAAATTCTGCATGCCCACTGTTGCAACTCGCTGAGATTCTAGTGATCATTACCTAACACGAACTGGCTGGTCCAGGAGGAAACACTGAACAGACAAGAGGGGGGAAAATGATGTCTCAATTGCCCGTTTAACCTGAAGGGGAGCAAGGAATCCCAGAGTATTCGATTTGGTGTTTAATTGTCTCTGCGGCATGGGTTTCTGTCGTTGCTCATCCAGTAGGAATGGTGGGTGATTCTGATGGCAGGATAACAGCAATCAAGGGATCGTTGACCGTTTCACCTTGCATAGCTGATGGCTTTCAGAATAATGGAAAAAGACAGCTGAACCCAATCCCCTTGGGAAGGATCTAGGGCATTAACCTGAGCACGCAAAGCAGGGGAGAATACTGAAATATAGACTGTGGGAAAAGTGTATTTTTATTTTACAAGCTAACCCAAGCTGCAGCTCAGCAGGCTGCCCTTTGTGATGGCTGTATTACCCTTATACATCAGTTGATTCCGAACAGATCCATTTGATTTGTTACTCGGGATTAAATAGTACCTGTCTGTCAATGGTGTGTTCACATTTGTCTCAACTGCCCCTTCACTCTTGTGTTGTTTTGAAGTAGAATGAGGAGGGGATATTGGATAGTAAGATGAAAGGACTTTTTTGCAGGTAATTTCAGCTGTAATCTTAAGGGCACGTGGTGCAGCGACATTGAGGAATTTTACCTCCTTTTGAGGGCTTCATAATTAATCCATATGTAAAACTTGAGCTGCAGTCTAAGTGATGCGGAAAGAACCATGTGAAATACACAGAATATTTTCCATTCTGCTCCGTGTACCAACAGGTTAATTTAATCTGATGTTATAGCTGTCACACAGGTTAACGTGCTGAGCTATTGCGTAGAATGGGCCTATGTTCTCTGCAGTTCAGAAGAATGAGGTGATTTAATTGAAGCATACAATATTCTGAGAGGGTTTAACAGGATAGGTGCTGAGGCTGTTCTCCCTGTATAGGGGACCTAGTCTCGGGCTATGGGGTCAGCCATTTAGGACAGAGATCAGGAGAAATTTCTTCACTCGGGGAGGGTTGTGAATCTTTGGAATTGTCCATCCCAGAGGGCTGTGGATGCTCAGTCATTGAGTATATTCAAGGCTCAGATAGACTGATTTTTTTTTTTTTTGAATACTGAGGGATATATGAGGATCAGGTGGGGAAGTAGAATTGATCAAGATGATCAGCCATGATATGAATGATGCAGGGTCATGGGCCATTATGGGTACTCCTGTGCCTATTCCTTAATCATATCCTTTAAAAGGAAGAAATACCAAGGACACTGCTAGTTTTAAGAGCTTGTGCTATGCTTTCAGAAGGTGCTCCTCATTTCCAGCATGCAAGGTTTCTATGGGGATGCATTCGTAGTTTTCCATAAAATTGGCCGGTGATTGTTGTGCCACATGTTCTCTCTTGATCACGACTTTCTGCATATGTAGTTTTGCCTGCTTATCCTTGCCAAAAATAAGTTCATTCTGGTTTTGCTCCTTCTGCAGCATTTGCATGTCAGCTGGTTTGTGTTTATTTGTAACCTCGAACTGGCCTGTCGAGGCTTTAACCTGGAGATAAATCTTCAGGGCTAACATGCCCTTGACATTAGTTGATGTTAGTACCTGGCTGCAGGATCTTTTGAGATTTTTTTTTTAACCTCCATCACTTGCCACCTTTTGTCCAGCATCACATGACTGAGTATTTTAAAGACTTTTAGAAATGTTTTTAATAGAACTTCCAGTTTTCAGCCATAACTCAGTGGATGGCACTCTCACTTCCGAGTCAGAAAGTTGTGAGTTTGAGTCCCGCTCCAGCAACTTGAGCGCAAAAATTTAGGCTGGCACTCCCGTGCAGCGCGGAGGAAGTGCTACAGTGTTGGAGGTGCTGTCTTTTGGATGAGACGTTAAACCAAGGCCCAGTTTGCCCCCTCTGGTGAACATGGCACTATTATGAAGAACAGGAGAGTTTTCCCTGTTGTCCTGGCGAATCCTCAACTGATATCACTAAAATGGATTATCTGGCCATTACACCTTTCTGCTTTTGTGGGATCTTGCTGTGTGCAAATTGGTTGCTGCTTTTCGTACACTTACACTTTAACTGTACGTCATTGACTGTAAAAAGCTTTATATTCTGAGGTCATAGTCTTTTTCCTTGATCACTCCATCTTCTGAAAGGACCATTTATGTTGACTAGAATGTATGAATTAAGTTCATCTCATGACAGAGTTCTTGAGCCCTACTTTTTTTTGCAAAAAGTACAACTACAACTCTCAAGTCCAGAAGAGTATAAGGATCACCCTGGAGCAATGGGAAAAGGGTTATCTAGATAAATGGTGTTAGAACATAGAACATGTTCTGTCTTGGTTACAAAGTTGGGGAGATGGCTCACAATATCAAGAGTTCAGAAAAGTGACTTAAAGCTGTCATTTGCAGAGCACAATGCTACTGGCACCAGCGCGCCTCCACGATGAAGCTTTGGTTCCAAATATCCTGACTACGCCAAAGAGCTGCGGAGCTACCTTGTAAATATTGAGCCAAGGAAGATCCTTCTGTAGAGTGTCTTTTTAAATGTTTTCTGTCTAGCTCTGTCCTCTGCTTTTGACACACTTCCAGCAGGTGGTAGGAGTCTTTGGACAATTCCAAAAGCCTCTGTTGATGCTGATAGCCTCACATAATAGCCCAGTGAGATTGGAGTGTGGTGTCAAATCTATTGCTGGTCTTGAGTTTATCCAGCTTAGACAGCAGTCTGTGTAGTTCCTTCATAACAGAACAGAAAACTTGGGTCAGCTCACATCTGTATGAGCTAAGTTAACTTTCCCATGTTTAATGAGTATCTTCTCTATATACAGCTTGTGTCTGAATGTGACTTTCCACTACTGAACCCAGTATGGAAAACAGCCAGTAAAAGGGAAAAAATCTGTGCCTATGGAAGACGGTCAGGAAGTTCAGATGACTACAGACACCTTCATGAAATTTGGCAAACATGAAAATGCATTAACTTAAGAGCGTAAAGCATGAAGCAAGAAGCTACTTATAACATTAAAGCTTTTCCTGTAGATCATGCAATCTACTGTCCCCTGGATCCCCAGCCAAGATGCTGAACCTCCCTCTGGGAGGTTCTGCAGTGTTTCTCACTGTCCGGGCAGAGGTAAATCAGGCAAAACATCAGTGTCTCTTTAACTATGCCATCTTGATTATTGATCGTTGGCCTGATATTTATAAGTGTCAGGATTATGTTTGTCGAAAACTGTGAAGTAATGTTTGTGGATGCCTTGGATGTGAGGTCCAGGACTGCAGCTACACTTCCCCAAATTTAAAGCGCGCTGTTTGGTGGGAGAATCTACCTTTTCTTACGTCTGGGAGGGAGGACCATTTTGACTTGCAACACGAGTTTAGATGTTGACAAGGAAGACTGTCGTCAATATTGGTGGCAGGTTCTCCAATTGCTGAGCTTGTGTATCTGACTTGTGACGAACCCCTTGCGCAATGAATAGCATGTATGCATGGAAGGGGCCTATGGTGTAGGTGTTGTGATGCCAAAGTGCTGGAACTTTAGACTCCCTTGGTTTTGTGTGCAGTGCAAAGAACAAGCATCCAAGAGGAACGGAGAGGTTTATGTTGGATACGCTCAAAGAATCATTTGCGGAATGGGATCTCAATCAGATATTGATGCAGTTCTCCCTTCCCCTCTGGCTAAACAGCAGTTTTAGCTGGGCAGAGGAGAGCAGTTATCTTCCTTTTTTGATGAAGGAAGATTTGGCTTAGAGCTTTTTTAATGCTGAGTATTATGCTGGCGCTGCAGGTAGGATCTGCTTCTTGAAAGGGTAAGCATGATGTCTCTGTGGGATTAAGGCCCTACAGTATTAAATGGCATGAGTTTTGTTTGAGAAAAACTTTGCAACCAGTTAGACTCTGATAATCTCGCCATCTGATGCTGTTTAAGTAGAGATGGTTATCCAGGTTGCTTAGAGTTTATATAACATCCTTTTTCCCTAGGTGGAGCAAGACTGTCTTTGCCAAGGATTTGTTCAACTTGTCACTCAGTGACGTTGTTATCTGCCATTTCCCACGTTTGCTGTAGGGGAAATAATGCCTCGGCATTCAAAAGGCTTCAACTTTGTGTATATGAATCTAGAGATGCTCATTTCTCTGCAGTGGTTTTGATTGTAGAGAGAGGTTAGTGAACTGGTACTGAATGTATTTCCTATAATGCTGGCTGGACAAGTGCAACCAATACATAGCTTGTTTTATAAATGTCCATCAATCTCATGGGCTAGTACTTGTTGGGCTTTGGTGATTATTTGCAGCTACTTGTGTCAACTCGCTTATTTTTCTCTCAACCTTTTAATTTTTTGTGACTTCAGGGTGATGAGAAAAATTTGACAAGGCGCTGCTCCCAACTCATCCTCAGAATTCTATCTTCAGACTTTGTTTCAAGACATCATTAGGGCAATGTTAAACTATACTCATCCTCATTCTTTGTGAAACAGCTTGATGTACAAAGATCCAAACCACCACGTATATACAATTCACCTTGTGAATTTGATGCTGTCCTTGTTCCTGGTCTTGTCTCTTGTCGGTTGACAGTATAAATTTGAGGATGAACTGACAGTGGGCAGATGGGTCGTTGCATCTGATGCCAACTTGATGCCAAGTTTTAGTATTTCTCTGTATGCCAACATGATTGGAGGAAGGTTTGGGGGAGATGTCAGAGGTAGGTTCTTTACATGGAGAGTGGTGGGTGCGTGGAATGCGCTGCCAGCGGTGGTGGTGGAGGCGGATACATTAGGGACATTTGGGCGACTCTTGGATAGGTACATGGATGATAGTAGAATGAAGGGTATGTAGGTAGTTTGATCTTAGAGTAGGTTAAAGGGTCGGCACAACATCGTGGGCCGAAGGGCCTGTACTGTGCTGTTCTTGTTCTATGTCTATAGAGTTCCCCCACACATCTCCTTCCCACCCCCTACCAATGCAGCTGCCATTCTTGTGTTTTAACTTGAGGTATTTCACCTAGAAAATGTAATAATTATGAAAGGAAATTTATCGAATTGAAGTGGTTTTTCTATACTCCCCTTCTACTTGGTGCTGCCATATTTAAGATATAACTATGGTGTATATAGTGTAATACTGTAACTCACCCAGTTTCTAACTAGTCTGTCTCCCCCTATGTAGTTACCTTTTATGGCTGAACAAATCCTATTTAAAATTGTATGCCAGGACTAGAAGCAATCATCTGGTACAATTCATGACTTGCACTAGTAACCAACTGCCCTATCCTTGAAGTCTTCAACTGTATCTGTGTTCTGAGTGTTTTGCAAGAGGGATTAAAGGAAGTCTGCAAGAGCGTCTAGTCTCGGTCTGTCTGTCTGTCCAAGCAGAGCACAAGCAAAGCGTCTCCAATTCTGTTGACTTGCTGGTGTGGGTGTGAGGATGAGAGAGTGGCCCCCACGCGTTCAACACTTGAAAATAACTGTCTTGCAGTCAAGCCTCATGTGCTGTTTTATATGGGCAGTTGCACTAGTGAGCTGCAAAGATCTGTTCTCCCAGGGCGTTTGTATTTAGTTTGTTTTGCATCTGTCTTCCCAGGTGAAAGAACTTGTTCTCGACAACTGTCGTTCAAATGAAGGCAAAATCGAGGGCCTCTCAGATGCGTTCGAAGAATTGGAATTCCTTAGCACGATTAACGTAGGCTTATTGTCAGTCGCAAACCTACCAAAGTTAAACAAGCTAAAGAAGGTAGGTAAAAATCCTTCTGACTGCTTCTGAAGCCTTCTGTTTGCCAGTGGTGTTAGAATAAGTAGCTACCTCATTCCGGGAGTGAAATGATGGGTGGGTTTCTTTTTTTTAAAAAAAAGCCTCTCGTCCATATCTGAGGCAAGCATGACTGTGGATGTGCCCTGGTGATCACTTGACATACACAGGAAGGTTCTTGGGCAGTCCCCCAGTATATACTGCTGCTTGTAGCTGATGCGTAGTTCTGTTGGTGAAAGTGGCCCCTTGGCAAACTAACTTGTTTATTTGCCATTTTAACACTCTTGGTTCTTCAACCCTAACTTTCAACTTTCCCTTTAGTTTATTAACTGCCCAGCTAAAGTATCTGGCTTCCCAAAAATAATGCGATGGGTGCTATTGGATTGTATCTATTGACCACTGACAGTTTCAACAGTTGCATTTCCAACTCCTCTTCGTAAAATGACACACTGCAGTAAGTGGACAGCTAACATCTTTTTTGCACATTTCCCTAACTAGCTGGTATCGAGAAACTTGCCGAGTTCTGTCCAATTTTATTTTTGGGTAGAAATGGTAGGTGGCATCGTAGACTTGATCTTACTCAACCTCCCTCTGGTCTGGAACCATGTCTCTTGTGGCGATGGATTAAAATGTTAGTATTAATTCAAGAAAAGCTCAGCAGAGAAATACTTGTTTGTCAACCAGGAATCTCTGCAGGGTAATTGGAGGGGAGGTCCACAATTGAGTGCATATGGACTCTCAGTGGAGTTGGCTTGATGGGCTGAATGCTTGTTCTTACTCCCAGATTTTTAAAACTGATTTCTCGTTTACCTGAATGCTAATGGTGCAGTGTTTAATATATTCACATATAGCTCGAGCTAAGTGATAACAGAATCTCAGGCGGACTAGAAGTGTTGGCAGAAAAATGTCCGAACCTCACGCATCTCAACCTCAGCGGCAACAAAATCAAAGATCTCAGCACAATAGAACCTCTGGTGAGTACCCTGTGTCTGAAGTGTCTGACTGAGTCAGGGTTGGTCTCTGAAACAATGACTTTAGGTATGACTGGGTAGGTTGGAGATATTGATAAAGCTGTAATACTGATGTATGGAGAATCATCTTTACAAAGAACAGTACAGCACAGGAACAGGCCATTCGGCCCTCCAAGCCTGCGCCCATCTTGATGCCTGTCTAAACTAAAATCACCTGCACTTCTGGGGTCCGTATCCCTCTATTCCCATCCTATTCATGTATTTGTCAAGATGTCTCTTAAACGTCGCTATCGTACCTGCTTCCATCACCTCTCCCGGCAGCAAGTTCCAGGCACTCACCACCCTCTGTGTAAAGAACTTGCCTCGCACATCCCCTCTAAACTTTGCCCCTCGCACCTTAAACCTATGTTCCCTAGCAACTGACTCTTCCACCCTGGGAAAAAGCTTCTGACTATCCACTCTGTCCATGCCGCTCATAACTTTGTAAACCTCTATCGTGTCGCCCCTCCACCTCCGTCGTTCCAGTGAAAACAATCCGAGTTTATCCAACCTCTCCTCATAGCTAATGCCCTCCAGACCAGGCAACATCCTGGCAAACCTCTTACAATAAATACTAACTCAGTGAAGGCCCCGAGCGTGGCAAATTTCTGCTTTCATCATCTAATTGGCACTGGATGTTTCTTTTGAATTTATAAATCTACTTATACATTTTAAATCACTGACCTGGCGTTAAATGGTATGGATTTTTAAGGAAACAGCATTTCTCAATGGTGCAAAAATGTTAAAAGTTAAGACTGTTTTTGGTGAGGTAGCCTGTTACAAAAATTTGAGTAATGGCCTTTTTCTTTTAAGAGACACAATTCCTTTTTGGATCCACTTCTGCCTGTCCTGATTACATCACAAAGGTGCTGATTGAGCACAGTTGCTCAAATTGACAGGCAGGAGTCTGGAATTTTTAAAATTCATAATGATGGTCATTAACCTCACACTACTTCAGAAGCCAACTAAGTAATATGTTAATTCAGTTCCCCAGAAAATCTGGGCTCAGTGAACCTTTTTTCAGCCGATATCCTCCTGCAAAGTTAGCTCTATATCTGTTGGGGCCTGTTATCTCTGCTGACTCCAGTGTACAGCCCAGGGGTAAAATCAGTGAAGAAAAAGGCCCATTGTGACACCGGTTAACCATAATTCTTCGAATCATATTGAACATAAGTATGATATTTGGCCCATTTTGCCACTACTGGCTTTTTGAATTAGTCCAGTAACACTGAAAATATTTCCTTTTTAAGTATATATCCAATTCCCTTCTGTAGAGATTTTTGTTTTTTATTTGTGCAGGATTGTGATCATGAGATAGAGGAATTTGGAATAAATCTTCATGGGGTACATATAAAGTAAATTTTCAAACTAATTTCCAACACTACGAATACAGGTTGAATGTTTGGAGCATTTGAACTGTCTCTTCTGCCTTTTAAGTGACTCAAGTTCAAACCTAAGATTTCTATGGGTTTTTTTCTTACCCCATCTTTCCCCACCTCTTAATTACAGAAAAAGTTGGATAGCCTGCGGAGTCTAGACCTTTTCAATTGCGAGGTAACAAACCTAAACGATTACAGAGAAAATGTCTTCAAGTTTCTCCCACAACTGACGTACCTAGATGGATACGATCGTGAAGACAAAGAAGCACCAGACTCGGACACTGAAGCATATGTAGAGGGGCTAGATGACGAGGAGGAGGAGGAAGATGGTACTTTTTTTTTTCATTTATCGATGTGATTAAACTCCTGTCCTCCCTTCTCCACTTATATCATCTGTTGCAGTGAAAACATGCCCCAGTTTTCTCCTGAGGGTATTGACTAGTGATCTGGTGTAGTTCCATAGACACCATCTGCTTGCAATTATGAACGTGGGGGGTGGGGGAAGGAGGGCAGGAGAAGACCAGTGAGAGGTGGAAAGAAATCTTCAGCCAGTTGAGGAGGAAAAAGTACTGGGAAGTTCCCCTCTGACACTGGAGACAGTCAAACACGTTCAGAGTAACTGTCCCCTTAAGCCTTCTGTAACTCCTCTTCACATGACCCTAGACAGTCTGAGTGGGCACACCAAATTGTTTTAGCCTAGGCTAGTTTGCCACAACAGCCTGGTTGTCCAACACTAGGTTGTTTCCTTGTACCTTCTGAGCAAAGAGTGAGTGGAACAAAGTTAGGAAGTGTTGGCTTTTGTCTGTATGGACTTAACCGTGTTATTAAATAACAACAACCTCCAGGGAAACTGGTTTAATTAGTTATCAGATAGCGTGATGACATATGTAGACTGTCCCTGTATGTAACATAGCAGACCAAACATGAGGCCTTCCCACATGGTCAGATAAGCTGCAACCCAAATTGACTCTCATATAGGCTGCAATTCTCTAAAGCAAAGACATTAATAGTAACACATGGGTTTTTCTAAAAAATGCTGTTATCCTCTGATATAATATCGAGGACTACACGTGTGTTTTACCCTCTAGCAGCATCTTGTGGCCGATGTGATCGAGGTGTCTTGGTCTTCCCTCTGACCTTAGTGTTTTGGTATTCCATCCTGTTTCTGCAGCAACTGTTGAAACATTGAGCATTATGTTGAATACTGCACAACCACTTCAGCCGATTCTCGAGCTGCTCCTCTATCAGCTCCACCCCCCTGTAAGGTCAAGCAGATGGCACAAAAGTTTTGGCCCCTCTCCAGCCCAGCACGTCTGAAGGTGGCTGTTCATCATTGTCAAACCTCCTGCTGACAATTTCGTGTGAATACTTCAGCAAGGAAGTTCCTGTCGATACAATTACTGAACATTTAGTGCATTTGCATCAATCCTCTCTCTGTCCATCTCCTTTTTCTAAAAAGAAAATGTACTAACCCACTTATTTTGAATGGGTTAATGCCTTGAGTAAAATCGAGAAATCTGATACCAGCCCACGATTGTATTGTTGAAAACGGACAGTCATTTCTGGTCTGTATGGTAGTTTGAGGTTTTCTGTCCACAAATTTGCACTTTTGGGGGTTTAATTTCGACTAGTAATGTCCCAGTTAATGTGCTGGTCTTAAGCTTCCTTTGTGTCATCAAATGGGTTGTTGCCTGTACTGTGTAAATGTATTAACTGGTGCACCATCAGACACAATTAAATCCTTTCATCTTTCAGAAAAGTGCACCATTCTTTTAATGTTCCCTAATTAATAGAGAAGCCTAGACTTTGAAACCATGTGTGCGTGCGGGGGTAGAAAGAGAGGGAGCTCACTTTTTTCATTTGTATGACAGTCACTGAGTTTATTGGACGTTGCATGTAAATCTTATGCTAAAGCAGCTGTAATACTTGTGTAAGTAATGTTCTTCTCCCCCCCCCATAAGTAACTATATCGATCTAACCTTGCAGATAAGAAATAAATTGCTATTGCTGGAAATATGAAATAAAACTGCTCTAAATGCACCGTTCTTTGAGAAAAGATTGGGTATATAATTTCAATGTGATGTGAAGGGATCTAGTCAAGATAAAGTGGGACCAAAGACTGACAAGAAAAACTGTAACAGAACAATGGGTTATTTTGTAAGGAAGAGCTGTTTCAGGTACAGGCTCGGTACATTGCAACATGGGCGAGAGGTAGGGGACTCAAACAGGGCTCCTTGGATGATGGAGGTAGGGAATATGATGAAATGAAAAAAGAGGGTGTATGATGCTTGTCAGGTGAATTCTTCAAGCGAGAACCAAACCAAATACAATTAGTTGAGAGTATGAAGAGGAAGATGAGACTGGCAAAGAGAAAATGAAAGTTGAATGGCAGTCAACATAAAAGGGAACTCAAAAATCTTCCTCCAGCATGTGGATAGTAAGAGGCCGTGTGGGGCCTTTAGGGACAAAGAGTGTAATATATCCTTGGAGGCGCAGGGCAAGGCGAGAATACTTAATGGGTACTTTGTATTGGTGTTTACTACGGAAGTGGAATCTGACAAAATATCGGCAGAAGTGGAGAGAGTAGTGGCAATGGATTGGGTAAAAATTGAGGGAGGAGGCGCTGGAAAAGCTGGCTATGCTTCGGGCAGATACGTGACCTGGTCCGGATCTATGATTGCTAAAGGAAGTGGGGGTGGAGATAGAGGAAGGGTTTGCCATAATATTGTAATCTTCCCTGGATACGGGGGAGGTTCCAGAGAATTGGAGTGTGTTCTGGAATATTCAAGAAATGGTGTAAGGACAGTCCTAGTAACTACAGGCCAGTTAGTTTAACATCAGTGGTGGGTAAGGTTTTAGAAACAATAATCAGGGAAAAAATCGACAGGCACTTGGAGAGGTTAGAGTTAATTGAGGATAGCCAGCACTGATTGGTAAAAGGCAGATCATGCTTGATTAATCTATTTGAATTTTTTTTGATTAAGTAACAGAAGGTTGATACAGACAACATCCACTGCGTTCTGTTTGAATTTTAAGAAAGCGTTAGAAGTACTACATAACAGGCAGGTTAACCAAATTGAGGCTCCTGGATTAGGAGGGTCAGTGTCCAACTGGATACAAGATTGGCTTGAGGACAGAAAACAGCAAATTGTGGTAAATGGTTGTTTTTCAAACTGGAGAGATGGTTGACCGTGGTGTTCCCCAAGGGCCAGTGCTAGGACCACTGCTCTCTTTGCTATATATAAATGACTTGGATATTGGAATACAGAGTAGAATTTTAAAATTTGCCGATGACCCCAAACTTGGAGGTGCAGCAAACAGTGAGGATGATACGAACTGCCTGCAACAGGACATAGGCTAGCAGAATGGACAAACAAGTGGCAGATGGAATTTAATACTGGCAAGTCTGAGGTGATGCATTTTGGGTGAAGGGGGATGATGTGAGGCAATATAGATTTAATGGCACAGTTCTAAAGATTGTGCAGGAGCAGAGGGGCCTGGGGGTGCTTGTGCATTGATCTGTGAAGGTGGCAGGACATATTGACAGAGTGGTTAGCAAAGCATATGGGATCTCTGGCTTCGTAAATAAATGCATAGAGTACAAAAACGGGGAA
Source organism: Heterodontus francisci (assembly GCF_036365525.1). Taxonomy (NCBI): domain Eukaryota; kingdom Metazoa; phylum Chordata; class Chondrichthyes; order Heterodontiformes; family Heterodontidae; genus Heterodontus; species Heterodontus francisci. The sequence goes on from NC_090408.1 coordinate 37,810,462, forward strand.
GTTATGCTGAACCTTTATAAAACTTTGGTTAGGCCTCAATTAGAGTATTGCGTTCAGTTCTGATCACACTTTGGGAAGGGTGTGAGGGTCCTTGAGAGGCTACAGAGGAGATTTACCAGAATGGTTCCAGGAATGAGGGAATTCAGCCCCAAGGTTAAGTTGAAGAAGCTGATGATTTCCCTGGAGCAAAGGAGATTAAGGGGAGATTTGATAGATGTGTACAAGATTATGACTGGCTTAAATAAATTAGATGAAGCAAAACTGTTCCCATTAACAAATGGTGCAAGGACTAGGGGACAGATTGAAGGCCTGGGCTTAAGAGATGCAAGGAGAATGTGAGGAAGAACTTTTATTATGTGGCGAGTGGTAATGACCTGGAATTCACTGCCCACAAGGGTAAAGGAAATAAACTTGCAGGGCTGTGGGGATCGAGTGGAGCAGTGGATAGCTCTGGAGAGCCAGCATGGACTTAATAGACTGAATTGCCGCCTCCTGTGCTGTAAATGACTCCTGACTCTAACCTGACTTTTTGGATACTGCCGGACCAGCTGTGTATTTTCCAGTTTTTTTTTTTTTCTTTTCTGTTTTATTGCAGTCTTAAAGTAGAAAAAACCTTCCAACTTTACATCAAATAAACGTTGCTGACTTGTGGTTACTGAAGTGGGAGTTTTAAGTTTTTCACTCGTTGAGCAGCAGTGAATCTTGCATGTTCTCAACGTTCCAACTTTCATCGAGTCCTGCACGAGCAGTAGAAGTTTGAAGTTTCACGTTTTCCTCTGCCACTTTTGTGTTGCTTAATGTCTGGGGTTGACCAGCATTCCAATCACATGGAGGAATCTTCCGCCAACTGAGAACTTTTCTCCATTGCATCCAACTGGAAAAGTTTTTAACCTGGGACAATTTTTTAAAATTGTGGTTGTTAAGCTGGATTATTTTTGAAGTGTGAATTGCATGGTGAGTCCATAACCATGTGGTCAAAATCCTACACTAGTTTTCTAACTGTATGGTGCCCTGAGCCTGATGAGACTGTCATTCTGTATTTGTTCATTGGTCATGCATTCACTGTCATTAGACCCTGTTCATTTTGAACTAAAGTGGAAGCAAAGTCTGGCAGGTTTTTTTGTGTGCATAAACTGTGCGCTACCACCTCCCTCCATTGCACACCGAAGAACAAAGCGTGCCTCTTATCTGCAGTGTTGGGCATTTTGCCTCTGGGCCGTTGCAGTGATTGGGAGGAACCCGGGGTGTGCCAGACTGACTCCATTTGAGGATTCTTCACAGGAGGCAACCTATTGGGAGGGAGGGTGGGGGGCAGTGGGTGACGAATATGAGCTGCAGGCTGTGTTGTGCTTCCAAGAATGGGGGGTTGGGTTGGAAGGTGGTCAGTGACCGTTTCTTAATTCTCCATTTCCTGCTTAAGTCCTTAGCAGTGTAAGAAGATGGACTTTGTTTTTAATTTGTTCATGGGATGTGGGTGTTGCTGGCAAAGCCAACATTTATTGCCCATCCCTGATTGCCCTTGAGAAGGTGATGATGAGCTGCCTTCTTGACCCATTGTAGTCTATGTACGTATACCTACAGTGCTGTTAAGGAGTGAGTTCCAGGATTTTGACCCAGTGACAATGAAGACACAACAATATATTTCCAAGTCAGGATGGTGGGGATGTGGGGGGGGGGACTTGGAGTTGGTGTTCCCATGCACCTGCTGTCCTTGCTCTTCTCAGTGCTTGAAGTTTCAGGTGTGGAAAGTCTTGTCAAAGTAGCTGAGCTCTGCCCAAGAGCAGCAGTGGGCAATATCCTGGGGACTGAGATGTAGTCTGGTATATGTGCACAAACTCATTGGTCTGCAGTCATGTACACTCGCGCAAGTTGTGGCAAGTAATATTCACTTGAGGGAACTGATCTAGAACTGTAGTTTAATATTCTTGTAAAGCTTGTCTTGCACAAACAGTTCTACAATATTTGTCTAAAGTGGCTGCATAATTAAAACCAACTGTTGCGGGAGTCCAAGCACACACCGATGTAAGAATGTTACGTTGGATGTCCCCCAGTTGTGTTCCATTTATTTTTCTGTCCACCACCTGATTTAAATGATGGCATTGTGTGGGAGGGGTGAGAAACGGTATCATCACCAGTTCCAAGTGATGGGTTTATGGGCAGGTTTTGTATCTGCTTTCTGTGTTTTAGCCGTTTGTTAGGTCATTATCAATAATTCATTGTGACATAGTGGAGTCTGGAGAGCCAGATGCTTGACCCAGTTTTAAGAATATACAGCACCATTCCAATTCTCTCAACATCACATTCATGACTGATGGGTTCCTGTATGTGCATTTTAAATTGCCCACATTCTGAAGATATTTGGAGGCCATCATTATAATCCCCATTATGGATGTAATGTATAATTGAGATTATTGGTTGCCTTTCATGTGTTGCATTAATTTAATTACCTTTTTATTTTAAATGTACAGAAGTTGACGAGGAAGAAGAATATGATGAGGCAGTTCAGTGTGAAGAAGAGGAAGATGAGGATGAGGATGAAGAGGAAGATGAGGATGAAGAGGAGGAGGAGGATGGGGAAGAGGAGGAGGATGTTGTCAGCCTAGAGGAAGAGGTATAATTTAATACATTGAAGCCCCTACAAATAGCATGCCAAATCAGTGACTGGCATTTGAGAAAGTACCCCATTGGTTCTGAAGCACTTTTGGGATGTTCTGAAGGTGCTGGATAAATGCACTACCTTCCTCCTTTAGTTTGGATTGGGTTATATTCATTTTCCTGTTTGGGCTGCAATTTTGGATCAGCTGTATAAATTTGGGCAGACAGGGTTGGGTCACGAGGCCAGCCAAAGTATGGCCACCCCAGGGAAGAGGTTCCCTCTCCATTTATAGTGGGTAATTAGCCATCCACTATTATCAGCAATGTGTCTGCCATTGTCATTTTTCAGTGCAGTACTGAGGGAGTGCTGTACTGTCAGGCAAAATGTTAAACTGAAGCCCTGTCTGCAAGTGAATGTAAAAGATCCCACAGCACTGTTTTGAAGAGCAAGGGTGTTCTCCCCAATTTATCGGCCGATTTTATATATCCCTCGATCTAATCACTTTTTTTTAAAAAAAGATGATCTGATCCTTTTTTTAATGTTTGTGGGAGCTTGCTGTGTGCTAATTGGGTCCTGCACTTCCCACCTTACAACAGTGGGACTATGCTTCAAAAGTACTTCACTACCTGCTTTGGGAAATTCATGAAGGAGCTATATAAATGCAAGTTCTCTTTTCCAGTTGTAGTCTTTGAGCTATTAGATGGGCAGTAAAGCTCAGTCAAAAAACTGGGCCGTTCAGAAAAGCTGAAACTCTGCTGCCTTAGATGCTAACTGACTTTCAGCTTTAATGTCTGTCTTGTGAAAATTGGTCCTAATGAGTTCATATAAACTTAAAAATGGTGTGTGCCCAACCAGGAAGTTTCAACTATTGTATACCCTCACCACCCATTGACATCTCTCTCCAGCTTTCATGCCCACACTCTTCCACTATAAAATGGCACTTCTCACCAGAAGCTTCCTCCCACAACTTGTCCCCTCAACTTTTCTCTCAAGTCCTGCTTTTTTCCTTCCCTCCTTGATCCCCTCCACCGCCACCTCTTTTCCCAAATCCTGTGAAGTAGCTTGGGGGTGCTAAACTATGTTAATGGTGCTATGACAGTGCATACAGTTGTTTGAGTCCTCCCCCACTGCCCCATTCTGAAAGGCTGGGAAAATTCCCAACCCCCAGATAATCATTTCAGTCATGTGTCCGGCCATCTAACTTGGCTGTCCCTGAAAAGCTGTTTGGCTGTCTGTGTAGTTTAATTGTAAAATCTGATTGTCAACCAAAAACCCATGTGTCTGGGTATTCTGAATCTTAGGGTGTCACAGTATAGCGTGCAGAGGGAGCGTACTTTGGAGAAGAGGAGCAATATATGCTTTTGTATTTTTGTTTGTATGTTTAAAGCACAAGGGAGGTAATGAGATGGCTCAATGCACTAGACACTAGCTTTTCACTCCTGAGACCAGTCTAGCCTAAGCTATCAGGGAGCAGCTTTCTACTCACTGGCTGTAAGCATCCTATGTAAAGTTAACGCAACAACAACTTGCTTTTATATAGCACCTTTAACAAGGTAAAATGTTCCAAGGTGCTTTGCAGGAGTGTTAGCAAACAGAATTTGACACCGAAGGTGATATTAGGGTGGGTGACCAAAAGCTTGGTCAAAGAGAGAGGTTTTAAACAACGTCTTAAAGGAGGCAGAGGTTTAGAGAGAGAATTTCAGAGCGTGGGGCCCAGGTAGCTGAAGGCACTGTCACCAAGAGTGAAGAGATTAAAATTGGGGTTGCGCAAGAGGCGAGGCTAGGAAGAGCACAGGGTCGGCTGCTGAGCAAAAGATGGAGCTTGGCAAAGCACATCCATTTGATTCATAACCGTTGCAGTTAGGACTAGAGTTTCCACTAACCGTTGGGTTCTTTGAGAATTTCTAATATTTCTCGGAGTTGAGTCCATTACAGGTTATCGGTCAGGTTTTGCATTGTGTTTCCCCGATTATAAAATCGTGTGTAGCGAAAGAAATTTGATGGTATAAAGGCTTAGCATTTCATAAGCTATTTGTTTACTGTGCTGCTGTACAGGATGATAATGATTCCAGTTTCATGGGGAATAGACTGGAATCTCACAAGAGGGTGGGAATTGTTCTCTGTAATATGTAAATATGGTTCTTGTTTGGTTTAAAAGCTGAGAAAGAACAATGGTACAAAAATGTAGTCCCCTAGAAAAAGATTTGCATTCATGTGTCTTCTCAAACATCTCAATGTTTCAGGTACATTTGGATTGCATTCAAAAGCACTAAAAATGGTAGCCATTTTGTGCACAGCAAGGAGGAATTATCTTCACTGAATGAGAACTTGCTTAAAATGGTGCCCTGTGTTCCCTTGCATCCACCTGAACATACTGGAATACGTAGGTGTGGGCTTTGGTTACACTCGCCCAAAATACAGCACCTCCAGAAATGCTAAAATAAAAGCAAAATACTGCAGATGCTGGAAATCTGAAATAAAAACAAGAAATGCTGGAATCACTCAGCAGGTCTGGCAGCATCTGTGGAAAGAGAAGCAGAGTTAACGTTTCGGGTCAGGGACCCTTCATCGGAACTGACAAATATTAGAAAAGTCACAGGTTATAAGCAAGTGAGGTGGGGGATTGTCAAAATGACGTAGGGCGTCAGAAGAGTCACGGATGTAGGTGGGAAGAGACTGGACCAGCGGAGAAAAGATAGAGTCTAGATAGGAAGAAATAAGTTCAGTGGGGCAGGAGCAGGCTGACACAATGGGTCTGCCGGGACAGTCCCTTTTGTGGATTTTGGGAAGGAGGTAGAAGCGGGCTGTCCGGGGTTGTGGGACTATGAGGTTGGAAGCTGTAGAGGGAAGATCTCCAGAAGCGATGAGGTCAGTGACAGTCCTTTGGACGGTGGCTTGATGTTAGGTGGTGGGGTCATGGTCCAGAGGGAGGTAGGAAGAAGTGTCCGTGAGTTGGCGTTGAGCTTCAGCAAGGTAGAGGTCGGTATGACAACAGCACCACCCTTGTCTGCAGGTTTGATGACCATGTCGGGGTTAGACCTGAGAGAACGGAGTGCCTCAAGTTCAGAGGGGGACAGGTTAGAGTGAGTGGGGCAGAGAAATTGAGACGACCAATGTCTTGCCGACAGTTTTCAATGAAGAGATCAAGAGCGGGTAAGAGGCCAGGGGCAGGGGTCCAGGTAGAGGGAGAATGCTGGAGGCGGATGAATGGGTCTACTGATCGGGGGGAGGACTCCTGGTGAAAGAAGTGAGCCTGGAGGCGGAGGCAACGGAAGAAGAGCTCAACGTCATGCCGAGCGCGAAATTCATTGAGGTGGGGGCGTAAGGGGATAAAACTGAGACCTTTGCTGAGTACAGAACGCTCAGCACCAGAGAGGGGGGAGGTCAGAGGGTATAGTGAATACACGGCAAGGGGTCAGACCCCCATCTCACTTGCTTATAACCTGTGACTTTTCTAATATTTGTCAGTTCCGATGAAGGGTCACTGACCCGAAACGTTAACTCTGCTTCTCTTTCCACAGATGCTGCCAGACCTGCTGAGTGATTCCAGCATTTCTTGTTTTTACTTCCAGAAATGCCTTCCTTTAGCCTAGGTCACTATTGGTGGGCGTGCCTTCAGCTGCCCTAAACTCTGGAATTCCCTTCCTAAACCTCGCCATCTCTTGTGTGTCTTTTTAAAGGCGCTCCTTAAAACCTACCAAGCTTCTAATCCAAATATCTCAATATGTTCAGTATCATTTTTTTTTGCTAAGTCTCCTGTGAAGCACCTTGGGATACTTTGCCGTGTTGAGGCGCTACACAAATGCAGTTTGTTGCACACTTAACCCAGAGAATGGGGCTTGATCGCACTGCCTTGGAACAGAGGTGAGAATGGTGCCAACTTTGGGTCGAGTTGAACATCGTGTTTACAGTGTGGTGTTACTCCCCAGTAACAGAGGGTTGTCTTGGTCTTACAGGAGGATGAGGAAGAGGATGGTGAACTCGATGAAGAGGAGGATGAACAATCAGGTGAGTATTGGAGGGGGCTCCTGATTTGTGCATTCAGATGGTTAAGGCTGATGAGGCTTTGAGATTTGTGTTTCCTGCGGAGTGTCTTCTGATATTGGATATATATATTTCTATATGCTAATCAATTAACAAGATTGAAAATCTTATTGTTTTCTTTTTGGATTGATACAAAATCCGTATTGCTTCAATAGAGGGATTTCATGGCGTATAATCTGAGCTGCTAGTTCCAAGTCATTGTTTTTATTACATGGGATTCTGCCTTAACTGGATTGTATTTCCTGGTTCCATCAGACCTCAAACCAGAGGCCTTGAGTATAATTTTTACCATAATTCTTCCTCTGGGATCCTTCTAATGCCCTGGGTCTGTGTTCCTCATTAGCCAAATCTGATGGGGCCTCTGTCCTGTGGAATGGGGGGTCCCAGTACCAAGTGTGAGAAGAATGTATGATTGTCTTTTCCTCACAAGGCTCCATCCAGTCAGAGGACTTAGAGGCCTTCCTCTGCTTATCCTTAATATTTAAAAAAAAAAATCAAGTTGATTAGTAAGGAAAATCTGATGTCACTTTAGGGCCAGGTAAAGTTCAGCACTGATTGGAAAGGGGGTTGGGGGCGAGGGGTAGTAGTTGACACAGTTTTTGGAGAGTTTGTAAGTTTAGAAGTATGATTATAAAAATGGAGGGAATGCTGTAAGTAAATAAAAACGGGAAATGCAAAGTAGGATAGTCAGCATTTGAAAGAAACGTTTTAAAGTCTTATTCAAATGTTTGAATGTTATCTGAATGCAAGGGCATATTATTCTGTATGGTGTAATAGGCTTGTACTCACTTCAGTGTAGAAGATTAGGGGGTGATCTAATAGCAGTATTTATGATAATCAAAAGGATTGATGGGGCCGATAGAAACTATTTCTTCTAGTGGGGTGGGGTGGAGTCCAGAACAAGGGGCATAACGCTTAACATTAGAGCTGGGCCTTTCAGGGGTGATGTCGGGAAGCACTTTTTCACACAAAGGGGAGCGGAAATCGGGAACTTGCGCGCTCTCTGTTGAAGCTGTGGGTCAATTGAAAATGTAAAAACTTGAGATGAATAATTTTTTTTCAAGAATATTTTAAGGACATGGAAGCAAGTTATTTAGATGGAGTTGAGATGCAAATCAACCATGATCTAACGATGGTGGAACAGGTTGGAGGGGCTGAATGGCCTCCTCTTGTTCCTAATGGAATAAAATGCTAGAAATACATGATTGTTCACATAGCATTTGGGAAGGGAAAAGGCAAAATTGTATTTTGGATGTGGACCCTTTGTCAAGACTGGTATTTTTGTCTTGCTCTGAAATATTGATTATTTGGGCCCATGTAGATGGAAGCTGACAGAACACTCCAGGACATTGGTATTGAAGTGTCAGTGATTTGTGATGGCAATGTCAGAAACTAGTACTGGGAGAACAATATCAATTGCCAAGAGATTCTAGATCAAGAACTTGTGATTCTAAAAGGTCCTTGAGTAAAATCTAGGCAGAGAAGTGACTAGTTGGCACGAGAGTGGGTAAAAGAGAGGGGAAAGCAAGTGATTAGAAATCTTGAGGACAGAGCTGTAATAGCTAAATGATTAGGTAGGGTCAGTTGATCACAGCAATACAGACCATAAGGTCCCCACATTCAATCCCGTTTGGGTTCTGTTGTCCAATTTCAGTCAGAGTGGTAATAAGGGTGCTATATTTGGTCTAGTACTTGAGCTAAGGACGGGGAACAAATGTGCCCAAAGTTTCTATTTGTTACTGTTTATTTACCCGCCTGTGTCTTCCAGAGAAGTGTGTGCTGGGTGGGCGTAGTTAATTAGTCTCTACAAGGAGATCGTTTGTATTAAAATGTCCAGTAGACTTTGCTATTCCTGACCTGAACGTAACACTGTTCGTTTTTTCCCCCCCTTCAAAATAGGGGTCAAAGGACAGAAGAGGAAACGAGATGCTGAAGATGAAGGCGAAGAAGATGATTAAATAAATTTCAGGTGTTAACCTATTGTGATTTGACTGTTTTTACCTGTTTTCTCCCAGCCCCCCCCCCTCCCATTCCCCAGTGTTGCTATGGGTATGATGAGTCGCAAGAAAGCTCCCATTGCTGCTCTGGGATGTTCGTTTTTTTTCGGGGTGTTGTGAATCTGGATGAGTGACCGCTGTTGCAGGTGTGGGCGAGGCCGAAAACTGAGTAATATCACTTTTTTTAAAAAGAACATTTTATGGGTGGGTAGAGCAGCCATTATAAACCATATCCCAAATCATATCCACAGCAACATTATACCAAATGGCATATTCTAAATAATACTGAGAGGGTGTGCTTGTATTGTGCAGAAAATGGTTGCCATTTTTGGAAGGTGAAGATGATTTTTTTAAATTCCCCGCCCTTCCCACCCTCTTCCTGACTCTTGTAGGTGTGAGTAATGTTTTCTGTAAATAGCGATCAAAACTCACTTGCTCTTTTCCACCGTCTCCTCCACCCCATTCATAGCCTGTCTTCTGAAAATGGCACCCATATGAATAATAGTCCTAATTGATTGGTAGTGTAATACACAGTTGTAATTAAAAACGAAGTTAAGTTTGAACCCTGTTTCCCAGCACCCGTGTACTACTTTTTGGTCTGTAAAATATAATCTGAATACCATAGAGGAGAAGAAATACCTGCATTTATTTCCTCCTTGTGCTGTACACTTTGATGACTTTTTTTACAAGCCTCATTTATGCCGAACATTAATGACAGCATGTAGTGTTGAATGGGCATGTTTTCATACATTCAAGGGCATAATACTAATGCAGAATTGTATTTTCTTATCTTGGTGAAGTCAGTAAAATTGACTTGGGGTGGGAAAAAAAAATGCCTAGTGAATGTACAGAGTTTTACTTTCATATCTGGGGTGACTGTATTCCTAGTCAATATTTCATCTGTACAAAAGATCACCGCAGTTTTTTTCTCAGCAAAGCCAAACCTTTAGTTTTGTGTCTGTTTTTTGTCATTCAACAGTTTCAATAAATCCTTTTTTTTTATATACTATTTTTGTGACTTCTGAGTGTTGGGTCCACCATCGGAGGCTAGATGAGGCTTTTTTTAAGGGGTTAAAGCCTTTGGAAGCTGTTTATCTCTGCCTCTTTGTGTTGGGCTGTACAACTGCTACGTTTATTTCTTTGTGTTGAAGTGAAGGTGAGTATTGTTTGGTGTCTGGGAATGGAGAATTTTTCCATTCTGATCACTTACCAGCACATTAAAGCTCCCTCTGCACTGACCACATTGAACTCAAAGAGCAGACCCCACTGGCAAAAATATTCAAGTTGGGGGGTGGGTGGGGGTGATGTGGAGAACTTTTAAAAGCAACGAGTTATGATGGTCTGGAATGTGCTGTCTGAAAGGGTGGTGGAAGCAGATTCAATTGTGACTTTAAAATGGGAATTGGATAAATGTGTGAAATGGAGACATTTGCGTTGCTTTGTGGGGGTGTGGTGATGTAGTGCAACTAATTGGATAGCTCTGACAAAGAGCCAGCATGGGTGCACGATGGGTCAAATGGCCTCCTGTGTTGAATGATTCTGATACTGCACCAGTGACCTTTTTGAACATCGGGATAATGTGGAGTCTGAGTGAAATTGTCAAATATGGGGCACTTCAGTTACTGTGAACTTGAGCGAGATTTGAGTCCCAACCTCCCCTTCAGAACCTCTACAGCCAGCAGTCTTCGATCCTGCTGCACCCAATTCTGCCCCCCCATCTCTACATTTGGGGATGGGCAATAAATGCTGGTCTGGGCAGTGACGCCCACATCGAATGAATGAATTTAAAAAAATAAATAAATAAAGGTGACTTATGTGAGAAAATGTGCTCAATATATTAATGTGCAATCCTCTGCACTGGAATGCCAAAAGTGCAAGTAATGCAGTAACAGGAGCACCAATTTTAGGTTTGGGCCATTTGCATTATTGCAATCTCAAATACTGACTTTTTTCAAATCCGATTTATACCTACCGCTGGCTGAGTGAAGCTGAGACCAGGAAGTGAAGGTGGCAATCTCATCTGAGGGAGCTAAAGCCTGCATTGTTTATGTTGGGTTGGTTAGGCGGTTTTAGGAATCCTGTGAATTGGGAACCAGCTGCTCTACCACAGTATAAAAGTAGCTTTGGCCAATCACGTGACATTTGAGGTAGGGTAGGGAGTGTATATATTGTGATGCATATGGCATCGTTTGCTGGAGGAATGGACCCCAGGGTCTTTGCTCATCTACCATTGCCATATGTCTGTACAAAACAAGCATTTTACTTTTGAGACTTTGTACCATTCGTTTAAGGGCACATAACCTGAATCTACTATTTGAAAAACAAATTTAAAAGTGTTGGTTCTTTGTCCCTGCTGATGAACGATTTTGGCTAGATGGTAACTCCGCATTGACGCTGTCTTCTGTTCCCCTTCTGTAGTCATTGGCACATTGCTCTGTTGTGGTTCTGTAAATGCCAGTGATTTGCCTAAGTAACCATTGTCCGTGTGTGAGCTTAAGACAATAAGGGAGAACAACTTGCAGGGATAAGGGAAAAGAGCGGGCCAGTGGGACTAACTGGATTGCTCTTCACAAGAGCTGGTGCAGACTCGATGGACAGAATAGCCTCCTGTGTTGTACTATTCCAGACTGCGGTGTGCAGTTCTGGTCACCTCATTACAGAAGGGGTGTAATTGCATTAGTGAGGGTACAGAAGAGATTTATTGCCAGGACTGGAAAATTACAGCTATGAGGAAAGATTAGATAGGCTGGGGTTGTTCTCCTTGGAACAGAGAAGGCTGAGGGAGATCTGATTGAAATGTACAAAATTTTGAGGGGCCTGGATAGATCATAGAGTGGAGGTGAAGGGCCTATTCACTTTGGAGAGGTCAGTGACGAGAGGGCATAGATTTAAAGTGGTAGAAAAATTAGAGGGGAAATGAGGAAACACTTCTTCAACCAGAGGGTGGTGGGGGTCTGGAACTCACTGCCTGAAAGGGTAGTTGAGGCAGAAACCCTCAACTCGTTCAAAAGAAGTCTGGATATGCACCTCAAGTGTCATAACCTGCAGGGCTACGGACCAAATGCTGGAGGATGGGATTGGATGAATCTGTTTTCAGCCGGCACGGACACGATGGGCCAAATGGCCTCTTTCTGTGCCGTAACCTACTACAAATTCTACTATTAGGCAGTTGATGGCATTGCAGGAGAGGCCCTGTTCCTGTTCGCACTTAGACTTCCAACATGGGTTCCTGGACGGTGATCAGGAATGGAATTGTCCTTTTTCTCATGCACCTTTTTAGCACAGCTTTCCCTCATTCCCTGCCCATTACCAATACCTTGGTCCTAACTCCGATTTTGGAGGATTGGATCTGTGTTCTTTCACTTCAAACAACTTTGCTTTAGAACAATACTAGGACATTACAATCGATTGTTAACCGCGCAGAAGGAGGCTATTTTGCCCATCATGTCTGCAGCGGCTCTCTGAGTAATTCACTTGGTGCCATTCCCCCACCTTCTCCCTGTAACCCTGCACATTCTTCCTTTTCAGATAACTATCTTTTGAATGCGTCGATTGAACCTGCCTCCACCACACTCTGGCAGCGCATTCCAGATCCTAACCACTTGCTGCATAAAAAAGATTTTCCTCATGTCGCCATTCCTCCTTTCGTCAATTACCATAAATCTGTGCCCTCTCTCGATCCTTTCACGAGTGGGAAGTTTTCCCCCTATCTACTCTGTCCAGACCCTTCATGATTTTGAATGCCCCTATCAAATCTCCATGGCCATGCCCCAAGGAAAACAGTCCCCACTCTCCAATCTATCGTCGTAACTGAAGTTCCTCATCCCTGGAACCATTCTCTTGAATCTTTTCTGCACTCCAATGCCTTCACGTCTTCCCTAAAGTGTTGCGCCCAGAACTGAACGCAGTACTCCAGTTAAGGCCGAGCCAATGTTTTGTACAAGTTCAACATAACCTCCTTGCTCTTGTACTCTATGCCTCTATTAATAAAGCCTAGGATACTGTATGCTTTATTAATCACTGTCTCAACCTGTCCTGCCACCTTCAATGATTTATGCCCGTATACCCCAGGTCCCTCTGTTCTTGCACCCCTTTAGAATTGTACCCTTTGTTATATTGTGTCTCCATGTTCTTCCTACCAAAATGAATCACTTCACACTTCTCTCCCCCTTGAACTTTGTCTGCCCATTCCACCAATCTGTCTATGTCCTTTGGAAGTTCTACACTATCTTCGTAACTCGCAATGCTTCCAAGTTTTGTATCATCTCCAAATTTTGAAATTGTGTCCTGTACACCAAGGTCTAGGTCATTAATATATATTAGGAAGAGCAAGGGTCTCAACACTGACTCCTGGGGAACTCCAAACCTTCCCCCAGTCTGAAAAACATCCATTCACCACCACCCTCAGTTTCCTGTCATTCAGACAGTTTCATATCCATGTTGCTACTGTCCTTTTTATTCCTTGAGCTATAACTTTGCTCACAAGTCTGTTGTGGGGGTGCTGTTTCAAATGCCTTTCATAAGTCCATGTACACCACATTAACAGCATTACCGTCATCAACCCTCTGTTACCTCTTCAAAAAAAAAACTCCCAAGTTAGTTAAGCATGATTTTGCCTTGACAAATGTGTGCTGGCTTTCCTTAATTAACCTGCAATTGTCCAAGTGACTTTAATTTTGGCCCAAATTATTGTTTCTAATAGTTTCCCCACCAACTAAACTTCCAAATGTCCAAAATATGGGTTTAAACAAAAAAAAGTTGAATTTTTCGAAATAGCCTAATGTATCTATTGAATTGACTTTTGATACCTTTATTAACATTTTTACCCAAAAGTTTAGGCTTGGTCTTGATAATTTTGTCCAGTTTACTCATCTCCCAGGATGCATCAGTATTGTTCAGGCAGCTTCGCCAATGAGGAGAAACTTTCCTTTAGCTCCTCGCACTTCTCAACCGATTTTGAAAAGCAGAAGACAAACTTCAAAAGCTTTCGGTTGAGGTAAAAGTTATTTGCAGTATTTTATATTAAAAAAAATAAATATATGGGGGAGAGAAATTGGCCTGATACACCTATTGCAGCTTTTGTTCTGTTTTCTAAACTTTATTACAATTGTTAAACGGGTCCATCTTGCTTTGATTAAAGTTACTTAAATTTCCAAACGAATTGCAAGTTGGATTTGAAAGTCAACAAATATCACGTGTGCTGTTGGCAAAAAGGTCAATGCTGATTGAATACACCTGTGGGAGAGTGATTCTAATTGATACCTCTGAGGGGATGGGTGGGGCAGGTGGATAGAGGAGGAAAAAAGGTGTTTCTATCATTGTAATTTGATGTTTTAAAAAGTTCTGAAAGCAAATTAAACTTCTGAAGGAAACTGGGTGAGAGAATGGGATAGAAAGAGGTTGCAAGTGATGGGTTCTCGGCATCTATCCTTGGGGGACAATGAGTGGGGGAGAGTGTATGAAGGGTTAAAGTTGAGATGATTAACACTGGAGCAAGGGGATAGATACAGTGCTTCAGGGAGTAGTTCAGAGGGGAAGAGGGGAGTGATACAAAGGAAAGGGGATGTGATGGGCGTATGGGAGGATGCTCTAGTGTGTGACTGAGACGATGAGGGAAGCCTCTGAAGGCCACATTTCTTGCCCCACCCCATCCTCCCATTCCAAATGCAGCCATTAACGGCTCAATTTCCTGCCATGCCACATCTCATCTAAGAAAACAGAAGGAGGAAGAGCTCAGGAGGGAGAAGCATCAGATATGAGCAACACAAAGACATCAGCGATAGGTAAGAAAGTGACCATATCTTCTGACTTACAATGCTACGGGAGATCAACTGTTCATGCATTTTATTGAAAACTGCTATGTGAACATATCCTATGAAGAATTTCATGCTAAAATGTCCACGCTTGCCTTTTGCATTTCGTTGTGTCGGTAGGTGATGCTCTAATGGGAGTTTCAGTATTATTTATGGCAGGTAAGAGTTTCCAATCAGTTGTGCTGGTTTTTCCTGCCCAAAATTAGTGAAATGAAAGATCGTGGAATTCTAAGCACAAGTTATGTCCAGCACAAATAGTTTGAGATCTTTAGTGCTAGTTTAAAAAAAAAAAAATTTAGCTGACCTTGCCCACAAAACCATCATGTCTGTGCTGGCTGTTTGAAAGAGCAGTAGTGCTTAGTCCCACCCCATACCCACCAACCCCCGCCCAGCTTTTTGTCCGTAACCCTGTACGCTCCTAATTTTCCAGTCCCTGTCCAACTCCCGTTCAAAATTATTTATGGAATCAGCTTCTACATTTTCAAGTTGAGTATTCCAAAAGCTGTCAACTCTAGTGGAAAAAATTCTGCAACTCTAGATCTTTTGCCAATGATTTCAAATCTCTGACCTCTGGTTATTGACCCATTCACCAGAGGGAAATGGTTTTTCTCTACCTACTCTTTCAAAACCCTTTAGCAGCTTGAAAATCTCTATCGCGTCACCTCTTGACTTTGGTCCAAGGAGAACTTTTCCAACCTCTCCTTGTAACTGAAGTTAACTGGTGTTAAAATTCTCAATCTTTGTTCAGATCCCTCCATGGCCTCACCCCTCCCTATCTCTCTCATCTCCTCCAGCTCCACAACCGTCCGAGATATCTGCGCTCCTCAAATTCTGGCCTCTTGTGCAACCCTGATTTTAATTGCTCCATCATTGCTGGCTGCACCTTCAGTTGCCTAGGTCCGAAGCTGTGGATGGGCGATGGAGGGGAACAGAGTCCTTGAGGGCCACATTTTCCTCACCACCTCCAGCCAAAAATGTGGCCCAAAGCATACCTTTCCCCCACACACCACCTCCCATCCAAAGGAGAGAGACAGCGAAGCAAAAACGGGCAAAAGAAGCATGAGAGAGAGAGAGAGAGAGAGAAACAGCAAAGACACTGGGGACAAGTAAGAGAGATCTTCCTCTGAGTTGTGTGCAACTCCATGGATGAGCTACTAGTAAAGTATTAATCAGTATAGATGAGGTGAGCCCAGAACATTATTTCAAACTAAGGCCGGTAGGATCAGACAGGCATAAATATGAATGAAAAGTAAATTAGCTAACAATCTGCTGGGGAAACTTGTAGAGGCAATTGGATGGTAGACTGGTGAGAGTCAGAAAATTAATTTGAAATAACTTTTCTCATTCTTGACTACTCTCTTGTTCCTGAAGATGCAGATTCTGGGATACAACTCGGGTACAAGAGCAGTCTCCCTGTCCAAGTGGGAAGTATGTCCTGGGAAGTGTGATTGATTATAGAGTCATAGTTTTACTGCACAGAAACAGGCCCTTCGGCCCAATGAGCCTATGCCGGCCATCAAGCACCTGTCCTAACTAATCCCATTTCCCCGCACTTGGCCCATAGCCTTGTATGTTAAGGCATTTCAAGTGCTCATCTAAATATTTCTTGAATGTCGTAAGTGTTCCTGCCTCAACCACTCCTTCAGGCAGTGTGTTCCAGATTCCAACCACCCTCTGGATGAAAAAAATTCCTCCTCAACTCCCCTTTAAACCTCCTGCCCCTTACTTTAAATCTATGCCCCCCCAGTTATTGACCTCTCTGCTAAGGGAAAAAATTTCTTCCTATCTATCCTATCAATGTCCCTCATAATTTTGTACACCTCAATCAGGTCCCCCCTCAACCTTCTCCACTCCAAGGAAAACAACCTCAGTCTATCTAGTCTGTCTTCATAACTGAAATGCTCCAGCCCAGGCAACATCCTAGTGAATCTCCTCTGCACCCTCTCCATTGCAATCACATCCTTCCTGTAGTGTGGCGACCAGAACTGTACACCGTATTCCAACTGTGGCCTAACCAGCGTTTTATACAGCTCCATCATAACCCCCCTACTCTTATATGCCTCGGCTAATAAAGGCAAGTATCCCATATGCCTTCCTAACCACCTTATCTACCTGTGCTGCTACCTTCAGTGATCTATGGACAAGCACCCCAAGGTCCCTCTGATTCTCTACTCCCTAGGGTCCTACCATCCATTGTTTTGTTAGACCTCCCAAAGTGCATCACCTCACACTTCTCAGAATTAAACTCCATTGCCACTGCTCCGCCCATCTTACCAGCCCATCTATATCGTCTTGTAACCTCAGGCTATCCTCCTTGCTGTTTACGACACCAATTTTCGTGTCATCTGCGAACTTACTGATCATACCTCTTATATTCACGTCTAAATCATTAATGTACACTACAAACACTAAGGGTCCTGGCACCGATCCCTGCGGTATACCACTGGCCACAGGTTTCCACTCGCAGAAACAACCCTCGACCATCACCCTCTGCCTCCTGCCACTAAGCCAATTTTGAATCCAATTTTTCAAATTACCCTGGATCCCATAAGCCTTTACTTTCTTAACCAATCTCCCATGCGGGACCTTATCAAAAGCCTTACTGAAGTCCATGTAGACTACATCAACTGCTTTACCCTCATCTATACCTCTAGTCGTCGTCACGAAAAATTCAATCAAATTTGTTGGACACGATCTCCCCCGACAAAGCCAAGTTGACTATCCCTGATTAATCCCTGCTTCTCCAAGTAGAGGTTAATCCTGTGTCTCAGAATTTTTTCCAATAATTTCCCTACCACTGATGTTGGACTCACTGACCTGTAATTACCTGGTTTATCCCTACTACCCTTCTTAAATAATGGTACCACATTCGCTGTCCTCCAATCCTCTGGTACCTCTCCTGTGGCCAGAGAGGATCTGAAAATTTGTGTCAGAGCCCCCGCTATCTCCTCTCTTGCCTCACGTAGCAGCCTGGGGTACATCTCATCTGGGCCTGGGGATTTATTCACCTTCAAGCCTGTTAAAACTGCGAATACCTCCTCCTTTTCAATGCTAATTTGATCAAGTATATCACAATCCCTTTCCCTGATCTCTACACCTGCATCGTCCATCTCCATAGAGAACACAGATGAAAAGTAATCGTTCAAAGCCTCCCCTATGTCCTCTGGCTCCACACACAGATTGCCTCTGTGATCTCTAATGTGCCCCACTTTTTCCCTGGTTATCCTCTTGCCCCTAACATACTTATAAAATGCCTTGGGATTTTCCTTTATCTTGTCTGCCAGTGATTTTTCATGCTCCCTCTTCGCTCTCCTAATTACTTTTTTTAAGTACTCCCTACACTTTCTCTACTTCTCTGGGCCTCCGCTGTTTTCAGCACTCTGAATCTGCACCTTTTTTTTCCTTATCCAATCCTCTATATCCCTTGACATCCAGGGTTCCCTTGACCTGTTGGTCCTATCTTCACCTTTACAGGAACATGCTACACCTGAACCTATATGAGGGTAACGTGACAAATGTCTCCCTCTTGCACATCCCTAATTTCAATCACTCCACATTGACGGCCGTGCCTTCTGCTGCCGAGGCCCTGAGCTGTGGAATTTCCTCCCTAAACCTCTCCACTGCTGTAACACTCTCTCCACCTTTTAAGGCACTCTTTAAAACCTACCTCTGACCAAACTTTTGGTCACCGGTCCTAATATCCATTTATGTGGCTCGATATCAAATTCTGATTGATAATGCTCCTGTGAAGCACCTTGGGAT
This sequence comes from Heterodontus francisci, assembly GCF_036365525.1. Taxonomy (NCBI): domain Eukaryota; kingdom Metazoa; phylum Chordata; class Chondrichthyes; order Heterodontiformes; family Heterodontidae; genus Heterodontus; species Heterodontus francisci. The sequence goes on from NC_090408.1 coordinate 37,828,674, forward strand.
GTTTTACAAGTTATTGTTGCATTGAAACTGGGTTATGCAAACCGATTTTTTAAACATTAAATTGTTTCAGAAAGTTGCATGCTTAAAGAAACGATGTGATATGGTATGCTGGTAAGTATAAGCCATTGTATTGAGTCCTGTTGTAAGTTCATGCCAATCTTCTCACCCTTTGACCTGCACAGTTGCTGAGTCAGCTCAGAATTTCACTTCTGAAACAGTACCAGCTGTTACCAGCTGAGGCATTTTGAGTTTGATTCCTACTGCGTGTAACCTGCTTTTTGTGACCTCTTTATGGCTGGTTCCTGCATTCATCCAGCAGAGGGTGCAGGCATCTGTGCCTCTCTTTTGGAGGACTTTTGCTTTACAAGCAGAGGACACTGTCATCTTTTACTCAGTGTTACACAATCCCATCACAGGCATGTCCTACGTTGTCTTACGTTTAATGGCATTTTTCTCTTTTTACATTTTTATGGAGATCTTATCTTGATCAGAGCCAAAATATACTTTGAACACTCCAAGTAGCATTTGAGATGTAATACAAACTGATTACAGTTTCATTTATCTACATTTCCAAAATGTTGTGATAATCAGGGCAATCCCAGCTATTTATTTTTTCCCTTCTCCTACTGAGGAGCTGAGTTGGATTAGAAGATTGTTCCACAGCCCTTCCAGTATCCTAACCAAGTACTTCACATGAACCTTGACTGTTATCTTTACTGGGGAAAAGCGAGCTGGGGTTTTTGTTCCTATTCAACATCTAGCGACTACTTTAGGAAGAGTGTCTCTGTGCGGACATTTGGAGGAGACAAACTCTAACTTGATTGTGTTGTCCTGCAGAGTCGGTTCGGCCAGTCATACTCACTGTCCCATCTTGCCTTTGTGTATGTTTCTAGAAGATCATTGATGCCCATAGAACCATTGCCCAGAATGAGTGACCATCCACGTGAGAGAAGCAACAAGAGGGAAAGTTGAACACAGACTTTGGCCCACTAAATATTGTTAGCAAACTTAACTTATTACTAAATAGTTATTTATTTTGTGTCTGTCACAATTATCCATCGACTTTCTTCTTCCTCATTGGTTACATCTTTCTATTTGTACAATTTTTAAATTTTTGTTGTTCATTGATCTCAAAAAAAAAAGGATGAGGATGACATTCAGCCCATCTTATTCATCCTTCCTGGAAATGTATGATTCGCATGACGCACCATCTATCCGTCTCTTGAATGCCTCCACTACCTCACCGCTGTTCCAGAAATTGATCAATCTGCGTGAAGAAATACTACTTGACTCCCATATCCTACAAAGGTTTTCTGCTACCTTGAGCAAAAAAACCTAGGCTGACGCTCCACTGCAGTAGCGAAGGATTGCTGCATTGTTGGAGGTGCCGTCCTTCAAATGAGACATTAAACTGAGGCCCTGCTGTTGCCCAATTAATGCCAACAATATTTTGCCGTGCAAGTTGTTGGAAGTGTGAGATGGAAATGGCACGTCGCCCTTTACAGAACAAGCAACTGTGTATCTCCTTAACCAATCAGTATTGTGAATTTAACAGTAAATGCTGAGAAGGAAGTGCAAGTTACAGTGGACGAATTTGATGTAAAATCAGGTACAGAAAGAAAGAGGGGGTATGAGAAAAAGAAAGAAAAAGTAAAATAAAATACTTTTTTAAAAAAGAAAACTCCAACAATTGAAATGTGAAGGTATGAGACTCCACACTTGCAAAGTTAATTTTCAGTGACAGGTTGACTGGCAGTACGTTTAACACTTATCATGCCATTAAATGGTACTTAGGCTTGAAATGACCACTAAACTGTCTGTAGTGAGTTTGCTTTGTAACTGCTGTGCACTTAATGCCTTTCCGGGACGCTAACAGCAGAGAGGCACATCTCCGACAGCAACTTATAGATTTCTGTATTTAGTTGCAAATCCACCCTTGCCCGAAGCTGTTGTGGCATTTGTACAGTGAGTGCTAATAGACTCATCTTTTATTAACAGCAATATGTGATAGTTTTTTGGACTGATTCGTTGAGGAACCAACTAGAGAACAGGCCATCCTAGACTTGGTATTGTTTAATGAGAAAGGATTAGTTAACAATATTGTTGTGCAGAGCCCCTTGGGGAAGAGCAACCATAACATGATAGAATTCTTCATTAAGATGGAGAGTGAGAGAGTTGATTCAGAGACTAGGGTTCTGAATCTAAATAAAGGAAACTGTGAAGGTATGAGGCGCGAGTTGGCTATGATAGATTGGGGAGCGTTACTTAAAGGGTTTTTATTTATTTTTTTTTTATTTAGAGATACAGCACTGAAACGGGCCCTTCAGCCCACCAAGTCTGTGCCAATCAACAACCACCCATTTATACTAATCCTACATTAATCCCATATTCCCTACCACGTCCCCACCATTCTCCTACCACGTCCCCACCATTCTCCTACCACGTCCCCACACTAGGGGCAATTTACAATGGCCAATTTACCTATCAACCTGCAAGTCTTTGGCTGTGGGAGGAAACAGGAGCACCCGGCAGAAACCCATGCGATCACAGGGAGAACTTGCAAACTCTGCACAGGCAGTACCCAGAACAGAACCTGGGTCGCTGGAGCTGTGAGGCTGCAGCGCTAACCACTGCGCCACTGTTGACAGTGGATAGGCAATGGCTAGCATTTAAAGAGTGCATGGATGAATTACAACAATTGTTCATTCCTGTCTGGCACAAAACTAAAACAGGAAGGGTAGCTCAACTGTGGCTTACAAAAGAAATTAGAGATAGTATTAGATCCAAAAAGGAGAAATATAAAATGTCTAGAACAAGCAGCAACCCTGAGATTGGGAACAGTTTAGAATTCAGCAAAGGAGGACAAAGGGGTTGATTAAGAAGGGGAAAATAAAGTATGAGAGTAAGCCTGCAGAGAACATAAAAACTGACTGTAAAAGCTTCTATAGGTATGTGAAGAGAAAAGATTAGTGAAGACAAATGTGGGTTCCTTAGTCAGAAATGGGGGAATTTCTAATGGGGAACAAAGAAATGGCAGACCAATTAAATACATACTTTGGTTCTGTCTGCACAAAGGACGACACAAGTTACCTCCCTGAAATGTTGGGAACATGAAGGTCTAATGAGAAGGGGGAACTGTATGAAATCATTATTAGTAGGGAAATGGTGTTAGGGAAATTGACGGGATTGAAGGCCGATAAATCCCCAGGGCCTGATAATCTACATCCCAGTGTACTTAAAGAAGTGGCCCTAGAAATAGTAGGTGCATTGCTGGTCATTTTTCAAAATTGTATAGACTTTGGAACAGTTCCAACGGATTGGAGGGTAGCTAATGTCACCCCACTATTTAAAAAAGGAGGTAGGGAGAAAACGGAATTGTAGACCGGTTAGCCTGACATCAGTAATGGGGAAAATGCTAGAATCCATTATAAAAGATGTAATAGCAGAGCACTTGGAAAACAATGACAGGATCGGACAAGGCATGGATTTACGAAAAGGAAACCAAGCTTGACAAAACTACTGGAATTTTTTGAGGATGTAACTAGTAGAATAGATAAGGGAGAACCAGTGGATATGGTGTATTTGAACTTTCAGAAGGCTTTCGATAAGGTCCCACATAAGAGATTAGCATGCAAAATTAAAGCACATGAGATTGGGGGTAAGGTACTGACATGGATAGAGAACTGGTTGGCAGACAGGAAACAAAGAGTAGGAATAAACAGGTCTTTTTCCGAGTGGCAGGCAGTGACTAGTGGGGTACCGCAGGTATCAGTGCTAGGACCCCAGCTATTCACAATATATATTAATGATCTAGATGAGGAAATTAAATGTAATATATCCAAGTTTGCAGACAACACAAAGCTAGGGAGTTGTGAGGAGAATGCAGAGAAGCTCCAGTGTGATTTGAACAGGTTGAGTGAGTGGGCAAATACATAGCAGATGCAGTATAATGTGGATAAATGTGAGGTTATCCACTTTGGTGGCAAAAACAGAAAGGCAGATTATTATCTGAACGGCTATAGATGAAGAAAGGGGGAGGTGCAGCAAGACCTGGGTGTCCTTGTGCACCAGTCGCTGAAAGTAAGCATGCAGGTGCAGCAGGCAGTTAAGAAGGCCAATGGTATGTTGGCCTTCATAGTGAGAGGATTCGAGTACATGAGCAAAGATGTCTTGCTGCAATTATACAAGGCCTTGGTGAGATCACATCTGGAGTACTGTGTGCAGTTTTGGTCTCCTTATCTGAGGAAGGATGTTCTTGCTATGGAGGGAGTGCAGCGAAGGTTCACCAGACTGATTCTTGGGATGGCAGGACTGACTTATGAAGAGAGATTGGGTCGATTGTGAGTGGTTAGAAGTATGAGAGGGGATCTCATAGAAACCTACAAAATTCTAACAGGACTGGACAGACTAGTTGCAGGAAGGATGTTCCTGATGGCGGGGGAGTCTAGGACCAGGGGTCACAGTCTAAAGATAAGTCTAAAGATTTAGGACTGAAATGCGGAGGAATTTCTTCACCCAGAGAGTGGAGAACCTGTGGAATTCTCAACCACGGAAAGCAGTTGAGGCCAAATCATTAAATATATTCAAGAAAGAATTAGATATAGTTCTTGGGGCTAAAGGGATCAAGGAATACGGGGAGAAAGTGGGAACAGGGTACTGAGTTTGGATGATCAGCCATGATGGTATTGAATGGCGGTGCAGGCTCAAAGGGCCGAATGGCCTACTCCTATTTTTCTATGTTTCTAATTTTTGGGCCATTAGGTTTCCATGACTACCTCTTCCTGACGTGTTATTAGGAAGAACCCTTTGGCTATCCAGCTTTTGAATTAGTTGTTTAACCAAAATTGCTGAGCTGTTTTTCCTAAGAGTTACGAAGGCAAAGGGGAATGAAGTAGATATTACTCTCTCCATTCTAGTTATGAATTGATACAGAATAGTGAGTGGTCATCATTGGCGCAACTCTCGAGCATCTTCTTTTGATTGTGATGTCCTGATATTGAACATTGTCACTGAGGGAAAAAATGCACTAAATCTCAACGTGACAAATGCAGAAAACCACAGTCTTGCCCTAAGCACTGTCATACAGGCTTCACTATATCAATATAAGAAGTGAACATTGTCTGGAAACAGAATTAATCTCACAATTCAAAGGAAATTTATAAAACAAGCTCAACACATTGCAGCTTCAGTGATATTGCAGGTTTCAATTCAGATTGAAAATAAGTTCTTGAAAAGGAAAAATGTGCGGGGCTATGGAGACAGAACAGGGCAGTGGAGCTGAAGGGTCACTGACCCGAAACGTTAACTCTGCTTCTCTTTCCACAGATGCTGCCAGACCTGCTGAGTGGTTCCAGCATTTCTTGTTTTTATTTCAGATTTCCAGCATCCGCAGTATTTTGCTTTTTATTTTAGGGCAGTGGAGCTAATTGGATAACTGTTCCAAAGACCTGGCACCAGCACAATAAGCCAAGTGACCTCTTCCTGTACTGTACGATTCTATGGTGGCTGATTGAGATCAGAAATGGTGATCCCAGGACATCTTTAGTATTTTGAAAGTAGAATAGAGTCCTGCTCCTTTTAGCATTTTGAAACATAAACTGAACACAGAGCTTCCTGAAAAGCAATTCGGCCCAACCATCCTCTAACATACAATAATCCCAAAAAACAGGCTAACCTGTCATTCATCTCATTGGTCTTTGTAGGCACTTGCTGCTCATTAAGCGACTGCCATGCGTGTCTATAGAACAGTAGCTCATTTTCTCTGAGGTCCTTTGACGCATTTCTCAGAGGTGTAATAAGACTCTAATTAAGTGACAGTCTTTCTTTCATTATTGCAACTTTTATCAGTAGTTAGTCATACCTTGAATCCTTCATGTAAATAGCATCACACAGTATGGACACTGACAAATTGCATCTCTCTCAGAAAATCTGATCCAAAACCAGCAGAATAAATAACTGGATGGTGTAATGGTTTGACGTTCCCCTTTCAACACTGGGATGTGGGTTCAAAACCAACCCAGACTGAGACGATGAAGATCTCCACAGTTGAATAGCCAGTCAGCACTCCCGAGTTTCGTACATGAATGCTGGCCAGTTGGTGGAGGTACTGAGGGCCTCTGGTACCACAGCAGCAGTGCGTTAGCAACGGTCAGTGCCGTTGATGAAGAAAGAGAGGAAAGCAGAGGAAGGAAAGACTTGCATTTCTATAGTGCCTCTCAGCGTGTCCCAAAGTGTTTATATAGCCATTGAAGTACTTTTTGAAGCGTGGTTATTGTTGTAATGTGGGAAACGCAGCAGTCAACTTGAATACAGCAAGCTGTCAGGGTCACCGGGACGACACGTGAGATGCTGTTTAGATGCCACCTGTGCTGGAGGTCACGTGCTTTGGGCTCGTTGAACGGCGGAGCCCTTGGTGACCTGGGGAGAAATGATTGCAGGGAGGCCCCGTGTTGTGGTTTATGGAGGTCAGGAGGTCGACACTCTGGGCTTTGGACATTGTTGTCAGTTTTGGTTGGGTGTGAACTGCTTGAGGACAGTTGGTGTTTTCCTGCTGGGGAGGGAAGAGGTTGCCCAGCTCACCTCTTTCTCTGCCTCTTTGAGGAGGTCCTGCAGGGATCAGTGTGGGAGAGCTAGGATCCCTGGTGCTGCATAGCTCCTGGAAGACTAGGAGATCCTGCGAATCGGGTGTGTGCTGGCGGAGAACCCTGGTGCCACGTTTCTCCTGGAAGGCCTACTAGAGGGGCTCTCAGCATCTCCAGAGCGGACTGCTTCTGGGGCAGTCCCAGTGAACCATCTTGGTGTGCCCGGACGCCAGACCAAGGGAGGGACAACTGACTTCCTTCCTTATTTTCACTTTTTTTCGTCAGGAGTTGGTAAGTGTTTGGCAAAGTAGTTTTTTTTTTGTCTTTTTTTTTGTGTCATACCTCTGCAGAGAGAGCTTCTGTATTTTTTTCCAAGTGTGCGTGTGAGTGCAGTTGGGGAATTTTGAAGGGGGAACATTCGTGCTTCAGTCTGTGTGTTGGTGCTTTGCTTTGTTGCTGGTTGGGTGCCCTTCCTCCCGCACCTGTTCTGCAGCTCCATGTTCAATCGCTCAATCCTCCTATTCCTATGCTCAGTCGCACGTGGGACTGGGAGTAATCCTGAGATTACTGCTTTTGAAGTCCTGTTTTTTAATTTCCTTCCTAGCTCCCTAAAATCTGCTTTTCAGGACCTCATCCCTCTTCCTACCTATGTCACTGGTGCTGAGGTGGACCACGACCTCTGGCTGTTCGCCCTCCCACAGAAGGATGTCCTGCAGTTGTTCTGTGACATCCTTGACCCTGGCACCAGGAAGGTTACACACCTTCAACGTCTGCTGATCAAAATCCATTTCGGTTAATTGGACCAGGGAGTAGTTCTTTGTCTCTCCAAGCACTCTCTTAGTATGCAAATGTCCTTCCAGCCAAATGTCTGGTGCTCTCATGTAAAACAAGTCATAGAAACATAGAAAATAGGAGCAGGAGTAGGCCATTCGGACCTTCAAACCTGCTCCGCCATTCATTATGATGATGGCTGATCATCCAACTCAGTAACCTGTTCCCACTTCCCCCCCATATCCTTTGATCCCTTTAGACCCAAGAGCGATATCTAACTCCTTCTTGAAAACATATAATGTTTTGGCCTCAACTGTTTTCTGTGGTAGCGAATTCCACAGGCTCACCACTTTCTGGGGTGAAGAAATTTCTCCTCATCTCAGTCCTGAAAGGTTTACCCCATGTCCTTAGACTATGATCCCTGGTTCTGGACTCCCCCACCATTGGGAACATCCTTCCTGCATCTACCCTGTCAAGTCCTGTTAGAATTTTATAGGTTTCTATGAGATTCCCCCCTCACTCTTCTGAACTCCAGCGAATATAATCCTAACCGACTCAATCTCTCCTCATACGTCAATCCCGCCATCCCAGGAATCAGTCTGGTAAACCTTCACTGCACTCCCTCCATAGCAAGAACATCCTTCCTCAGATAAGGAGACCAAAACTGTACACAATATTCCAGGTGTGGCCTCACCAAGGCCCTGTATAATTGCAGCAAGACATCCTTGCTCCTGTACTCTAATCCTCTCGTTATGAAGGCCACAATTTAAAATTGATGTTTATTTTATTTAGAGGTACAGCACTGAAACAGGCCCTTCGGCCCACCGAGTCTGTGCTGACCAACAACTTGCTGTGCCCCTAGCCAAGCTGTTCCAGTACAGCTACAACACTGGCATCTGCCTGGCAATAGGGAAATTTGCCCGGGTATGTCCTGTACACAAAAAGTAGGACAAATCCAACACAGCCAATTACTGCCCCAATCAGTCTACTCTCAACCATCAGTAAAGTGATGGAAGGTGTCATCAACAGTGCCATCAAGCGGCACTTGCTTAGCAATAACCTGCTCAGTGATGCTCAGGTTTGGGTTCTGCCAGGGCCATTCAGTTCCTGACCTCATTACAGCCTTGGTTCAAACATGGACAAAAGAGCTAAAGTCAGGAGGTGAGGTGTGAGTGACTGCCCTTAACATCACGGCAACATTTGATCGAGTATGGCATCAAGGAGCCCTAGCAAAACTGGAGTCAATGGGAATCAGGGGAAAACTCTCCGCTAGTTGGAATTGTACCTGGCGCAAAGGAAGATGATTGTGGTTGTTGGAGGTCAATCATTTCAGCTCCAGGACATCACTGCAGGAGTTCCTCAGGGTAGTGTCCTAGGCCCAACCATCTTCAGCTGCTTCATCAATGACCTTCCTTCAATCATAAGGTCAGAAGTGGGGATGTTCGCTGATGATTGCACAATGTTCAGCACCATTCACGACTCCTCAGATACTGAAGCAGTCCGTGTAGAAATGCAGCAAGACCTGGACAATAACCAAGCTTGGGCTGATAAGTGGCAAGTAACATTCACACCACACAAGTGCCAGGCAGTGACCATCTCCAACAAGAGAGAAATTAACCATCTCCCCTTGACATTCAATGGCATTACCATTGCTGAATCCCCCACTATCAACATTCTGGGGGTTTACCATTGACCAGAAACTGAACTGGAGTAGCTATAGAAATACCGTGGCTACAAGAGCAGGTCAGAGGCTAGAAGTCCTGCAGCGAGTAACTCACCTCCTGACTCCCCAAAGCCTGTCCACCATCTACAAGGCACAAGTCAGGAGTGTGATGGAATACTCTCCACTTGCCTGGATGGGTGCAGTCCAACATCGCTCAAGAAGCTCGACACCATCCAGGACAAAGTAACCCATTTGATTGGCACTCCGTCCACAAACATTCCCTCCCTCCACCACTGACGCACAGTGGCAGCAGTGTGTACCATCTACAGCAATGTACCAAGGATACTCAGGCAGCACCTTCCAAACACAGGACCTCTACCACCTAGAAGTGTAGAACTCCAAAAGGACATAGACAATTTGGTAGAATTGGCAGACAAGTGGCAGATGAAGTTCAATGCAGAGAAATGTGAAGTGATTCATTTTGGTAGGAAGAACATGGAGAGACAAAATAAAATAAAGGGTACAATTCTAAAGGGGGTGCAGGAGCAGAGGGACCTAGGTATATATGTGCATAAGTCTTTGAAGGTGGCAGGAGAGGTTGAGAGAGCAGTTAATAAAGCATACAGTATCTGGGCTTTATTAATAGGTGCATTGAATACAAGAGCAAGGAAGTGATGTTGAACTTGTATGGGACATTGGTTTGGCCTCAGCTGGAGTATTGCATCCAGTTCTGGGCTCCGCACTTTAGGAAAGACGTGAGGGCATTGGAGAAAGTACGGAGAGGATTCGCGAGAATGGTTCCAGGGATGAGGAATTTCAGTTGTGGGGATGGATTGGAGGGGTTGGGACTATTTTCCTTGGAGAAGAGAGGGCTGAGAGGTTAACTGACAGAGCTATTCAAAATCATGAGAGGTCTGAATGGAGTAGGTAGAGAGAAACTGTTCCCACTCGTGAAAGGATCGAGAACGAGAGGGCACAGATTTAAAGTATTTTGTGAGAGAAGCAAAAGTGACAGGAGGAAAAACTTTTTCACACAGCAAGTGGATAAGGACTGGAATGGACTGCCTGAGAATGTGGTGGAGGCAGGTTCAATTGAAGCATTCAAAAGGGAATTAGATTGTTATAAGAAAAGGAAAAATGTGCAGGGTTACAGGGAGATGGCAGGGGAATGGAACTGAGTGAATTGCTCTTTCAGAGAGCCGCTGCGGACATGATAGGCCGAATGGCCTCCTTCTGCACTGTAACAATTCTGTGATTCTGAAACAGCAATGTGATAATGACCATAAAATCTGTGATGTTGGTTGAGAGATGAATATTCATTAGGACATTGGGAGAACCCCCTTGATACTCCTCGAAATAGTGCCATGGGATATTTTGCGTTTGCCTGAGAGGGCAGACAGGGCCTCGGTTTAACGTCTGACTAGATAGATAGCACCTCCTACAACATAGCACTCACTCAATACCGCACTGCGAGTGTCAGCCTGGATTTTATGCTCAAGCCTATGGAATGGGGCATGTAACCATGATCTATTGACTCAGGCAAAAGTGAAAAGTAAAAGTAACTGGATAGAGAAACCCCTTGAGGCTGTCTGGAAGCTAAGTTGCCACCGGTATTGTGAGGTGTCGTGGAAATGCTGTCATCCAGGAGCTAGTGTTAATGGCTGTCAGAAGATGTGAAATTTTACACGGGCAAGCTGACACTTGTAGCTTTGGTTTGGATTAACTCCAGCAGCAGAAAACGAACATCATGGGGCAGGACGTCAGAAATGCTCCATCCATCAATATTGGCGACCACGCTCTGGAAGTGGTTCAAGAGTTCACTTACCTAGGCTCAACTATCACCAGTAACCTGTCTGTAGATGCAGAAATCAACAAGCGCATGGGTAAGGCTTCCACTGCTATGTCCAGACTGGCCAAGAGAGTGTGGGAAAATGGCGCACTGACACACTCAGACTTCTGTGTTCCGTATCAGGCCTGTGTCCTCAGTACCTTGCTGTATGGCAGCGAGGCCTGGACAACGTATGCCAGCCAAGAGCGACGTCTCAATTCATTCCATCTTCACTGCCTCCGGAGAATCCTTGGCATCAGGTGGCAGGACCGTATCTCCAACACAGAAGTCCTCGAGGCAGCCAACATCCCCAGCTTATACACACTACTGAGTCAGCGGCGCTTGAGATGGCTTGGCCATGTGAGCCGCATGGAAGATGGCAGGATCCCCAAAGACACATTGTACAGCGAGCTCGCCACTGGTATCAGACCCACTGGCCGTCCACGCCTCCGCTTTAAAGACATCTGCAAACGCGACATGAAATCCTGTGACATTGATGACAAGTCGTGGGAGTCAGTTGCCAGCGTTCGCCAGAGCTGGCGGGCAGCCATAAAGACAGGGCTAAAATGTGGCGAGTCGAAGAGACTTAGTAGTTGGCAGGAAAAAAGACAGAGGCGCAAGGGGAGAGCCAACTGTGCAACAGCCCCGACGAACAAATTTCTCTGCAGCACCTGTGGAAGAGCCTGTCACTCTAGAACTGGCCTTTATAGCCACTCCAGGCACTGCTTCACAAACCACTGACCACCTCCAGGCGCGTATCCATTGTCTCTCGAGATAAGGAGGCCCAAAAGAAACTCCAGCAGCAGAGAATGTCTCGTCGGTATTGTTTAATTGTATTGCTGCCTGGCTGTGAAGACTTTGCCAGTTTGTAACTTAAGCAAAACTAGATGCTTGATCCTCACAGGGACTTTAATATTGTCTTCTTAAGTCACCAACCGCTTAAATAAAAAAGCCACAACATTCCCGCTTAAAAAAACGCCAACTCCCAAGAAAAAATCCACTACAAGTTAAAAACATAGGTCTCGAAAATCTGGGGCTGTAAACAAAGCCAGAACCTTGATAGGTCAATGATTCAACTTCTGCAGCTTTTGGGTTGTAATAATTCTCTTTACTCTCTTTTTTTTTTTAGCTACAGGAGTGAGTCATTCAGCCCCTCGAGTCTGTTTTCCAATTCATTTCGATCATGACTGATCTGTAACTTAACTCCCATCAACCTGCCTTGGTTCTGTAACCCTTAATACCCTTGTTACCATAAAGCTATCAATCATGTGGCACCAGTTGCCCTGTGGTCCTCTGCCTAAATGGGTACTCGACTCTGGAGGGCGTCTTAACTAAGCCTGATTGTGCCACTGACCACCACCTATGGCTCTAGCAGGCGATGCCAGGTAGCGGTCAGTAGTGGGAACGTTGGTGGATTTCTTTGCTTCACAAACCCGAGGATCTGGGAGAAATGGTAGGGGTCTAACTCCTCGGTCCCCCCAAAACCCCCAGCTGAATCAACAACATTCTTATCCCCAATGCTGCTGTGCACTACTGTGGCGCATAGTCTGGACCCTTTCACCTGGTTTGCAATTAGGTGAATAAATCAATAAATTATATAACAACTTTCCATTCAGTGAAGGCTGCCACTTTGCAGATGAGAACAGTTCTTTAAAACTATGGATATTGCAATATAACTGAGGTCATCCTGAGTATGGCTTGCTAAACACATTCTAATAAATGAATATAATATTTAAAAAGTCTTGATCACTGTTGAATTACATTGGGTAAGTTTGAATAGAACAGATTGTACACTCTGCCCTTGTTACCAAGGGGATACATCCCGTCCCTGACGATGACCTTTAACTCAACTAGAATGGCATTCATTTTTCTTTCCAACTTTTCCTTCATTCTCTTCCCATGACGTTGGGACAATGTTCCACTGGTGCTTACCGCCCTCCAACGCTTCGCCCACTTTAAACCTGAGCCTGCTCAGTGAGTGCTCGCAGGCTATTCAACTGTGACAGGCATTGAGCCTGAGCCCAGCTCCTTTCTGACCCAACACCTACAAACACACATTTGCTCTGCGAGGGTTCACTGGATAGTGATTGTGATTGTTAAACTTTTATTCATTCGTGGGATGTAGGCGTCGCTGGCTAGGCCAGCATTTATCGCCCATCCCTAATTGCCCTTAAGAAGGTGGTGGTGAGCTGCCTTCTTGAACTGCTGCAGTCCATGTGAGGTAGGTACACCCACAGTGCTGTTAGGAAGGGAGTTCCAGGATTTTGACCCAGCGACAGTGAAGGAACGGCGACATAGTTCCAAGTCAGGCTGGTGTGTGACTTGGACGGGAACTTGCAGGCAGTGATGTTCCCATGCATCTGCTGCTCTTGTCCTTCGAGGTGGTAGAGGTCGCAGGTTTGGAAGGTGCTGTCTGAGGAGCCTTGGTGCGTTGCTGCAGTGCATCTTGTAGATGGTACACACTGCTGCCACTGTGCGTCGGTGGTGGAAGGAGTGAATGTTTGTGGATGGTGTGCCAATCAAGCAGGCTGCTTTGGCCTGGATGGTGTTGAAGTTCTTGAGTGTTGTTGGAGCTGCACCCATCCAGGCAAGTGGAGAATATTCCATCACACTCCTGACTTGTGCCTTGTAGATGGTGGACAGGCTTTGGGGAGTCAGGAGGTGAGTTACTTGCCGCAGGATTCCTAGCCTCTGACCTGCTGTTGTAGCCACGGTATTTATATGGCTACTCCAGTTCAGTTTCTGATCAATGGTAGCCGTTAGGATGTTGATAGTGGGGGATTCAGCGATGGTAATGCCATTGAATGTCAAGGGGAGATGGTCATTGCCTGGCACTTGTGTGGCACGAATGTTACTTGCCACTTATCAGCCAAAGCCTGGGTATTGTCCAGGTCTTGCTGCATTTCTACTCGGACTGCTTCAGTATTTGAGGAATCGCGAATGGTGCTGAACATTGTGCAATCATCAGCGAACATCCCCACTTCTGACCTTATGATTGAAGGAAGGTCATTGATGAAGCAGCTGAAGATGTTTGGGCCTAGGACACTGCCCATTGCACGGCACAATGGGTTAGAACAATACTTTTTGAACTTTGGAATCTGGGTAGGATTGGAATTACGACTGGAATGAAAGTCTGCTTACTCTAATATTTATATATGTCTCCATTTAATAGTTTAGACACTCAACCCAATTCTTATTTAGAATGTGCCCACAGCCCAAACTGCTTATAATTTATTGTCAACAAAACAATTCAAAGTCCACTTTTAATTATATACTAAGGCCTGGAGTTCCTGTTTTGGTTTTCGCCCAGATATCAGCACAATTGAAGTGGCGCAGAAGATTATGGAATTTAAAACGTAAGTGAGTTACGGCCACAGCTATTTAAGATCTTTCACATTGGCTCAAAGTCAATTTGCCCTAAGCAGTCCCGCCTACAAAACTGGCCACGGCCCCAGGGCAAAATGGTCAGGAGGTTGAGTTTCCACCAATTGTGCCCGTTTGCTTGAGAATTCAGAATAAGTATTCAGAATAATTTTTAAAACAATAAGCCATAATTTACTATATCCGTTTGCTAGTACTCACCTTGAATCAGAAGGTTGTACGTTCACGCACCAATCTTGGATTTGAGAACATAATCAAGGCTGAAACGTCAGTGGCATACTGAGGGAATGCTGTATTATCAGAGGTGTTGTTAAACTGAGACCCTGTAAAAGATTACATGGTACAAATGTATCTCGAGCAGCACTTCTCCCTCAACCCACATGACTAGAAACAGATTAACTAGTCATCCAATTCATTCATTGTTCACAAATTAGACACCAATTTGCTTACGTAACAACTGTGCTTACTCTTCAAAAGTAACACTGGCTGTGAAGCAATTTGGGATGTCCTGAGGATGTGAAAATTGCTATATAAATGCAGGTTCTTATTTATTGTAATTCAGCATGTAGCTAAATTAGTGAGAAAGGGATATTTGGTTTTCCAAAAGCATTTGGTAGGGTTTTTAGTTTAGAGATGTTTAGCAAAGAAAAACGTGAAATTAATGACTAGTGAAGTGAGATTTGGCCCAGAAATTAAAGAAACTTGGAATTCGGAATATTTAGTTTGGAGCAAGTGATGTCTAATAGATTTTTCAGGCATCTGTTCTAGGCCCATCATACTTGTACTGGCTCCTTGCTAGAGCTCGCCAATTAGTTCTACTGCCCCCTGCTCTTTCCCCAAAGCCCTGCAGATACTTTTTCTTTTTGAGTATATATCCAATTTCCTTTCAAAAATTACTGTTGAATCTGCTTCCATCGCCCTTTCAGGCAGCGCATTCCAGATCATCACAACTCATTGCGTAAGTAAAAAATTCTCCTCACCTCTGGTTCTTTTGCTAATCATGTCATAAATCAAGTGCTTCTCAGTTTATAAACTTGCCTAACACCCCATTTCCTCAGGATTAGACCATCTCTTCATTCTGTTCATCTACTCTATTTTAACACTGAGGGTTTTCATTCCAGTGTTTGTGGTTAACCAGATGGCAATCAGTCTCAGACCTTGAATACTATCCATTGATGTGTGCTGGATGTTATATGCGTGTGGATGTCAGTTCAGGATACACTCTCCACTGTGATGCCCTCCACTTTTGAATAGACAGTTGACATTCACTGTCTAGGACCACACAGCCGTTTGGGTAACGATGGCAGTGGGCACCATAATTATAGGTGAAGGAAAGAAATTTTGGAATATAGGCTTAGCTAGACGACAGAAAGCCAAGGTCCAGATAGTTCACCACCTATCCTCCTGGCATTCATATAATACAATAACAGAGTTGTTGACTAATCACAGCAGTCAATCTCTCTGTTAGTCTACAACCAACCCAGACATGAGGTAGGGGAATCCCCAGTGCTGGAGAGCTTTGGGAACCACAGGTCAAAAGTCACTTTTCTCTCCTAAGCATGTTACACTTGCCACATGTTATGTCTCAAGTTACTCACATACTGCATTGCACAATGTTGTTTTCTGTGATTGTCAGCTGTGGCTCAGTTGATAGAATTTTTGCTTGTGAGTTGCAAGGTTCCATGTTCAAGTCCCACTCTAGGGCAAAAATCAAGGCTGACGCTCCAGCGCAATGTTGAGCGAGTGCTGCATTGTTGGAGGTGCCCTCTTTTGGATGAGACGTTTAACCGAGGCCCCATCTGCCTGCTCAGGTGAATGACACTATTTTGAAGAAGAACAGGGGAGTTACTAAGGCATTCAAAAGGGAATTTGACTGTTAGGCTGTTATCTGAAAAGGAAGAATGTGCAAGGTTACGGGGAGAAGGCAGGGAATGACACTAGGTGAATTGTTCATTCAGAGAGCTGGTGCAGACACGATGGGCCGAATGGCCTCCTTCTGTGCTATAACAATTCTGTGATTCTCAATCAACATCACAAAAAGACATGTTATCTGGTCATTATCACATTGCTGTTTGTGGGATCTTGCTGTGCGCAAATTAGCTGCTGCGTTTCCTACATTGCAACAGTGACTACACTTCAAAAGTATTTCATTGGCTGTAAAGCACTTTGGGATATCCGGTGATTGTGAAAAGCACTATATAAATGCAAGTTATTTTTTGAAGTTACAAGAAATAGAAAAAAATATTGTGGATAAATATAATTTGTTTCAAGAAACATTTACATATGTATATGCTCATAAAGCTACTCTAATTTTGGCCTTTTGCGCATTCCCAATTTTAATCGCCCCAACACTGGTGGCTGTGCCTTCAGCTGCTGAGACCCTAAGCTGCAGAATTCACTCCCTAAACCTCTCTACCGTTCTACCTCACTTTGCTCCTTTAAGATGCTCCTTAAAACCTACCATTTTGACCTAGCTTTTGGTCACCTTTCCCCTAATATCTCCTTATGTGGGTTGGTATCAAATTTTGTTTTACAATGCCTTTGTGAAGCGCCTTGATGCGTTTCATGAGATTAAAAGTGCTATATAAATATAGGTTGTTGTTGTAGTAGTGCTGCTGCTTTTTCTTCAGAGTGATGTTAACTATGTGCCTTGAGATACATATTATCTCCTCTTCTGTATTCAGCTGATTGTAGAGGTCAGAAAAAAGCAATCCAGTTAGTCCCACTGCCCCACTCTTTCCCCAGGTACGTGCACATTTTTTTTCTCCATGCATTTAATTTAGTTTAACTAGATTTGATGTTTAATTCTATTCGTGGTGCCTCCTCAGTTTGAGGGGGCCCTTGTACAGTTGCACATAAGTAACACAGGGGCAACCCTAGCGTCACCTCTATTGGTTCATTTAAAATAGGAAACTGCAGCTTTTCCTTCCTTCCAAACTCCGCAATGAAAGTATAAGATGAATGACATCCTCAGGCAAAGTCCAATCCCAAAAGGACAGTGTTTGGCCATGGATACCTTTTATTTCTGGGATTTAGATTGCCTGCAATTGTTTGAGAACGTTTAGACTTGTGGCTGGAAAAGAGCTTGTGTCCAATCTGTTTGTTGGTCTACGGGCAGAGTTGTTGTATTCCTTAATCTTTCAGTGTGATTTCAGCATGTGGTAGGAGAGCTTTACTGAAGTTCTCAACTCAGCCAGATATCTGGATGAAGGTTGCTCATCCAATAATAACTCTGGAGGTTTATTAAGTTTAAATAAAAAGCAGCATAAGACAATCACTGCCCCCAGCTCCTTCACCACGACAACAGGACTTTAAGTTGGCAGCTGTGGCAGTGGATCAAGAGCATAGCCTCTCAGTTTTCTTTTCTTCCCTTGTCTCCTGAAGGCAGTGGCTCATGTTGGGTAACTTGCTTTCCTGATCTGAGGACATCCCAAAGTGCTTTACAGTCAATGAGGTACTTCTAAAGTCTAATCACTGGTGTAATGCAGGAAACGCAGCAGCCAATTTGCACACAGCAAGCTCCCATAAACAGTAATGATATAATGACCAGCTAATCTGTTTTTAGTGTTGGTTGAGGAATAAATATCGACCAGGACACAGGGGAGACTCCCCTGCTCTTCTTTGCAATATTGCCATCGGATCTTTCACGTCCACCTGGGAGCGCAGACAGGGCCTCAGTTTAACCTTTCAACCATAAGATGGCACCTCTGACAGTGCAGCACTCCCTCAGTACTGCACTGGGGAAGTGCCAGCCTCAATTTTGTGCTCGGGTCCCAGGAGTGGAACTTGAATCCACAACCTTCTGGCTCAGAGGTTATAGTGCTACCCCCTGAGTCACAGCTGACACGACTGAATTGGTATCTTGTAACTCTCCGTCCTGTGACTATTATTTTAAATATTATTAATTAGTTTTGCATGATATATTTTCCAATTGTCAGAACCTGTTAAAAAGAGTTGAGTCATCTAACCTGCTTTAAAAAACAATAGGGACTCAGCTGGTCAAAGGCTCATAAAGGTGCCTAAGAGAGGAGTACTCATCTGGCAGTTTATCATCTTCACCCGTGGAAATATTGCTCTTAAATAAAATGACGCATAGGTCAATGCTTTTCTTATCAACCTAGGCTGCAGTACTTTATAACCCATATGCTGATTCTGTAGGATTTACGTCTAAACATTAAGCCTTTGGAAATCACATGTTTTCTTCAAAAGCATGATATGTCTCCATAGTTTCCCTATTTATAATCAGAAATATACCCTTCTGTACAATGTACATATCTGCACAAGGGTTCCCAATCCTCTAGATTATCCTGGACTCTCCTGAAATTAAAGATTAATTCCCTCAACACTGCTGCAAGCAAGTCTGAACAAAAATAAGGCCTTCAAAAAAAATTGTTTTTTTTCCTCATTTCCTTGGACTGCATTTGTTTATTAGTTAGAAAAACGTTGGAGATGGGAGAGAAAAGTGCTGTTTAACTGCGAGGGGTAGCTGGAGATGGGAGGTCATGTGATTAAATCGTCCAACCAGTTTTAGCAACCCTAATCTGGTCGTTTAATTAAAGGGGAAAGTCTGGGGACACCTTTTCTTTTTTAAACTTCCCTCCTAATTTACAGTATCGGAAATTTTGATTTGCATTTGATTAAAATTGCTAGTTTTATGAGCAACTCAGATATCTGCCTGATTGGTCTCTCTCGGCCACTCCACACCTTCACCAACGTCTAGTGCATCCAGAGGCAGTGAAAAGCAAGGCGACCTCGTTGATAGTTAATAGCCTGGTGTCATGGTGTCTGGAAGCTCAGACTGGCTGTCCTCCTACTCCGTCAGGAAATTAAATAAATGAACGCCAATCAATATTTGTAAGTCTATCAGGGTCACTTTAGCCCAAACCACCCTGGTCACCTGCTTTACACCTGCCTTGGAGTTGATGGCAAGCAAAATTAGGATTGGTGTATTTGCATAATCATCCCCTTCATTTAATAACAAAATATTTGATGTTCAATTTACATTTACGAAACCTCTGGATAATCTACTCAAAAAGCAAGACTGGCCATAAACTCAGTGAAATATCTTATATACAAGCTCTCAACATATGAACATACAAATTAGAAGCACAAGTAGGCCACTCGGCCCTTCGAGCCTGCTCTGCCATTCAATAAGTTCATGGCTGAACAGATCAATCCGCATTTCCACCTACCCCTGATAACCTTTCACCCCCTTGCCTATCAAGAATCTCTCTACCTCTGCCTTAAAAATATTCAAAGAGTCTGCTTCCACCGTGTTTTGAGGAAGAGAATTCCAAAGACTCTCAACCCTCTGAGAGAAAAAAGCTTCTCCTCATCTCTGTCTTAAATGGGCAACTCCTTATTTTTAAACATGACCCCTAGTTCTAGATTCTCCCACAAGGGGAAACATCCTTTCCACATCCACCCTGTCAAGACCCTCAGGATCTTATATGTTTCATAAATCCTTTCTTGCCCCTATTCTGTTCTACCTCAATGTTGCCTCTACCCTCTCTATCCCTGTCCCTACTTTGTCCCTATCTTGCTCTAACTGTGCTTTTATCCTGTCCCTTTCCTACCCTGTCCCTAATAGTTCTAATCCTACCCTTGCCCTGCATTTATTAACTCACTACTATACCTTCTCCCTCTTCTATCCCGAGCCTGCCATACCATGCCCTTATTCTGCCCTTTCCCTGCCATGCACCTATCCTACCTATATCCAGTTTGGATTTGGCATAAAATAGCAACTTCAACCTGAATTAAATATATGATCGCAAATTAATTAGGACAACTAACTTTAACCAAAGAACAACAAACTATTGAGATATGATACACAGAAATGGCAGAATTGATTGCATCTGTCTAGATGTATCCCATGGATTCCAAATGTAAATCATTCAGGGGTATCAACTGATGTCTATAAACAGTAAATGCTGGAAATACTCAGCAGGTCAGGCAGCATCTGTTGGGGGAGAAATAGAATTAATGAATTTTCACCAAGTTAATAGAGCTGGCTTTTGGTTTTGGTTTCATGGTCTTTATTATAAGGGGATTGGAGTACAAGAATAAGGAAGTCTTGCTACAATTGTATAGGGCTTTGGTGAGACCACACCTGGAGTACTGTGCAGAGTTTTGGTCTCCATATTTAGGGAAGGATATCTTGCTTTGGAGGTGGTACAGCAAAGGTTCACTAGATTGATTCCTGGGATGAGAATGTTGTCCTATAATGACAGGCTGAGTAAATAGGGTCTATATTCTGCGGAGTTTAGAAGAAGGAGAGGTGATCGCATTGAAACATAAAAGTTTCTGATGGGGTTTGACAGGATAGACACTGAGAGGTTGTTTCCCCTGACTGGGGAATCTAGAACACAGTGGCACAGTCTCATGATAATGGGCCAACCATTTAGATGAGGAGAAATTACTTACCTCAAAGGGTTGTGAATCTTTGGAATTCTGTACCCCAGAGGGTTGTGGATGCTCCATCGTTGAATATGTTTAAAGCCGAGATAGACAGATTTTTGGTCTCTTGGGGAATCAAGAGATATGAGGAGTGGGTGGGAAAGCAGAGTTGAGGCCAAAGATCAGCCATGATCATGTTGAATGGCGGAGCAGGTTCGAGGGCCATATGGTCTACTCCTCCTATTTCTTATGTTCTTAGAAAGGTGTTAAGTTGATTCACTGCTCTGGAGAAGTGCTAGGGCTGGACACTTCACATTCCTTCAGCTTTACAGGAAGCTTTATTAATGACACTCACCCTGATAGTCTTGCCTGACAACAAGCACAACCCCCTTATTGTAAATCAGGACTTCGGCAATCTGACCTCTGCTGCTCACTAAGTATTGGAGCTGGTATTTGTCATCAGATACGCATTAGTACCAACCCTCCCTACAACTGAGACAGAATCTAGGATGAGTATCCATTGCTGTATCAGATAATTTTCATCCTTCCTCCCCACCTTTCCACAGTCTTTAATGAGGCCTCTTAGAATTACAGTGGAAGTTTGGTTTTAATATTGAAGGAAACAGCTTTGTTTTTGTCGCTCTCATTATCAGCTGTCAAGTTATCAGAACAGGTTCTAATTATAGTTAGAAATTATTCTGAGGAAGATCTTTAAATGCTCATGCTGTGTCATTGTGACCACCTTCTGCCAAACAAAAATTATATAAGGGTGGGATATCAAGCAAGCTGGGGAGGGAGAAGTCAGACAGGTGGGATAATGGCACATGATCATTTTTTTTTTGCTGCTCAAGAACATCCATTGAAAACTTTAGGAGTGATTAGAAAGAAATTGACTTTTATTTTAATTATCAGACTTCTGCATGTCTAGTTTGACATTTAAGAAATTCTAGACAGACCACACAAAACCAGGCAGGTAGCAGCCTAGTGCAAGTGTTCCTGCTATATCAAGCTCCTCTACGTTCCTTTTTTTACTATATTCTTCCAGCACTACTGCATTAAAGCATTACTATAACATAATTCAACTAGAGTGGGAGAGGTTGGTACATTAGAGAAATTATGTGAAAACTGATAAAATGGTTAATCAGGAGCAGCCAGAACAATGATTAGAGCATTAAATAACATAAATGAACTAATGTGTACAAAATAGGAAATTTATAGTTGCCATCAATTTAGATCACTTGATTAATGAAGTGGTGATGTTCAGCAGTCATATACATGCTTACATAGCTATGATTTATGCACCTAATAAGCTACAGTGCCAAGTGTTTCCATAGCTGCTTAACAGGATCATTCATTGGCAATCAGGTGAGTTAAAGCATAAAACAGAGAGCAGAGCAAGGGAAAGGAAAGTGGGATTAGGGGAAAGAGAGAGGCAAAATGAAGGAGAAGGATAGAGACAGGGAAATAGAGGCAAAGACAGAAAGAGGAGGTTAGAAAGAAAAGGAGGAGGGGTGTCAAGGACTGGGGAGATATGGATAAGAGTGAGGGATGAAAATGATAGGCAGGAAAAGACACACTGGTCTATCCAGCCTGCCCCATTAGGGAACAAGAAGAACAGATTGTGTTAGTTTGTGCAAGGGAGAGGCAGTAGAGGTGGGTAAAGTATTCCAAAATATAAGAACAAAGCAGAAGAATAAAAATATGGCAACTTTTAGCCTACAAATGGATTTGAAAGGATCCAGGATGTTACATTCAGTGTGGGTGGATTGCTTGCTCTTGGACGGCCCATCCAGAGCTAGAATCAGTTTTTTGCTTCACACGAGCTGCAGTTGATGCTGCATTGGAGCTGGAGCTGACCAATTCCTATGTCAGTACAATAACGTGAGTGGGTTCACGGTCTGGCAGTTAGTTTCTGCTGCACAGCTGGCAGGTCAGACCAAGGTGTAAAACCTTCCCCTCAGGTTTGTTTGCTTCAGTGCCAGGGCTAATTTGGAGCACAGAAGTGTCAGTTGCAGGCTGGATTACAACAGCATAAAGCTCCTCTCCAATTGGCAGTCAACGTGAGGTACAGGGGACTGCTTGGGTTTAGGGAGTTCATAGAAACTAGGTGAGGTACAGAATCCTTGGCTTGTTCCGTATGTCTGACACCAATAGGATGTCTTGTGTGGAAGTCAAATTTATCCAATTCAGACACAGGTAGGAGAGACTCTTGGGGATGGGAACGATTTCGGCACTTCTTTAGGGAATAGTCTATGGGTGAGTTTCTTTGAATTGGCTTCAAAATGCATATTTCATGCAGTTCAGTCAACGCCCTTTGTGAGCATTGTATAATACCATTGGCATTTCCCATGTTGGAATGTCTTAAAATGCCCAGTGAATTATTCTGAAATGCAGTTACTAATGTAGGTAATCGTAGCTACTGATTGTACAAATTAAACTTTTTAAAATCTCTTCCAACACCTTGAAAGGCTTTCTCAAAGCCACCCATTTTCAAACACACTCCTCCACAGTCACATATACATTCAACCGCACACACAAGCATGATCAAGCACACTCACATTTACACATGCACTCTCTCACACACAGTGGTGTAGATTGTGTTTTGTGTGATATGGTGATAGTGAGCTGACATAACATCTCTCCCCATCTTTTTTTTCCCATTGCATTCTGTAGGCATTGGAACTTGGGCCTAGAAATTGGTTTGTGTCATGAACTTGGTGTGGGGAATGATGCCTGGTCTAGAACAGGTAGGCTCGAGGCTCTTTTACTTTATACTGTTCTGCATTTCCTGTACAATTGGTTTAAACCTGTTGTTTCTAGTTGTGGAGCTAAACATTCTGCACACCTTGTACAACTGGTTTCTATCGTTTGTCTCCAGTTCCGTATTTAGATTATTGATCTAACAAATAGATAGGATGTGATGATCCCAGAACATTTTTAAAACACCATAACCAATCGGTTGGACATTTCACACCTGTAGGTAGAAGGACCACCTTTATTGTGTGGTTAGCACTGCAGCCTCACAGCTCCAGGGACCTGGGTTCAATTCTGGGTACTGCCTGTGCGGAGTTTGCAAGTTCTCCCTGTGACCGCGTGGATTTTCGCTGGGTGCTCCGGTTTCCTCCCACAACCAAAGACTTACAGGTGATAGGTAAATTGGCCATTGTAAATTGCCCCTAGTGTAGGTAGGTGGTAGGGAATATGAGATTACGGTAGGGTTAGTATAAATGGGTGGTTGTTGGTCGGCACAGACTCGGTGGGCCGAAGGGCCTGTTTCAGTGCTGCATCTCTAAATAAATAAATAAAAATAAATAAAATCCGTGACTCTTTGCGATTTAAAATTAATCAGTAGCCAAAACCAAAGAGATTGAAACTTTGGAGCTCAGTAATTTGTTTGCTTAATATTTTATACCCTCCAAGTCACACACCATCCTGACCTGGAACTATATTACAGTTCCTTCACTGTCACTGGGTCAAAATCCTGGAACTCCCTTCCTAACAGCACTGTGGGTGTACCTACCCCACATGGACTGCAGCAGTTCAAGAAGGCAGCTCACCACCACCTTCTCAAGGGCAATTAGGGATGGGCAATAAATGCTGGCCTAGCCAGAGACGCCCACATCCCATGAATGAATAAAAAAAATTGCTATTTAATATTCAGTAGAGAACTTTGTGTGAACAGTACATATTTCAAGAATTTTTTGCTCAGAGGTCAGTATTCCTGCACCATTTTTCATCCATTCACAGTGCAAATCAGGTGAACACACTGACTCTCACAGCTTTGGGCAAGGCTCTGATACAACAGGCCCTTGTCCATATAGCATGGGCATATTGGAAGCCCTTGGACATGGCCTTCTCAAGTAAGCCTTTTGAAGAGCATGGCCAATTTTGTTGCTGTGTTCTTTTCCCTGCTGTTCCAGTTGCATTTTGCTGCATTCAACGGTTTATTTTGTTGGAAAGATCACCCTTTTGGGGTTATTTCTTCTGTTAATGCTACCTTTCATTATTCTTAGTGCTGCTGACATTGACTTGTATAAGACACTAGTTCGGCCTCAGCTGGAGTATTGTGTCCAGTTCTGGGCGCCACACTTTAGGAAAGATGTGAAGGCGTTAGAGAGGATGCAGAAAAGATTCACGAGAATGATTCCAGGGATTGGAACCTCAGTTATGAAGATAGATTGGAGAAGTTGGGACTGTTTTCCTTGGAGAAGGGAAGGCTGAGAGGTGATTTGATAGAGGTATTCAAAATCATGAGGGGTCTGGACAGAGTAGACGGGGAGAAACTGTTCCCACTTGTGAAAGGATTGAAAACGAGAGGGCACAGATTTACAGTAGTTATTAAAAGAAGCAAAAGCGACATGAGGAGAAACATTTTGACGCAGCGAGTGGTTAAGGTCTGGAATGCGCTACCTGAGAGTGTGGTGGAGGCAGGTTCAATTGAATCATTCAAAAGAGAATTAGACAGTTATATGAAAAGGAAGAATGTGCAGGGTTATGGGGAGATGGCAGGGAAGTGCACTAGGTGAATTGCTCTTTCAGAGAGTTGGTGTAGACACAATGGGCTGAATGGCCTCCTTTTGCGCTGTAACAATTCTGTGATTCTATGATTACACCACACAATGGGGTAAATATTGACTTTGAGCAACAGTGTAAAACAGGTGATAGCAAGTCTGTAACCCCTTTTACATCTCTAATGATCGTTATTTCCATTGACTTCAATGGACCAATGGCTGTCTGCACTGTGGCCTGGATTTAATCATGTGGCAATATCATGGAGACTTCAATTCTGCAGGCCTTTGATACAGTAGGAATTTCTCTCGTCACTGTTCCTATTGATACTATGAAGGCTTTGGGTCCAACATCCACTATGTAATTATGGCTGGAGTCACCTAGCTTGGGTTTGAGGCACAGTTGACCCCCAGAGGTATCCTGTAAGTCTCTAATGCTTCCACAGTTCTCTGATATCTTTGGTGAGAAAGCTCTAATCTTGCTGTTGACTGAAAGAAATCTAACTGATTTAAGTGTGCTCTGAGATCTGGAGACCCCTTGGAGCAGGTATTTTCTTGATGGTGTGGCTGTTGAAAGGGAGAGGTCACAAGGTTATGGATCACATTGGTTCCTCCACATTGTCATGGTTTTCTAGGAGAGTGATGACAGGCAACCAGCACAGAATAATTCTGAGACTTCATAGACAGCCCTTGCTCGATGCTCACATTGATCGCTTTGCATCATGAAGAGGTGACTTCCTTTAGTTACATGTATGGAAGAGCACAGCAGCTGACAGTTGTCAGTGGGAGTTCTGTGCCATCAGTGGTCCTGTACAAGTGACAATAGATGCTGCATTGTCGGAGGTGCTGTACAATAACGGAAATCTAAAGCTTTAGCATCATCTCCTGTTCAGGTGAATGTTAAAGATCCCATAACATAAGAAGATCAAGAAGGTCTCCTGGTACCCGGCCAACATTCCTCCCTCAACCAACACTAACAAAACAAATGAATTGCTTGTGGGATCTTGTCTGCAAAACGGCCGCTTCCATTTGCCTACTTAATAAGTCACTGCACTTCATCATATGTGAAACACTTTGAGATGCTCCGAAGAGACGTGATACACTGTTATATAATTGCAAGTCTTTTTTTTTTAAATAATCTTAAGTAATCAGGATATTTAAAAATTGAGAAAACAACATTTTATTGTTATTGTTACTAACTGCAGTTCATGTGATTTTTAGAAAGGTAAAATCACAGTGACCAAGACTTTATTAGTTGAAGACCATGGGTATTCACATTACACAATGATGGCAAAGTAGAACATTATACATAGTCAAAAATAAAATATACATACATATCACGGAGTCTTTAACTACCATCTAATCAGAATAATTCACATGAAGGGGGGGGGGGTCTAACTTATTGGCCCACAATTTAAGAAGGCATCAACATTATCTAACTTGTACCTCCCACTAAGTCTGGCCAATTGGCATTTCCTTGTTCAAGAGTCCCTCTCTGTTACTTGCGTTGGCCATTTTAGATCTTGGTGTTTCTACCTATTCTGTTCTCCCAGTGTGTATTGTCTCACTCAGAGTTTTTCTGCATGTGTTCCCTTACCAGAATCACTCTGGGATTGAGATGTCATTCTGACTTTCCTGCATGGTCTTAATTTTTCTGCAAATGTCACTGTTCCCAAGTGAATGTTTGCTCCATCAATAATCTTAACAGCATGCACTTGATGCTAGGCACACAGATCAAAATAAGTAGATTTCTCCCCAATCTTTCTCCAGCAAAAATATGATCCCACACAAATCTCGTGACTTCCATAACCCAGACAAAAAGAGATGACTGAGTAAGCCACCAGTGAATCAATAAGATTGTGTCAATTTCAATTAGATAAGGGCCTTAGTTGCTCTGAAAGCATTGTTAGATGCAAATCATTTTACATTAGCAGATTATCTCTACATGCTTTTAATTGTTACTCAACACAGAACATGAGGACAATTGTTTGTGTGTAATACATGTAGTAATGGTGTGCTAGAGTGGCAGTTTCACAGTATATCTTGTGGTCTCCCAGGCTCCCTCGCATGGAGGGAATAAGCTTTGGCCTCAGCCTTAAGGACAAGTACAGAATCAGCTCAAACAGAGCCAGAAATCCTTTGTGCAACAATGTTTGCTGATTCATTTTTTTCAATAGTGCTATTAGTTGATCACACTGAGCGTCACGACCAAGCGTATTCTTCAGATGAAGCAGAGTTAGAGAGTGGTGAGATAATTGGATCAAGGTAATTCAGTCCCTATTCTGTCATTATTTTCATATTTCCATTGTGAATTCCTGGTCCATATTTATAATAGGAACTGCCTATGAAAATCTGTCATGATGCAGCACCTCCACTGGTGGCATGGTGTAACTGCACCGTGACAGGTTTACATAGACAACTCCCATTACAGATGGAGACATAGATATCTATCATGCAAAAAACTAAAAGGTGTAAGATTTTCATATATTATACAGATATCATTAGTGATACTAAGACAATGTTGGGGGCTTCTACATGTCTAATTCATGTAAACAGAAAGTGCTGGAAATACTCAGCAGGTCTGGCAGCACCTGTGGTGAGAGAAACAGAATTAACATTTCAGGTCAATGACCTTTCCATCAGAACTGTAAGTTCTTGATGCCAAACTGCTTTGTGTTTTGGGATGTGGCATAGAGCTATACAGACCAGGGACAGTGAATGTCCAACTCCAGATCTGTGCCAAGTTAACTGACAGTGTTCGGGACATGGTCCCCGGGCTATCCAACATTCCCACTCCTGATCACTGTCCAGAAATCTCTACTGGGAAGTGTGTGTGTGTGCGTATGTGTCTGCTCATAGTTCCTAACCCAGAGGAACTGAGCTCAATAGGGGTACAGATGCAGGTCAAATGACCATTCTTTACAGTTGGACTGGAAGGAGTTTTGACAGGATTTTCTACCATGTGGTAATCACAATTCAGCCTATTCTTGATCTCGATCAAAGCTCTCTCTCTCTCTCTCTCTCTCTCTCTCTCTCACACACACACACATATACACTCTTTGTCACGTGCACGCACACACATGAGAATATTGGATGGTGAGCAGGAGTAAAAATCCAGGCTCATTTTCCCACTCTTTAGATATTGGCGCCCCAATTACTGCCCATGTCCAAATTACTTCCTGCTCTATGACTACTGCCCTTGCTCACACTACTGCCCATGCCCAACTCTACCCACTCCATAATTATTGCCTGCAGCCCAATTAATGCCAACATCCAAAAATTGCTTATACCCCAAATACCCCCCAGGAAGCTCTGCACAGACAGGTGATCCAAGAAGAATCCGTCCTGACCTGTGTGGCTCAGCTCTCTACCAACCAATGCAATCACAACTTCAAGGTGGCTGCCAGTTTTTATATTTCTCCTCATTGTTTTTTTAAGTTAAAACCAAGATTAAAGGTAATCAATTCATTGCAGCAGGTGTGCTTGTAATGGCAATGCAGCCATGTGTCACCGAGCCGCCTCCTGCTGTGTACAGGACATAGTAAATGCGACTCAAGCGCAGCTGTCTGGTTTAGAGCTGGGCAGCCCACTTGTTGGTGTTGACATTTGAAGAAAAGCAAAATACTGCAGATGCTGGAAATCTGAAACAAAACAAAGTGCTGGAAATACTCAGCAGGTCTGGCAGCATCTGTGGAGAGAGAAGCAAAGTTAACGTTTTCAGGTCAGTGACCTTTCATCAGAACTGGCAAAGGTTAGAAAAGAATTAGGTTTTAAGCAAGTGAAGGAGAGGAGGGGTGGGGGAGAGAACAAATGGGAAGGTGTTTGATAGGGCAGAGGGCAGGAGAGATTAAATAACAAAGCTGTCCTGGGACAAAGGCAAAGCATATGTTAATGCTTGTGCTGAAAGACAAAGCATTAGTTCAGAGAGAGTGTTAATAGCAAAATAATGAGCATTTGAACATTGATCCAGCATTCAAATTCTTGATTTAAGAAAGGAACCTGCCCATGCCCCAGAGAGTCCGAACAAACAAGTGTAAATACAACACGGGCACGTTCTGATTAGTGCATATATGATCTGTGTTCTGTTGTGTAACACTCAAACCATTAAGGAAATGTGCACATTCTAGGTTTTTTCCTGATCAATCAGCCTTTTCCCTACCTGCCAGAGAATTTGCCTCGGCAACACTGCCCCATTTAAACTTTAATAATTGCTGCCTTAGTTAGTACAATTTTTGTTTCATTTTCCCCCAGTGACAAACAATGATTTTTCCTTTACTCTGCTGAAGAAGTATTTGTGTGCTGCTGCTTATTGGCATTGCCAAGAATGGTTTCCAGCAGCTGACCAGGCAGCTGGACATGGGACTTGGGGAGAAAGCAATCACGCACAGGATAGCTGTCACTGAACGACACGGCAGTAACCTGTCCAAGGGATTCACATAAAACATGCAGAGCCTCTGACACATTTGTGAATGTCAAAATCACACAGCTGGAGGAAATGAATATATTTATATCCATTCTTATCGATGAACATACAAAGTAGTGACAGGTTTAAATCACTTTAGCATTTCTGTGGTGATCAGTGGCGCCTTTTTGTTTGATGTGCAGGTTTTTTGATGTTGTTTGAAGATGAAACAGCACCCTCAAATAGAAACCAAACGTGTTGTCAATGTTATCACAGAGTCTGAGGGTGCACTGTGTTAGAGACAAGAGCCCTGTCTTACTGGGGTTACCATTAACTGTAAATCAACTGGAAGGGGAGACCCCTAGTGTAAAATGGTATTTTGAAAAAGTTGAAATGGTGAATGATATCAGCCCTGCATTGGCATGGGGGTGGGGGAGGGGTGTGTGGAAATTAGATCTTGGTACAAAGACAGATTGCTTGTGTGATCCTATGTGAAGAAATCAATGAGTCAATACCAGAAACAATGGAGTAAGAAAAGACTAATTGACCCATCAAGTCCTTTCACACACTTTCTGCTCTGTCGTAGATTCTACCACAACTCATCTAATTTCCTGAGGAACGTTTTGGCAAAGCTTTGCTCCTTAAGAACATCCAGCAGAACTCCACAATCCCTATCTAACCACGCATCCTCCAATATACAGACCTGATCCTCAGTACAACATTCCCATGGTCCCAGTACCTTAAGGACCATCATAGTCTACACCAAATTCTATCATCCCTCCCTGAGCTTATCCTTATAATTCTCAGATCCATTTCTAATCCTCTCTCAGAAAGGCATGAAACAACACTAAATTGATTACTTTAGCTGGGAATCAATTCCAAAGGAGGAGTTTTATGTAACTGCACTCCTGGAACTGAGTTCACCTGTCCGGAGCTCATCTGAGGGATTTGGAGGCACACCTGAATTCCCGATGTGTGCTCCTGACGGATGAGGTTCTATGTCAAGAGTGCCACTTCATAAAACGACCCCTCGTGCAAGAGTGGGAAACAAACTTATTTTCATTTCAGAAGATTGCGGGTTTAAACCCCACTCCAGGACCTCAGCACGAATCTAGACTGATACCACTGAGGACAGTGCTGGCTTGGTGGAAGTGCCATCTTTTGGAAACCGACATAAAGGTTGCCAACTCTGGTTGGAATTCCTGGATGCTTCATCACGTGACCTCCTGCTTCTGACCGCCCCACCCAGTCAAACAGATCTTTTTTCCCCATCGCCAATATATTTACAACTAATGCACAAAAGTGTTTAAAGAAAATGAAAACAAACATAATTTTTCAATGCTTTGATATTGTTTTTCATAGCAGTGTCCAGGAGATTAATCTTTAATTCCTGAAGACTCCACCACTGTCCTGGAGGGTTGGCAACTCCACTGGAGCACCCATCTGTCTGTATGGATAATAAGATCCAATGGCACTATATAAAGCAAGAAATTCCTGGCCAACATCCCACTCCTCGGCCAACAATCTCTCTGCAGCCAATACCATAAAAATAATTACCTGCCATCCAGGTAGACTTACTCAGATACTGTACACTGTGAGAAGCCATTATGATGGATTATTTATTAGACTCATTCCTGCGAGTCACATTTGTGGCTGCATTGAATACATATTCTGGTCTATTATGCCAAAGGCATTAATGTGTGTCTATCAGAACTGACCTGAAACGTTAACTCTGCTTCTCTCTCCACAGATGCTGCCAGACCTGCTGAGTATTTCCAGCATTTCTTGTTTTTATTTCAGATTTCCAGTATCTGCAGTATTTTGCTTTTATTTTAGAGAAACCACAATGTTGGCAATCACAGTTTAATTAAAGTGTTTGCAATAGATCAATAAGGTTTAGCCACCAATTCAATTCAAACATCCTAGTGGGTTTTCAATGGTTGGATTGGCAGCTCAGAGTTGGAAAGGCAGAGGGGTAGATCTTGACTTTGTGTGGTTATAAAGAGTCATAACATTTCACAGTTCTCCCGTGCTTTATTTCCATTTACTTCTATCACCCGTTTGACAAAGTCAAGGTCTACCCCACATGGTATTAAGCTCTTTGTTCAAGAATTTCTCCCAAGGAATTGGGGTTATATGTTGGCACAAATCCAGTCAGTAGTTCGGTCAATCTGAGACCATTTGGGAACATGAAGCTAATCAGAGGTTCTATGATAGAATTTCACCGTGTAAGGTGTTTTACAGATCAATTTTATGTTGAAGGGTTTGCACAGAGGTGCCTTGGTTGTTTTGCATTTTGAGGAGGAGAATAAATGTAATTACTATAAATATACAGTTTGTAGTTTTCATTTACCTGTTTAATGTTAAATAAAATGTTTTACCGCCTAAGCCTTGTTCGGGATCGAGTGTATAATTTTCAATCCTTTGAGGATGAGGAGATCACAGATGCCATATAGCAGTGAGCTGCAGTAGTGAAGAGAGGTTTATAGTCTTGCTACATTTGCCTATATATTGGACCTCTTAAGCATCCCTGATTTTAATCGCTCCACCATTAGTGGCTGCGCCAGTTGCCTAGTTCCCAAGTTTTGGAATACCCTCCCTACACTTTTCCATCTCTCGACCTCACTTTTTTCCTTTAAAACACTTCTTAAAACCTACCTCTTTGACCAAGCTTTTGGTCATCTGACCTAATATTTCCTTCTGTGTCTCAGTGTCATACTTTATTTTATAACGCTCCTATGAAGCGCTTTGGGACATTTTATTACGTTAAAGGCACTATATAAATATAAGTTGTTGTTGTAAAGGGGATGTGAGGACATTTTCACCGTCTGCTGCAGGAGGGTGGAAGGAGCGCTGGTGTACTTTAATGGCCAACGATCAACATTCAAAATTCATCACATTTTACCTAGCTGTGCAGTTTTATGCCCTTGCAACATGATTGGCACCATTCTTGTGAAAAGTCTCAAAGTGCATCAAGTACAGCAAGATGAAGAGTAAGGTTCCCTCTGCTCTACCCCAACACTGCATCTCAAGCACCAACCTCAAAGACCCCCTGAATAGATCAGAATTTCATTATTTCCATTGCCCACACCAGCTTTCCCAAGGCCTGTCTGAGTCACATTGCCAATTAATGTTAAATTAGGGGAAGTTTTGAGCCCATGCTGAATTGGAACAGGTCTGAGACAGCCCAAACTCATTTCACTTAGGACCCTTAAACTGGCAGACAAAGGAAACTTTAATCTGTTGGGTCTCAGAAGTGAAAGGCTAGTAGCATCCAGTTGCCCGAACTCACTTTTCTATTCAATGTTTGTGTGCGTAGATCCTTGCAGTGGCATAACATTCGCCATTACAAGTGTTTTTCCCACATACACAAACGTTCGAAAGATAGATGTCAAAGTGGGTCTCGTCTACATGTCTGGTTTAGCCTAACTCCCAGTGTTGGAGTTTCAGCAGAGCAGCCTATAGCTGCCCTGTAGTGAAAATAACCCCAGACCCAACTGCCCAAAGCGAGGTGGCAGTGCCTTCTTTAAAGGAAACTCAAGGCTTTACCAATAGACCTTTGAACAAATACTGTAGTGAAAGATCCTGATTGCAACCCTCACCCTCACGGTTGACATTCACTAAGGTTAAAGATTGGGTGGGGTGGGATTTTTTTGAGCTCATTGTGCAAAGACTATCTGTGCTTGGGAGTGGGATTGTTTTTTCGGTTTGTGTCACCCCATGTCTGTATCACATCTAACCTGTTTTTACTGTGACCCAACAATGTGCCCAACCTCAGAAAAGCACTTTACTGTATCAGGATGAACGTTTCCACTTCCTTTGGAGTGTTATGTCAAACTAGTGACCGACTATGGACAGTTTTGTGCTGTGCGTTCACTGCAAAAACCACCTGACCCTTAGAGAGGGGATACTTTCATCCCCTCAGTTGTAACTGGATTTGCAATCAGGCTGCAGAGGTGAAGGGACATTGTTTAAACTGATCACCCAAGATGGAACAGAAATATTACATTCTAATGCACCAACAGCTCACCCGGATATCGAAAAGTCTGCTATCATCAGCAAATTGCCTGCTGTAAGGACACTTGACTTTGAAACAGTGCCTCGCTCAGTATGAAAGTCAGAGGGGCTCAACATTTGATGTTCCTGGATTAGCCTGTGTACCATAACTATCTCAATACATTGGTCAGAGGTCAATATGGTGGAATGTAACAGACGCAACTATGTTTAAATGGGGGAGGGGGGAGGTGGTGGGAGAGAGTCCACGATTGAGGTAGTGATGCATGGACTGAGCAAGGAGTAGACTGGATGGGCCGAATGGCCTTTTGTTCTAAGCTCTCATATTAAAACTTAGCTTTAACCATAGCA
Source organism: Heterodontus francisci (assembly GCF_036365525.1). NCBI lineage: Eukaryota > Metazoa > Chordata > Chondrichthyes > Heterodontiformes > Heterodontidae > Heterodontus > Heterodontus francisci. Next base: position 37,862,569 of record NC_090408.1, read on the forward strand.
GCTGCATGGGGCAAAGCTCACAAAGATGCTTTCCATGAGGCACCTTGGAGTACTTCATGTAAAACAATGTTAAAGTGGTTCACTAGCACAGAACTTTTTAAATACATCTGTCTCTAAACTGCTGATTAGAACAGGATCCAAAAAGACCGTATTCAGCCTGCCAGGTACCTGCTGGAAACGCAGTGTGCAGACCATCTAGGGTCCTGCGTTATGTTGTGCACGTAAATGAACATTTTACAAAAGACATCTGGCTTCCAGTTTATCTTTTTTGGGGGATAGTGTGGAAGAATTCTGTGGGTTTTTACAGGTCCTATAGTGTTGGGGGTTCTTATAGTCTGCACATAACTGTTGCTGATAATTCTGTGATATGCTGGAGGGATGAGGAGGAGTGTGGGTGCCACGGGGTCAGGTGCTCGTCGGGACCTTCCGCAGGTTCTTCAGCTCTAATTCCAGTTGGCGTATCTTCACGTCTTTCTGCGTCAGTTCTTCCTTTAACCGCCGGATCTCGTCTTGTTGTCTGAAGAACATTCGGAGGAGCTAAACAAGTAAAATTTTAAATAAATCAGTTACGGTGACAAGAAGAAGGTGGATTTGTTCCTTATTAATTTACTTTATTCTCTCCCGTCCTACTGTCCACTCTCTCCTCTCCAATCCCCTCCGCTCTCTCTTCTGTCTTCTCCTCCCTCTCCCCCCACCATTTCCCACCTCCTCTGCTCTGTTGTTCACTCTCTTCCCAGGACGTTGGCACTTGCTGGCATTCCCCAAGTATTGGCTTGTCTCTGATACCTTACCCAAGTGCTGCTCTTCCTGTGCCAGCCTAGTCAGTGAGTATCTGCTATCTATTCAGCATCATGGTTCAACATATTCTTAGCATCACCCAATGTCCATATGTATGCACTTTCCAGCAGGGTGCAATATTCCCTCTTCCTAGCCTGGTGACATTGAAGCCAGTTGTAATAGTTGAACTGCTACCCCAACTGTGATCAGAGACTAAGGATTGAACCAGGCATTTGTCTGAGTCAGTCTGATCCATCTCTTTCAGAGGAAAGAATGAACTTGTACTCATGAAGCACCTGTCATGACCTCAGGCAGTGAAGTCCTTTTCAAGTGTAGTCACAGCAAGCTCCCACAAACAGCAATGTGACTATGACTAGCTAATTTTTTTTGTGCTGTCGATGGATGGATAAATATTGGCCAGGGCACCAAGGATAACTCGCCTGCTCCTCTTCAAAATAGCTCCATGGGATCTTTTACATCCTGAGTTTAGCTTCCCATCCGAAACACAGGAGAGGGAAGAGCTTGGGGGAAAAAATGATAGAGTTTAAACTGCTGTCTGCAGGCTATCTCCAGACCCACCTCATTCTCTGTCCGAGGCGGCACGTTTTCTAATAGATCGATTCCGTTTACTACAACACTTCTCTTCTCCCTTTTAGGAGCCTTGAAAGCAACATTTGTGGACTTGTAACCTTCCCTCAAAGACATCAGAATCGGATCTGCAACAAAAAATACGCAGAGCATAAGAGTTTGGAAAAATGGTAGAGTGAAAATAATGAACATGGAGTGTGTCACATCTTCCCACATTTGGATCATAAAAAAAATTGGCAATTTTTCTCCCAATGAGGGAATACTCATGTCATGTTCTACATTAAAGTGTAAACTATATATAAAAGCTAAATCCAGAACATTACTTCAGCATAAAACACAACAACTTGCATTTATATAGCCCTTTAACATTGCAAAACATCCCAAGACACCTCACAGGAATGTAATCGAATGAAAGTAAAATACTGCAGATGCTGGAAATCTGAAATAAAAACAAGAAATGCTCTAAATACGCAGCAGGTCTGGCAGCATCTGTGGAGAGAGAAGCAGAGTTAACATTTCAGGTTAGTGACCCTTCATCAGAACTGATGAACTAATCTAATGAAACCTGACACCGAGCTACATAAGGGCATATTGAGGCAGGTGACCACAAACGGGGTCAAAGACGTAGGTTTTAAGGATCGTCTTAACGGAGGAGAGAGAGGCTGAGAAGTTTAGGGAGGGAATTCCAGAGCTTAGGGCCGAGATAGTTGAAGTACTAAACCCAAACAGTTGGACAAGGGACAGAGGTTCAAACATAGTTGAAGGACTGAAATCAGTATGTTCTTCGCACAAAGTGGTCAACACACGAAACAGATTCTGGGTAGACGATCCAATTTTCATGTCTTTGAAGGAAGGATGCAAAGTCCTGCCACCAATGGTAGATGGTAAGGAGCATAATCCAGATGTAAAAGAGTGGAGTGTGCAAAGTGGAACAGAGAGCTGGAAAAGGTTGCAGTGGAAGGATAGGGTGATGCCTCGGAAGTATCTACGTGACAGCTAGCGCTCCTGCTCCCGATTGCTATCCAGTGAATGTAAATGTGTGCAGATGTCGGATGAGGATTGGATCGGGTTTGAGCGCGATGCCCTCCACAGTTGAATAGCCAATTAACACTAGTGTCCAGGCTCTTACAACTAGTCGCTTGAGTGAGGTACCACAGGACAGCATGGAACCACACTGCAGGAAGAGCCAGCTCGGGATTCAGAATTCTCCTGGACTGATAGAGAATTCTATCAGATAGGAGATACCTCGAAGGAAAGTGGAAAATAATCATATCAATAACATTGATGCACTCAAGGGGAAGATGAGGGAGAAAGGAATAGCAGTATATGTTGATAGGGTGAGATAAAGTACGGTGGGGGAGGCTCATGTGCAGAGTAATCAGTAGCATAGAACTGTTGGGCCAAATGGCCTCTTACTGTGCTGTAAATTCTGTGCAAATATAAGGAAGGAACATGCCTCAGCATTCAATCTCTCTGTCAATGAAGAACCAGCTTTTTAAAATGTTTCTGTCAGTGTGTGAGTGTAAGTTATATGGGTCAGAAGCAAGCAGATAACATCGCTGCTGAAGTTACAAAATGTTAAGATGGTGCATCTAATCTGTGAATGAAAACAGGCACAGATGGCAGCTTAAGTCACAGTCCATCTCCTGAATAAATGCTGTGCCTTGTCATTTTAAAAACAGGGGTTTATCTCCATGTGTTATTCTGAACAAAATGTTAGCTTGTAAATCGACACTGGTATTCTGTCTGAATTGCTGTTTTTGTCTCTATGTCCTGGTCGATAATCATTAGTCTGGGAGCGGAGGACAGAAAGGAAAATCAGGAAGGAAGGATCACCTATCACCGAATTTTCTTTCTGTCCTTCCTATCTGATTTTCCCTTCATAAGAAATAGGAGCAGGAGAAGGCAATTTCGCTCCTCCAGTCTGCTCTGACATTCAATAAGATCATGGCTGATCTTCTATCTCAACTCCACTTTCCTGCCCCATCCTCAAATCCTTTAATTCCCTTAGTGTCCAAAAATCTATCGACCTCTATCTTGAATATACCCGACAACTGAGTATCCATTGCTCTCTGGTGTAGAGAATTCCAAAGAGTCATAACCCTTTAAGTGAAGAAATTTCTCCTCACTTCATTCCTAAATGGCTGACCATTTATTCTGAGACTGCGACCCCTAATGCTGGACTCCCCATTCAGGGGAAACATCCTCTTTACATCTAACCTGTCAAGCCCCTTAAGAATTCTATATGTTTCAATGAGATCACCCCCCATTCTTCTAAATTTCAGGGAATATAGGCCCAGTCTCCTCAATCTCCCCTCATAGGACAATTCTCTCATCCCAGGAATCAGTCTAGTGAACCTTTGTTGCAAATGGTCTAAGGCAACTATATTCTTCCTTAAGTAAGGTCTCCCCAAGGCCCTATATAATTGTAGTGACTTCCTAACTCTTACACTCTAATCCCTTTGTAATAAAGGCTAACGCACCCAGAGATGGCCCAGTATGATGCCTGTATGATAAAGACGAGAATCTACTTCACCATGTTTTTGTAATTTGTGTTGTGACGTGAGATGATATGGTTGTTCACTGTGAGCAGGATTACTACTCCAAAACTGGACAAGAGGCAGAAGCGAGAGGGAGGGCAGGGACGGGATCATGGCTAAGGATATGACAGGTGCCTTGTTCCTCATTAAAATTCTTTAGAACCCTGACAGACAAATTCTGATATCACAAGAGTCAGAAGTAAGTGAAAAATTATTGACCAATCATTTCCTGGTTCTTCTGACAGAGATGGCTTGGATTTTGCTACATAAATGGGGAGGAATCAGGGATTTTACAAGCATCTGCCAATCCATAGACAAACTTCTTTCAGCAATTAGCCTCTGACTGACCATGGCTATTCACAGCAATTAGGCATAAAGGGATGCACAATGTTAAAGACAGCTTCAGTTTAACAAAAGATTAATATGTTGCATTTGAGGGGAGGTTAAACAAGCATATGAAGGCGAAGGAATCGAGGGTTATGTTGATAGAGTTAAATGAGGAAGGATGGGAGGAGACTCAAGTGGAGCATAAACATTGCCATGAACTGTTGGGACAAATGACCTGTTTCTGTGCTGTATATTTTATCAAACGCAATTTGTGGCATGCAGCTCCCGTTGTGATAAAAAAATTGTATCCTCCAGTGTGAACTGTGAGCATCACCACGAGGGAGCTGCAAATAATAAACAATTATTTTCCTCTGATTTAGGGACTGAAAAATTAGCCTATGTGGAACTTTGAGGTTCATCAGCAAATAACATCCGAGACAGAACGAATGACAATGGCAGCGACTGAAAGCTCTAGGTTGATAAATTGATGCTCATTGCTCCTTTATCCTGGCGCAGGCATCAGAATGTCGTAAATCGAGGTGAAGAATTTCTTGAATGTGATTGCTGGCAACACCTGTTGGTACAATTGGCACAGCACGTAATGTCACGAATATTAACGGTAAGCATTAGGACCTCTGTTCATGCCACTCAGCCACTCGTCCGCTGTGAGTGCAGGTTCGGTCCCAGGTGTCATTGGGTAGATATCTTCTTGATACGTTTCAGACTGAAATAAAAGAGGAATCAAACTCAGTAAAATAGAAAGTAGTCACAAAGTCGGTGATTTTTTTTGCTGCCTACTGCTAGTTTTTCACTCAACCGGAGGCAAATTGATACTTTTTTTTTTAATCATCCATTCACAGGAAGTGGGCACCACTGGCAAGGCTAGCCTTTACTACCAATCCCTAAATGTCCTTGAGAAGGTGCTGGTGAATACAACTTAGAGGCTCCTATAGGACATTAGTGAAGGAGATGGGTTTTTACAACAACCCAGTGGTTTCATGGTCACCGTTACTGATACGAGCTTTTTAATCCATATTAATTTAATTCATTGAATTTAAATTCACCAGCTGCTGGGGTGGGTTTTGAAACTCAGGATGCAGATCTACTGTACACCCATGAGAAATCACCTACGCTTTCAAGGAATCATCTACACTTCAATTGCCACCCAGCTCTTCCAGACTCAATTTTAAAGCGTCAATCAAACAGGCGGGAGCCTCGTTAAAATATTTAAATAATGCCTTGTTGCATCGGAGCAGGAGGAGGTTGTTCAATGTCTTCTTGCTCCACCATTCAATTAGTGTGGCTGATCTGCACCTCACCTCCATTTACTCACCTTAGCTCCTTATCCCTTGACACTCTTACCCAACAAAATCTATCTCAGTTTTGAAATTTTCAATTGACTCCCAGCCTCAACAGCTTTTGGGGAGCAGAGTTCCAGATTTCCACTACCCTTTGTGTGAAGAAGTGCTCCCCGACATCACTCCATCCCCGAATGGCTTGGTTCTAATTTTAAGGATACACCCCCTGTGTTATGGACTCGCCCCCATCAGAGGAAATAGTTTCTCTCCACCTACCCAATCAAATCCTTAATCTTTGATTCTCCCATTCTATTGGATTGTTGATCTTGGTTTCTGATGGAATATTCTGAGTGGACAGCAAAGGTCCTTCCTCAGAGGAAGGAAAAATCGAGTGAGGTGCCACCCCTGGTCTCTTAGCTCTTTTGTTACTCACTTCAAACTGGGTGAAGAAGCCTAAGAACAGGCCCGAAAGAAGTCTAGGAAGGAGGACACTGCAGCAGTTCCCTTTCTGGTAATGCATGGCATAGGGAGGTGACGGATCAAAATAAGGGAAAACATTACAGGTTACATTCCCGCAAAAAATAAGACACTTGCTACCCCCTCTTCCTCATAGGTTTTTTGAAATGGAGATTTCCCCTTCAGTTATTTCCTTTTTCTCCTGAAGGCGCTGCTGCAGATTGTTATAAAGGCACCAGCTGCTATTCTATTAACTGTGTGGCAAATCTTCATGTGTGAGCCGACACAAGGACTGCTGCTCAATCATGTGTGGCAGCACACCCAACATCCATGCGCACGCACTTTCCAGCAGGGAATACATGCTTGCGATCCTCGTCCCAACACAGGCGCATTGGAGCTGATCATCGTCAGGCTATCTCCTCTTGACGGCATTGATTAACTCGGCGCTCATCAGGAATCAAGGCAGGGACCTCTCCTGGTCTTGGGTATTTGCCATCTTTACCAACTGGGCCATCAGGGAACTTACCGGAAGTTTTTTTGTTTAATTCTGTTGGAGAAAACTCATGCACAGGGAGGCTTGCGGGGATTTTGAAAAAAACAGTCTGGAGTGACATGCTATTCAGGAAATGATTACCCTGTGGATTAAAGTGAGAGAAATCAATCTGGACACACTTGAACTCAGCTTTTGTTCCAATTGGTGTGTTGACATGGCAACAGATTAGAAAGATCCTTTCTTCAGCTGATCAGATAATGTGAATGTCTGGACAGCAATGGCTTGTACAGCCCTTTGGCTTTCAGTGTTAGGCTTATTTAAAGGGGCTTTGGCCAAATTCACTGATAGAGTCTGACCATTAGCACTCCAACAACAACAAAAGCAACTTGCATTTGTATGGCGCCTTTAGCATAGTAAAATGTTCAAAGGCGCTTCACGGGAGCGTTATCAAACAAAATTCGACTCCACATGAAAAATCAAATCACTAAAAAAAAATGATTTCATTGAAGCCTTCTATTTTTCATTCTAAAAAAGGAATCTTTTTCCCCCTGTTTAAACGGTGAAGATTAATGATGTCAAGGGGGAAACTGTCTAGGAAAAGCTACAGTGTGAAGGGGCACAGGATTATTCTGAGGTTTAGTAGCTTAATGAGGGTGTGGAGCTGAGCATTACAGGCTGAAAGGCAGTTCTCAGTCAAGCAGCTGTAGACGTGGTAGAATTGAAATCACATCCTGGGCAATGGAAAGAACACATCAGTCAAGGTTCCATCCCCTGACCAATATCCAGTGGCCACTGCTGGAAAATATATGTCCATGGACATCGGCTGTGGGATTTGGCATGGCTGTGAAATGGATATATTTTGCCATTTCTTTACTGGACCAAAATCCTGGAACTCCCTACCTAACAGCTTTGTGGGTATACCTGCAGCACATGGACTGCAGCGGTTCAAGAAGACAGCTCACCACCATCTTCTCAAGGGCAACTAAGGATGGGCAATAAATGTTGGCTTTGCCAGTGATGCCCACATCCCATGAACGAATAAATAAAATATAAAAATATTCCCTTTTGAAAGTTACCATTGAAACTGTTTCCACCTTTTGAGGCAGTGCTTTCCAGATGACAACAACGTACCTATCCTAGCATGGGAATTAACAGCAAACATATTGAATGCATGGATGCCACTCACCCTTCTTGGCACTATCATGGAGATCGGTTCAATCACTCCTTTCAGTGTAACCAGCTTGTAAAACCTGAACACCTCACAAATGGACACATCCAGCCCATGTTTTGGCATCACACCTGTGACAGGTAGAAAGAAGCCATGAGCAAACTCATACTACTAGCACTAAAAGCAAAATACTGCAGATGCTGGAAATCTGAAATAAAAACGAGAAATGCTGGAAATACTCAGCAGGTCTGGCAGCATCTGTGGAGAGAGAAACAGAGTTAACGTTTCAGGTCAGTGAACTGAGTTCCGAAGAAGGGTCACTGACCTGAAATGTTAACTCCGTTTCTCTCTCCACAGATGCTGCCAGACCTGCTGAGTATTTCCAGCATTTCTTGTTTTTATTTCATATTACTAGCAAACTGAATGAGGAATATAAAAACATAAATTGTTTATTAAAGGAAGTCCGCATCCTATGATATGAGCCCATAGCTCTGAACATTTCGAATTGAGATATCTGTACATTTGGTAGTCTCTTTTGCTGCTTTATATTTTAGGATTGCTGGTTAAAAGATACATGATAACAGATGTTTTATGAAGAATTGCACCATCATAGAATTCTGTCCCAGTGTCCCCATAACGGCGCTCTTCCAATTCTGCCTCTTGAGCATCCCCAAATTTCTTCACTCCACCATTGACGGCCATGCCTTCAGCTGCCTAGGTGCTAAACTCTGAAATTCCCTCCCTCAGTCCTTAAATCCACCTCAAAACCCACCTCTTTGACAAAGCCTTTGGCCATCTGTCCCCGTATCTCCTTAGCTTGGCGTCAAATTTTGTTTGATAATGGCTCCTGTGAAACACCCTGGGATGTTTTGCTCCTTTTGATGCTACATAAATGCAAATTATTGTTGTTGTTGTAAGTAGTGGACAGCAAACTGTGGAGATTATTGCTGGATTCACTATGCCATTGGGTACAGCTTTACTCTCTGGAGTTTGGCTATTGTGCTGGCCCTGAGGAATACAAATTCTTGCAAAGCAATACAGCCCTGGGCTGCTTGATGTGAGGAAGCACCAGCCACTGTACAAGGTACTCTTTGTGATGACAGGAGATAGTAACGGTATATCTCAGGTAGTTTAGCTGCCAATTGGCTGCTTGCCAACAGCAGTGACCTCATGCACCCTCTAGGTTCAGCCTATATTTAGAGTTTTGTTGAGATAAGGAAGGATTGTACTTTGGCTCTTTCAGTATATTTACTCACTGGAACATTCAGTAGAAGCTTGGACCGCTCATTATTTTGTAACTAAATCTGATGATTCCAGTAATATCAAACTTATGGGAGCACCTTATCTGTTCACTATTTATACCAAGTGGCTTTAACCATAGCCTTAAATACTCCCTGGGGCTCATCCATCAGAACAGGGACCCTGAAACTACACTAGGATATATTTTCTTGCCTTAAATATTGGGTTTGATCACCAGAGTTCCCCCCAAAATCAAATTCTAGCACCAGCTGCTACCTCAGTTGCAAATTAACTGTCCAGTATGCTTTTCCTCCTGGCTGCATCCTCACAGTGCTGAACTGAAGGCTGACTCTGACACAGATTTATTCATAGCCATGTCTCCAGACTGTGGAACCCCTGGTCTCCCTTAGTCTTCCCTTCCCTAAAGCCCAAACTTAGTGTCATCTAATCATTGCTTCTTGATTTGCCTCATCTTCCCTCCTACTGTCACTTCAATTTTTTCTTTTTTAAATAGTAGTGTTTCTATAAACCGATGAGTTTAAGATTATCGGCAAGGCTGAGGATAACACTGGATAAAGAGGATATGTTACTGGGTAATGGGGATATGTTACTGGGTAATGGGGATATGTTACTGGGTAATGGGCATATGCTACTGGGTAATGGGGATATGTTACTGGGTAATGGGCATATGTTACTGTGCAATGGGGATATGTTACTGGGTAATGGGTATGTGTTACTGGGTAATGGGCATATGTTACTGTGCAATGGGGATATGTTACTGGGTAATGGGGATATGTTACTGGGTAATGGGCATATGTTACTGTGCAATGGGGATATGTTACTGGGTAATGGGGATATGTTACTGGGTAATGGGCATATGTTACTGGGTAATGGGGATATGTTACTGGGTAATGGGCATATGTTACTGTGCAATGGGGATATGTTACTGGGTAATGGGTATGTGTTACTGGGTAATGGGTATGTGTTACTGTGCAATGGGGATATGTTACTGGGTAATGGGGATATGTTACTGGGTAATGGGTATGTGTTACTGTGCAATGGGGATATGTTACTGGGTAATGGGGATATGTTACTGGGTAATGGGGATATGTTACTGGGTAATGGGCATATGTTACTGTGCAATGGGGATATGTTACTGGGTAATGGGTATGTGTTACTGGGTAATGGGCATATGTTACTGTGCAATGGGGATATGTTACTGGGTAATGGGGATATGTTACTGGGTAATGGGCATATGTTACTGTGCAATGGGGATATGTTACTGGGTAATGGGGATATGTTACTGGGTAATGGGCATATGTTACTGTGCAATGGGGATATGTTACTGGGTAATGGGGATATGTTACTGGGTAATGGGCATATGTTACTGGGTAATGGGGATATGTTACTGGGTAATGGGCATATGTTACTGTGCAATGGGGATATGTTACTGGGTAATGGGTATGTGTTACTGGGTAATGGGTATGTGTTACTGTGCAATGGGGATATGTTACTGGGTAATGGGGATATGTTACTGGGTAATGGGGATATGTTACTGGGTAATGGGCATATGTTACTGTGCAATGGGGATATGTTACTGGGTAATGGGGATATGTTACTGGGTAATGGGCATATGTTACTGTGCAATGGGGATATGTTACTGGGTAATGGGGATATGTTACTGGGTAATGGGCATATGTTACTGTGCAATGGGGATATGTTACTGGGTAATGGGGATATGTTACTGGGTAATGGGCATATGTTACTGTGCAATGGGGATATGTTACTGGGTAATGGGGATATGTTACTGGGTAATGGGCATATGTTACTGTGCAATGGGGATATGTTACTGGGTAATGGGGATATGTTACTGGGTAATGGGCATATGTTACTGTGCAATGGGGATATGTTACTGGGTAATGGGGATATGTTACTGGGTAATGGGCATATGTTACTGTGCAATGGGGATATGTTACTGGGTAATGGGCATATGTTACTGTGCAATGGGGATATGTTACTGGGTAATGGGCATATGTTACTGTGCAATGGGGATATGTTACTGGGTAATGGGGATATGTTACTGGGTAATGGGGATATGTTACTGGGTAATGGGCATATGTTACTGTGCAATGGGGATATGTTACTGGGTAATGGGGATATGTTACTGGGTAATGGGCATATGTTACTGGGTAATGGGGATATGTTACTGGGTAATGGGCATATGTTACTGTGCAATGGGGATATGTTACTGGGTAATGGGTATGTGTTACTGGGTAATGGGTATGTGTTACTGTGCAATGGGGATATGTTACTGGGTAATGGGGATATGTTACTGGGTAATGGGGATATGTTACTGGGTAATGGGCATATGTTACTGTGCAATGGGGATATGTTACTGGGTAATGGGGATATGTTACTGGGTAATGGGCATATGTTACTGTGCAATGGGGATATGTTACTGGGTAATGGGGATATGTTACTGGGTAATGGGGATATGTTACTGGGTAATGGGCATATGTTACTGGGTAATGGGTATGTGTTACTGGGTAATGGGTATGTGTTACTGTGCAATGGGGATATGTTACTGGGTAATGGGGATATGTTACTGGGTAATGGGGATATGTTACTGGGTAATGGGCATATGTTACTGTGCAATGGGGATATGTTACTGGGTAATGGGGATATGTTACTGGGTAATGGGCATATGTTACTGTGCAATGGGGATATGTTACTGGGTAATGGGGATATGTTACTGGGTAATGGGGATATGTTACTGGGTAATGGGCATATGTTACTGGGTAATGGGCATATGTTACTGTGCAATGGGGATATGTTACTGGGTAATGGGGATATGTTACTGGGTAATGGGTATGTGTTACTGGGTAATGGGCATATGTTACTGTGCAATGGGGATATGTTACTGGGTAATGGACATATGTTACTGGGTAATGGGGATATGTTACTGGGTAATGGGCATATGTTACTGGGCAATGGGGATATGTTACTGGGTAATGGGTATGTGTTACTGGGTAATGGGCATATGTTACTGTGCAATGGGGATATGTTACTGTGCAATGGGGATATGTTGCTGGGTAATGGGTATGTGTCACTGGACGATGGGGATGTGTTAGTGGGTGATGGGGATGTGTTAGTGGGTGATGGGGATGTGTTAGTGGGTGATGGGATGTGTTAGTGGGTGATGGGGATGTGTTAGTGGGTGATGGGATGTGTTAGTGGGTGATGGGATGTGTTAGTGGGTGATGGGGATGTGTTAGTGGGTGATGGGATGTGTTAGTGGGTGATGGGATGTGTTAGTGGGTGATGGGGATGTGTTAGTGGGTGATGGGGATGTGTTAGTGGGTGATGGGGATGTGTTAGTGGGTGATGGGGATGTGTTAGTGGGTGATGGGGATGTGTTAGTGGGTGATGGGATGTGTTAGTGGGTGATGGGATGTGTTAGTGGGTGATGGGGATGTGTTAGTGGGTGATGGGATGTGTTAGTGGGTGATGGGATGTGTTAGTGGGTGATGGGGATGTGTTAGTGGGTGATGGGATGTGTTAGTGGGTGATGGGATGTGTTAGTGGGTGATGGGGATGTGTTAGTGGGTGATGGGATGTGTTAGTGGGTGATGGGATGTGTTAGTGGGTGATGGGGATGTGTTAGTGGGTGATGGGGATGTGTTAGTGGGTGATGGGGATGTGTTAGTGGGTGATGGGGATGTGTTAGTGGGTGATGGGATGTGTTAGTGGGTGATGGGGATGTGTTAGTGGGTGATGGGATGTGTTAGTGGGTGATGGGATGTGTTAGTGGGTGATGGGGATGTGTTAGTGGGTGATGCGGATGTGTTAGTGGGTGATGGGGATGTGTTAGTGGGTGATGGGATGTGTTAGTGGGTGATGGGGATGTGTTAGTGGGTGATGGGATGTGTTAGTGGGTGATGGGATGTGTTAGTGGGTGATGGGGATGTGTTAGTGGGTGATGCGGATGTGTTAGTGGGTGATGGGGATGTGTTAGTAGGCAATTGGGATGTGTTACTAATAGGGGGCAATGGGGACTGGTTCCATTAACTGCTAGTGGAGACCCTCACTGGCTTCCATTAACATTTATCGTAATCACTTATGAAATCACTGGTAATAAAGTGCGATCTTACCCATCCCTTTCTGTGGAGCAGGTGAACGATATTCCATCAGATACTGCAGGTATGGTTTTTCGCTGCCAATTTCATAGTATCTAATATTCCCATCACCCTGTGAAAAAGAAAACTGAGTAATTAAAAATAAAAAATGCTAGTTTTATCAGGGGTGGAGTTTCAACGTTGCTGATTGGTTGGTAACCTGATGGACTGGATCATCCAGCCATTGTGAAACGTGGCCCATTTCCATCATCTTGATTTCAATTGGATGATGGTTGGCTGAGTTCTAGAATGGGCAGGTGACACAATCTGCCAGGTTACCACCCGGGCAACATTGAAAATGACCTCCCATTACCTTTCCGTGAGTCAGCCAGGGAGGAATGTATGAAGAATGATGTGCAAAATAGGAATGGGGGAGGCCATTCAGTCCCTCAAGCCCACTCCACCATTCAACTAGATCATGGATCACCTGCACCTCAACCCCATTTAACCACCTTTGCTCCATATCCCTTGATGCTCTCATCCAACAAAAATCTATCAATCTCAGTTCTAAAATTTTCAGTTGACCCCCAGCAGCTGCAGTTTTATGGAGAGATAGAGTTCCAGATTTCCACCACCTTTTGTTTGAAAAAGTACTTCCTGAATGGCCTGGCTCCGATTTTAAGGTTATGTTCCCTTGCTCATGATTCCACCACCAGGGGAAATAGTTTCTCCGTATCTGCCCTACCAAATCCTTTGAACAAATTTTAACCTGTGTCTGTAAACTCAGGGCTCCACTTAGATGTAGAAGCAGAAATATTATTTCCTTCTGTATATTTTTTATTTGCCAATTAGCCCTGAAATTCTGATCGGGTTCTCCCAGTCTCCTGCTGTAATTCAACCCCAGAGACCAACAGAATCCCCGAGGTAACAGCTGACTCCAGGGGAGCAGGACACTGGGAGAGCCCCATGGGTCTAACTGCTCAAAAGAATAATCAATCTATAAATGACTATGTGATATTAGCAGGCTAAAACAAACCTGATGTTGCAGGCTGATGAGGGCTCTGATGCCAGAGGAAGGGTAAGGCCCCTTTAAGAACCTCCCCTTTAAAGTATAATTGCACCTGGAATGAGAGGAGACTTTTCCCAGTCGGCCAAGCATAAAAGGACGAGGTTCAAGGATAGTGGGAAGACTGAAAGATGTACTGGGTGGTATTGCTTGGTGTTACGGTGTTAATAAGAAACCCCCACCTCCAACATCAGAATTTGTGATTAAATGACTGAGAATGTACCTTTCCGGCTAAGTAAAGCATGTGAGTGTCAACATCATAGAAAGGGAACAGGAGCCCAGACAGTCCATCAATTTCCTCTTCTTTTATTGGCATTGATAAGTCTTCCTGAAGAAGGAAAGAGGATCCAAGTTAAATAAAAGCCTTTCATTTAGCTAACACAGAGCGTGGGGCACAGTAGCACAATGATTTGTTACTGGGCTAGTAAATCAGAGGTCTGGACTAATGATTGGGAGAAATGAGTTCAGATCCCATCATAGCAACTGGGGAATTTTAAATCAGTTAATTAAATAAATCTGGAATTAAAAAGCTAGTATCAGTGAAAATACTGGATTGCAGTAAAAATCCATCTGGTCTCCTAATATTCCTTTAGGGAAGGAAATCTGCATTCCTTATCCAGTCTGGCCTACATGTGACTCCAGACCCAGAGCAATATGGTTGATTCTTAACTGCCCTCTGAAATGGTCTACTAAGCCACTCAGATCCACCTATTCTAATCCCACCTTCCAGCATTTGGTCCTTAGCCCTGCAGATTACAGCACTTGAGGTGCATATCCAGACTTCTTTTGAATGAGTTGAGGGTCTCTGACTCAACTACCCTTTCAAGTAGTGACTTCTAGACTATCACCACCCTCTGGGTGAAAAAGTTTTTCCTCATCTCCCTTCTAATTTTTCTACCAATCACTTTAAATCTATGCCCCCTAGTCACTGACCTCTCTGCTAAGGTAAATAGACCCTTCACCTCCACTCTATCCAGGCCCCTCAAAATTTTGTACGTTTCAATCAGATCTCTCCTCAGCCTTCTCTGTTCCAAGAGGAACAACCCCAGCCTATCCAATCTTTCCTCATAGCTGCATTTTTCCAGTCCTGGCAACATCCTCGTAAATCTCCTCTGTACCCTCTCTAGTGCAATTACATCCTTTCTGTAATGAGGTGGCCAAAACTGCACATAGTACTCAAGTTGTGGCCTAACCAATGAGTTATACAGTTCCAGCATAACCTCCCTGCTCTTATATTCTATCCCTTGGCTAATAAAGGAAAGGATTCCATATGCCTTCTTAACCACCTTATTGACCTGTCCTGCTACCTTCAAGGATCTGTGGACATTCAATCCAAGGTCCCTCACTTCCTCTACACTTCTCAGTATTTTCCCATTTATCGTGTATTCCTTTGCCTTGTTTGACCTCCCCAAATGCATCACTTCACACTTCTCCCGGTTGAATTCCATTTGCCACTTTTCTGCCCATCTGACCAGACCGTCAATATCTTCCTGCAGCCTACAGCTATCCTCCTCGCGATCTACCACTCGGCCAATCTTTGTGTCGTCTGCAAACGTCTTGATCATGCCCCCTACATTTACGTCCAAATCATTAATTTATACCACAAAAAGCAGGGGACCCCCAGTACTGAGCCCTGCGGAACGCCACAGGAAACAGCCCTCCTGTTGCTACAACACCCGTCAACAATTACCCTTTGTTTCCTGCCTTCTTGGAAGTACAGTAACCCTGGGAAAACCCAACAGCCAATTTAAGCACAGGAAGATCTCCCAGACAGCAATGTGACGAATTAGTGGTGCTGTTGGAGGGTGCAATGTTGGCCAAAGGGAATGAGAGACACAACCCATCTAATGCCACCCTTGTACACCCATTGCTGGTTAATAAAGAACATTAATAAAGAACAAAAACAAGAAATGCTGGATTCACTCAGCAGGTCTGGCAGCATCTGTGGAAAGAGAAGCAGAGTTAACGTTTCGGGTCAGTGACCCTTCTTCGGAACTGACAAATATTAGAAAAGTCACAGATTATGAACAAGTGAGGTGGGGGTTGGGCAAGAGATAACAAAGGAGAAGGTGCAGATTGGACCAGGCCACATAGCTGACCAAAAGGTCACAGAGCAAAGGCAAACAATATGTTAATGGTGTTTTGAAAGACAAAGCATTAGTACAGATTAGGTGTGAATATACTGAATATAGAACATCAGCAAGTGCAAACCTGAAGAAAAACAACCTGAAAAAAACAGTGGGTAAGCAAACTGGACAAACTAAGATGAAATGAAATAAATGCAAAAAATGTAAAAAGGAATGCAAAAAAAAGGAAGAAAAAATAACTAAAAATGACTAAAAATGAAAGTAAAGTGGGGGGCTGTCATGCTCTGAAATTATTGAACTCAATGTTCAGTCCGGCAGGCTGTAGTGTGCCTAATCGGTAGATGAGATGCTGTTCCTCGAGCTTGCGTTGATGTTCACTGGAACACTGCAGCAATCCCAGGACAGAGATGTGAGCATGAGAGCAGGGGGGAGTGTTGAAATGGCAAGCAACCGGAAGCTCAGGGTCCTGCTTGCGGACTGAGCGGAGATGTTCCGCAAAGCGGTCACCCAGTCTGCGCTTGGTCTCCCCAATGTAGAGGAGACCACACTGTGAGCAGCGAATACAGTATACTACATTGAAAGAAGTACAAGTAACAGGGCCTCTGGAACAGAGGCCCAACCAGTCCCCATCCACCACCACCCTCCTCCGCCTGGCTGAACTTGTTCTCACATTGAACAACTTCTCCTTCAACTCCACGCACTTCCTTCAAGTAAAAGGTGTCGCTATGGGTACCCGCATGGGTCCTAGTTATGCCTGTCTTTTTGTGGGATATGTCGAGCATTCTTTGTTCCAGTCCTACTCAGGCCCCCTCCCCCAACTCTTTTTCCGGTACATTGATGACTGTATCGGTGCCGTTTCCTGCTCCCGCCCCGAACTTGAAAACTTTATCAACTTTGCTTCCAATTTCCACCCTTCTCTCACCTTTACATGGTCCATCTCTGACACTTCCCTTCCCTTCCTCGACTTCTCTGTCTCCATCTCTGGGGATAGGTTGTCTACCAATATCCATTATAAGCCCACTGACTCCCACAGCTACCTCGACTACACTTCTTCACACCCTACCTCCTGTAAGGACTCCATTCCATTCTCCCAGTTTCTCCGTCTCCGACGCATCTGCTCTGATGATGCTACCTTCCATGACGGTGCTTCTGATATGACCTCCTTTTTCCTCAACCGAGGATTTCCCCCCACTGTGGTTGACAGGGCCCTCAACCGTGTCCGACCCATTCCCCGCACCTCTACCCTCACCCCTTCCCCTCCCTCCCAGAACCGTGACAGGGTTCCCCTTGTCCTCACTTTTCATCCCACCAGCCTCCATATCCAAAGGATCATCCTCCGCCATTTTCGCCACCTCCAGCGTGATGCCACTACCAGTCGCATCTTCCCCTCCCTTCCCCTGTCAGCATTCCGAAGGGATCGTTCCCTCCGCGACACCCTGGTCCACTCCTCCATTACCCCCACCACCTCGTCCCCGTCCCAGGGCACCTTCCCTTGCAATCGCAGGAGGTGTAATACCTGCCCATTTACCTCCTCTCTCCTCACTATCCCAGGCCCCAAACACTCCTTTCAGGTGAAGCAGCGATTTACTTGTACTTCTTTCAATGTAGTATACTGTATTCGCTGCTCACAGTGTGGTCTCCTCTACATTGGGGAGACCAAGCGCAGACTGGGTGACCGCTTTGCGGAACATCTCCGCTCAGTCCGCAAGCAGGACCCTGAGCTTCCGGTTGCTTGCCATTTCAACACTCCCCCCTGCTCTCATGCTCACATCTCTGTCCTGGGATTGCTGCAGTGTTCCAGTGAACATCAACGCAAGCTCGAGGAACAGCATCTCATCTACCGATTAGGCACACTACAGCCTGCCGGACTGAACATTGAGTTCAATAATTTCAGAGCATGACAGCCCCCCACTTTACTTTCATTTTTAGTCATTTTTAGTTATTTTTTCTTCCTTTTTTTTTGCATTCCTTTTTACATTTTTTGCATTTATTTCATTTCATCTTAGTTTGTTCAGTTTGCTTACCCACTGTTTTTTTCAGGTTGTTTTTCTTCAGGTTTGCACTTGCTGATGTTCTATATTCAGTATATTCACACCTAATCTGTACTAATGCTTTGTCTTTCAAAACACCATTAACATATTGTTTGCCTTTGCTCTGTGACCTTTTGGTCAGCTATGTGGCCTGGTCCAATCTGCACCTTCTCCTTTGTTATCTCTTGCCCAACCCCCACCTCACTTGTTCATAATCTGTGACTTTTCTAATATTTGTCAGTTCCGAAGAAGGGTCACTGACCCGAAACGTTAACTCTGCTTCTCTTTCCACAGATGCTGCCAGACCTGCTGAGTGAATCCAGCATTTCTTGTTTTTGTTTCAGATTTCCAGCATCCGCAGTATTTTGCTTTTATTAATAAAGAACAGTTCATCTGTGTGAATTTTATTTGCTGCCCACTTCTCATCCCTTGTACGTGACCCACTGTTAGTTTAATTGGGATATCTTATATTAATCTAATTTTTAAACAAATGATTCGTTCTCAGGATATGAGTGGAACTGGCAAGGTGGGTTGTCTTTTTGATGTACTGGTGGCGGTTTTGATACAACTGAATGGCTTGCTTGGCTACTTCTGAGAGCAGGTAAGAATGAACAATCTTTTTGTGGGACTGAAGTCACATATTGGCCTGACTGGGTAAGGACAGCAGGTTTCCTTCCCTAAAGAACATTAGTGAACAGGTTAGAGGCAGGCGATGTGATGAAACCTCCAGGAATTTGTCCAACCAGGGTTGGCAACTCTAATCACGTTGCCCTTTGACCTTGGCGCTGAGAAGCTGCACTGCAGTGCATTTAGTTTTTGATGACATCACTTCAAGCACAGAAAATGTAGCCTCATCCTGCTCGGATTTCCAGACTTTACAGTATCGTAAAGGCCCGGGAGATCCTGGTGGATGTGGTCTTATTGTACTGACCTGATCCCACAGAGCAATCTGTCTGGTGTTCCATCTGGAGACACCCGTGGTGAGCAACCTCTTCGTATTCCCCAGGACCACCACCCGGTTCACCTTGTGGTTCTTGCAGTTTGCTTCCTGCAGAGACAGAGAGATCACTTCAGCTACGTTTTATATTGTCTTGCCGTAAATGTGGAGTCGCTAAATCCTTATTAAGGCTTTCAGCTGTTCCCCAGATTGAGTATTGTTAATGAACAGTGCAGAAAGAACCAGGAAGTGTTAGAATAATGGATTCAATGTCAAGTCAGGTACAGAAATGGAAAGCAAGTTTTGACTTAGAAAGAAAAAGTAAAAAAGGAATCATTTAAATTTTAAAAAGAAATCTCCAACAACAATTAAAAGCTGAAGGAGTGAGACTCCATACTTGTAAAAAAATTAATTTTCGTTAACAGTGGGGCGGTTTGGAAGCAATTAAGACTTACCATGTTAAAATGGGTCCTTACACTGAAATGGGCAATTCCTAACTTTCTGCAGCAATTCAGTCTGTATCAACAATGCCAGTATTTTGCGCCATTTACTACATTAAAAAGGGAGCCAGACAGCGAGATGCCATTTTCGCACAGCTTACCGAGGAGGGTTGCATCTTGGCAGTGACTTCAGATTTTCACGTTTAACCGTGCATCTACACTCAGAGGAAGCTGCTGTCTGATTTGCACTTAAATAACGGTGAGTGCCATTAACTTCACCGTTATTTTTACAGTAAATTCTGGCCCAATAAGTTCCACCTTCATGTGCCTCTATCTGCTTTTGATGTCTCAAGTCAATTTATAGAACATGTTAATACACATATAGATATATAAAGGGGCAGAAGATCCAAGGAGTCTTGCTTGGTATAAATGCAGGATGCAGAATTGGAGCTTCAGTGATTCAGTCCTATCTCCAACCTGCATTTCCATCTACTTAGCCTTTTTGCTTGTAATGGAGCCTCACATTTTCTGCTCTAAAGTATATCATTTAAATAACTTTTTTTTTAAATGTGTTAAATGTAGTATTGAAAGGTTTTTTACATGGTACAGACTGCAGCCTCTAACAAGTTGGCACTGCTTAAAGGCTTCAAGGAGAAATGGATTGCTGAGATACATCTGATATTTAAATTGTATTGCGTGATGCATTATTCATGGTGTAGTGATAATAGAGATGCCAAATGGCAGTTTAAATATTTAACTGTCTGAAATATACCCGAGTTTCTTGCTCTGCAAAAATTAGAACCAATCAAGGACAACTTGCAGGCTCGGCGATCATGGTTCAACCTCACAAGACATCAGTGATTGGGGTGGAGAAGGTTCACCAAACCTACTGGGAATGTGGGCAATTATATTGACTCCTATTCTCAAAGCTGTCAGTGACCTCAGACAGTGGCATCCATCCCACTGTTCTGCCAGCTGCTTCAGTCATATTTGGATCACTCTGCTGTGTATTCTACTATTTTGTTCTAATTTGCTGACTTATACAAGTTGTAACGAGGGTCAACAGTCTCTCCCATAACTCAAAAGTGCCATTCTGCAATGGCGATGCTAGACATTCTGCTGTTTCCCCTCCATTCTCCATAAACTTCAACTTATCCAAAACTCTGCTGCCTCTAGCCAGTCCTGCCTCAAGCGTTCTTCACCCATTACCTCCTGTCTTTGCTGTCGTTGACTCCCAGATGGGGATGCCAATTCTGATTGGATATATTCCTGGAGGTTTCATCACATGACCTCCTGCCGCTAACCGCCCCGCCCAATCAAACAGCCTTTTTTTCTCATCTCCAATATTTTTATAATTAATAAGTTAAAGCTCAAGCAAAATGAAGAAAACACGTTTAAAATAAATCTGAGTTTTCTCCTGGTTCTTGTTCACAGCAGTGAGCTGGAGATTGATCTTTAATTCCTGCAGACTGCTGAAAGGTCGACAACTGTTCTCCCAGATCTCCAAAACTGCTTAAAATCTTAAGTTCTCATCCTTGTGTTTAAAGCCCCCCATGGTCATGCTGCTCCCATTCCCAAGACTCTCAATTCCTCCAACTCCAGGCTTTGTGCATTCCCTCCTTCCCTACCACCAACACCCCACCGTCCCCTAAACCCCCATGACTGCCGGCCATTCCTTCACCTGTCTAGACCTACATTCTGGAATTCCCTCACTAAACCTTTCCACCTCACATTTCTCCTTTAAGACCCTCCTTGGAACCCAGCTCTTGACCAAGACTGTCCTAACCTCCATTTTCCTCCCACCTCCTGTGAAGCACCATGGGACATTTTCTATGTTAAAGGCACTATATAAGTGCAGGCTCCTGTTGTAGTAAGTCGCTTAATTTTAAAGTGGTAAGATACGAGACATTACAACTGGCTTTCTTTGGAAAGCTGTATGTCCGTTAATGCCTCAGTTATCAACATGTTGCTTTTAAATGGTTTTACTAGAAAAGGAATTTTGAGCACTGAGCAACACGCTCGCAAGGGAAGTTACAATCCTAACTATTGGCAAGCTGCTTTACCACGAGCAGCATCACACCTGAGCTAGGCGAAAGGCAGAAAGAACATTTCCTTAACCATCTTGAAGAAGAGATCAGAAGTTTTCCAGGTACAGTTAATGGTCTGTTCTGAATTATTGGGGGCAGGATTCTCCTGTGGGCTTTGGAACCCCACCGTCAGGCTCAAATAGGGGTCAGAGACCGCACAGTGTGGGTGACAGTCACGCAGTGTGATTTTCCCCAAAGTGGTCAATTGGGCGGCACAGTGGCGCAGCGGTTAGGTCCGCAGCCTCACAACTCCAGCGACCCAGGTTCGATTCTGGGTACTGCCTGTGCGGAGTTTGCAAGTTCTCCCTGTGACCATGTGGGTTTCTGTTGGGTGCTCTGATTTTCTCCCACAGCCAAAGACTTGCAGGTTGATAGGTAAATTGCCCCTAGTATAGGTAGGTGGTAGAGGAATTGAGGGAAGGTGAGGACGTGGTAGGAATATGGGATTAATGTAGGATTAGTATAAATGGGTGGTTGATGGTCGGCACAGACTTGGTGGGCTGAAGGGCCTGTTTCAGTGCTGTATCTCTAAATAAATAATGGCCAGAGGATGGGCTCCCCATCTGATTAAGGGGAAGGCTCTCAAAGCTGGAGGCTCAATCAGAGGCCTTCCAGGTTGAAAGCAACAGCATGCTGCCACAGTAGGCAAGTGAGGGAGGAGACACTTCAAAATGGAGGTGCCCTCTCTCCAAATTTTTCAACTTTAAATTAAAAATGGCCTTTGCAGTTGTGGTATGGGGATGGTGAGGAACCCCTTCTGCAGGGCAGACTGCAACTGCTGCTGCATCCAGGCAGGCAGGCAGGGAGGGCCTCAACACAGCTAAACTCTTCCCCCCTGGAAATCCCAGTTGGCTTCTGTTAACAGGCCTTAATAGGCCTTTAATTGAGGCAATTGGCTACCTGCCATTTGCAGGCGGGTAGCCCTGCTACCCTGCCCCACCCAACCATCCTGCCTCAGGGAAAATGGCCCAAGGGCGAGTTGGAAGCGGGGAACTCGCACGCAGGTCGGTGCACGAAATACCACACCCGCCCACCTCCATTCCCTGCCAGTGGGGGCTAAAAATGCAACACTTGTTCTCTGCTATGGCCACAGTTGTGATCCTTTAGTGGCCTCCAAGAATTTGCAGTAGGGAGGGACAATTCAGCCAGGGTAATCACTCCTGATTGCTGCAAAACTGGAAAGTACATGAGAACAGGACTGGGCTAGACTATGTCCATAATAAGGTATGTACTGTGCAGAAAGAGGCCTTTCAGCCCATCATGCCTGTGCCAGCTCTTTTAAAGGACTATCCAGTTCGTTCCCCTCTCCTGCCCTTTCCCCATAGCCCTGCAATTTTTTTTTCTTTTCAACTATATATTCAATTCCCTTTGGGTAAGTTACTATCTGCTTCCACCACCCTTTCAGCCAGTGCATTCCAGATGATAACATCTCGCTGTGTAAAAAAATTCTCTTCATCTCCCCCCTTGGTTAATTTGCCAATTATCTTAAATCTGTGTCCTCTGCTTACTGACCCTCCTGCCAATGGAAACAGTTTCTCTTCAAAGGCCTTTTAAAACCTTTCATAATTTTGAACGCCTCCATTAAATCTCCCCTTAGCCTTCTTTGATCTAAGGCGCAAAACCCCAGCTTCTCCAGTGTGTCCACATAACCAAAGGTGCTCAGCCCTGGTATCATTCTAGGGAATCTCATCTGCATCCTCTCTAACACCTTGACAATTTCCTACAGTGTGGTGCCCCGAATTTGTCCCAGTGCTGCAGCTGGGCCCTTACCAGTGTTTTCCATCTGAAGTATAATGTTCTTGTTTTTATAAACTAGCGAAGGACACTATTTAGGTCAGACACAAAGAATGGTTGCTCGGCAGGGATACCTAGGGTTTGTGTCCTCCACAGAGACATGGCAAATCAGGGGCCTAAGGTCTAAGGTTGCCAACCCTCCAAAATTCTCCTGGAGTCTCCAAGATTTAAAGTGAATCTCCTGGACACTGCTGTGAGTAAAAACCCAGGAGAAAAATCATAGATATGGGTATTAAGAAAAATGGTGTGTTTTCCATTTTCTTTGAAAACTTTTGTTTAATATTTACAAAAATATTGGAGCTGTGGAAAAAACAACTCTTTGGGCAGGGGCAGTTAGAGGTGGGAGGTCACATGATGAAACCTCCAGGAATAAGTCCAACCAGAGTTGGCAACCCTGCTTTCAGGAAGGGAGAAGAAAGATTTGCTTAATAAGAACCTGCAGGCTGCATGTGGTATGACAACATAGGAAGATAGGAACAGGAGTAGGCCATTCAGCCCCTCGAGCCTGTCCCACCATTCAATGAGATCGTGGCTGATCCGTGGCCTAACTCCATATACCTGCCTTTGGCCCATATTCCTTAATATCTTTGCTTAACAAAAATCTATCTATCTCAGATTTAAAATTAACAACTGTTCTAGCTTCAACTGCTGTTTGTGGGAGAGAGTTCCAAACCTCTACCACCCTTTGCGTGAAGAAGTGCTTCCTAACATCTCTCCTGAACGGTCTGGTCCTAATTTTTAGATTATGCCCCCTAGTTTTAGAATCTCCAACCAGTGGAAATAGTTTATCTTTATCTAGCCTGTCTTTTCCTGTTAATATCTTGACAAGTTAACGGGTTGTGTGGTGAACACTGTAATTAAGGCAGATTGGAACTGAGAGCTGGATGAGTGTAACTAAATCTAATATTACACCATCCATCCATCATTCACTATTTATTACCTGGTCAATCCATTCTGGAGGCTGCAGCACTCAAGCAACAGCACTGAAAAATAGCAGAATGAGACACAACTAAGGCAAAACTGACAGGCACTTACTGCTGATAATTATAGGTAATTGGACGTAGTCTATTGCACAGTGGTGCAGTGGTTAGCACTGCAGCCTCACAGCTCCAGCGACCCGGGTTCAATTCTGGGTACTGCCTGTGTGGAGTTTGCAAGTTCTCCCTGTGACTGTGTGGGTTTTCGCTGGGTACTCTGGTTTCCTCCCACAGCCAAAAACTTGCAGGTTGATAGGTAAATTGGCCATTGTAAATTGCCCCTAGTATAGGTAGGGGAAGTGAGGGAAGGTGGGGATGTGGTAGGAATATGGGATTAATGTAGGATTAGTATAATGGATGGTTGGCACAGACTCAGTGGGCCGAAGGGCCTGTTTCAGTGCTGTATCTCTAAATAAAAAAATAAATAAACATTGACTACACTTCATTGGCTGTAAAGTGCTTTGGGACATCCTGAGGTTGTGGAAGGCGCTACAGAAATGCAAGTTCTTCCTTTCTGACTCTGACACAAATCATAACACATGTAACAGCTGCCTCTTATGTGAAAGTGGTGAGGAATTTCAACTCGAGCACAATGTAGTTCCAGCCATGCTATGATCCTGGTACAGCGTGCTCACTGTATTATTTTTGTTTTGTGGTACAAAATCGCTAGGCGATTTCTTGTCTGTTTCCCAAACTGTCATGATGGATTCCAGCATCAGTAAGTAAGTGTACTGACATAAGAAAAGGGCTTTGTGTTCAGACACTGGTCATGGCTAGTCAGTTATGTTAGGCGGGCCACATCGTCCACATGCCTGACATAAGACTCCCAAAACAAGCTTTCTACTCTGAGCTCCATCACAGCAAGAGGCTACCAAGAGGGCAGAGGAAACGCTACAAGGATGTCCTTAAAGCCTCCCTGAAAAAATGTGACATCTCCACCGATTCATGGGAATCTCTTGCCTGAGACCACCCAAAATAGAGAAGAAGCATCCACAACGGTGCCAGGCAGTTCCAACAATGTCGACATGCCCAGGCAGCGACCAAGTGCAAACAGCGGAAGGAGCGTTTGGAAATTGGAGCTTCCCATTCACTCGCCTCACCAAACACCACCTGCCCCACCTGTGGCGGAGCCTGCGGATCCAGAATTGGACTATTCAGTCACCTAAGGCCCCACAACCCAGAAGTGGAAGAAAGTCATCCTCGTTCCCAAAGGACTGCCTGAGAAAAAGATGTATTCAGTCTTTGTTCTTTGCTGTGTTGACTGCTCCATGTAGGAACACAAGAACAAGGGCAGGCTATTCAGGCCTTCAAGCCTGCTGCATTATTCAATTAGATCCGGCTTGATGTACACCTCAACTTCATATGCCTGTCTTAGCTTCCTATCCCTTGATGCTCTTACCAAACCAGCACCATTTAAGCTGATTGTCAGAGTTCCAACCTATTTATCAGTTTCTTAGTGTTTCGAAGCTCTTAGCGAACTTAGCGAGTCGAAGAGACTTAGCAGTTGGCAGGAAAAAAGACAGAGGCGCAAGGGGAGAGCCAACTGTGTAACAGCCCCGACAAACAAATTTCTCTGCAGCACCTGTAGAAGAGTCTGTCACTCTAGAATTGGCCTTTATAGCCACTCCAGGCGCTGCTCCACAAACCACTGACCACCTCCAGGCGCTTACCCATTGTCTCTCGAGACAAGGAGGCCAAAGAAGAAAGAAGTGTTTCATGGGAAAAGAAGTGTTTTTGAAAACTGAGATTGGAGGTTGACTGTGTCAGCCAGTCAGATTGGTTTGAAGGCGTGACTGGAAGCTGTTATAACCAAACAGATGATTTGGAGGGTGCAACCGAGCCTATCAGAACCCATCAATCAGACAGTACCTTCTCCTATAATTGGCTGCACGTGAGTGTGAACCAGAAAAGATTTAAGTTGAGTGGATGGTTTCTGATAGTCACAACTAGTGCTATGTTTGAACCAGTGAAGTTGTGTACAACAAATAGGCTGCTAAAATATCACTTCCAGAAACTTTGATATTTTTGTCACAGCAAGTTTCTGGAGCATGCCCATTTGCTATCTTTTGTGAAAGTTTATTTTTGTCAAGGGTGCTTCCACATAACATTGATCTTTGAGATAAGGATAATCTTCCCTACTGCAAACCCATTAGCATCTCTGCTTGAGATTCCTATCACTGCATTTATTGATTACTAACATCTGGAAGTCAAACATTGGCAACATGTTCCTGAGATGTGTAATGCAGACTGCTGGCCTGCTTGTGGGTGGATTTGAGCACCTGGTTATATTCTATAACCTTGAAAGCTGTTTTCAGTTGCTCTGCACACTTTGGTTCCATGGAGTAATAGAGGAAAGAGGCTGAAGCATCCAAATTGGAGTGGGAACCATCCAGGGGGGAATGTGAAAAATGTCATTAATAGTCAACAAGTGCAGAATTGATTGCAAACCCTGGACTGGAGACAGCCAATCAGACCAGCCAACAGCTCAGAATTCTACTTCCCTTCATGTGAACCATGTGCTAATTCACTTTAACTCGTTCTTACTGATTGTAACATGTAACAATACTTACCTCCAGCACCAGGGGTTTGATAGGGCAGATACAGAGAAGATGTTTCCACTTGTGAGCAAGACCAAAACTAGCGGCTATAAATAATAGTCACGAACAAATCCAATAGGGAATTCAGGAGAAACTTCTTTACGCAGCAAGTGGTGAGAATGTGGAACTTGCTACCACAGGGAGTAATTGAGGCAAAATGGCATAGATGCATTTAAGAGAAGCTAGATAAACCCATGAGGGAGAAAGGAATAGAAGGATATGGTGATAAGGTGAGATGAAGTAGGGTGGGAGGAGGCTCATGTGGAGCATAAACACCAGCATAGACCAGTTGTGCTGGTTTCTGATTTGGGTGGGGCATAAAACGAGTATCCTTGTGTATTCTACCCACTCCTGTGGGATTCCCATCCAACAAGTTTTAAAAAAAATTACTCCTTACAGTGTGATAGCACAAAAGGAGGCCATTCAGCCCATTATGTCTGTGCTGGCTCTTTCAAAGAGTAATCAATTAGTCCCATTCCCCCCCACTCTTTACCCAAAGCCCTGAATATTTTTCCATTTCTAGTATATATCCAATTCCCTATTGCAACTTACTATTGAATCTGCTTCCACCGCTCTGTCAGGCAGTGTATACCAGATGAAAAAAAATTAAAAACAAAAATATTTTTAGTTTGAACAGAAGTGACGTTGAAGAATGACCGCTACAGATTCCGAAGCTGTCTGTATTGGCTAGCTTTACGAACGAAAAAGCCACTCTACAAAAACTCCACACAGAAAAGTTGTCAAGAAAACAAGGGCCGACAGCCCTGCAGGTGTTGCTAGGGATATCTCCTTGGCAACGGAGCTAATCTTAACAAGTGAATATCTGTTAAATTTTTTTTTGCTATTTTTTGGCAAAGCCATCTTCAGCGGGGATTTGAGTCTGGCTTTTCTCATACTGGTGTAGTGAGGTTCACGTCAGAAGGCTTCGCTGCACCATGAAATCCAGAGATCTTTGGCACCAAATAATTATTCAATTTACTGTCATTGTATGCTACATCCGTACTGATTTTCTCAGCTTAACGGGTGGCAGTGTCGCCTCTGAATCAGAATGTCATGGGTTCAAGTCCCTCTGAATCAGAATGTCATGGGTTCAAGTCCCTCTGAATCAGAATGTCATGGGTTCAAGTCCCTTTGAATCGGAATGTCATGGGTTCAAGTCCCTCGGAATCAGAATGTCATGGGTTCAAGTCCCTTTGAATCGGAATGTCATGGGTTCAAGTCCCTCTGAGGCAGAATGTCATGGATTCAAGTCCCTCTGAATCAGAATGTCATGGGTTCAAGTCCCTCTGAATCAGAATGTCATGGGTTCAAGTCCCTTTGAATCGGAATGTCATGGGTTCAAGACCCTCTGAGGCAGAATGTCATGGATTCAAGTCCCTCTGAATCAGAATGTCATGGGTTCAAGTCCCTCTGAATCAGAATGTCATGGCTCACACTTAAATGTCCATGAAAATAAACACTCAATCAAAGTACCAGAAGGCTGCTTTATCTCTCCTTTCGGACAGGAGGGGAGAAAATAGAATAAATATAAATAGCCTTTGGGGATCAACACTAGTAAGGGGATCAAGGATTTAAGCAGCTGATGGTTCCCATTTTCTCCTCCTAAAAGTAAACGTCATGTTCAACACTGGTTTGCGACCACCAGTGAACAAGGCTGACTTTTTGGTGAGGGTGTTGGGTGTTCTCTCAGTCACAGGTTGTCACTGTTTTCAATTGTATCAGTACTGAGTCACTGACAATTGAACTCCTTTTGTACGTTGCTTATCATAAATCTCCTGTCAGGAGAGAACAAAGCATTGCACGGTGCCAAAACATAACAACATAAGAAACTGGAGTAGGAGTAGGCCATTCGGCTCCTTGAGCCTATTCTGCCATTCATTAAGATTATGGCTGATCTTTGACCTCAACTCCACTTTCCCGCCCGATCTTCATATCCCTTGATTCCCCTGGAGTTCAAAAATCTATTTCAGCCTTGAATAGACTCAACAACTGAGCAGCCACAGCTCTCTGGGGTCAAGAATCCAAAAGATTCACCCTCTGAGTGAAGAAATTTCTCCTCATCTCAGTCCAAAATGGCCACCCGCTTATCTTGAGACTGTGGCTCCTAGCTCTGGACTCTCCAACCAGGAAAACTGCCTCTCAGTATCAACCCTGTCAAGCCATCCCAAAATCTCTATGCTTCAATTTTTTTTTTCTTCTTAACTCCAGAGAGTATAGGCCCCCTTCCACTCAATCTCTCCCTCATAGGACAATCCTCTTATCCCAGGAACTAATTTTGTGAACCTTCGTTGCAGCCCCTGAAAGGCAAGTATATCCTTCCTTAGATATGGAGACCAAAACTGTACACAGTACTCCAAGTTTAGTCTCACAAAGCCCTATATAAATGTCCATACTCTTGTACTCCAATCCTCTTTCAACAAAGCCGAACATACCATTTCCCTTCCAAAGTCCTACTTGCACCTGCATTTTAACTTCCAATGTTTCCTGTACGAGGACAACCAAATCCCTCTGAACACCAACATTTAACAGTTTCTCACCACTTAAAATATATTCTGTTTTTCTAAAGAAACATTCAGTTATTTACCTGTAGTATTCTGCCAGATCGTGGCTCAATGACTCTCAGCTTCTTATCCTTGCAGGTGGTAGCAAACAGGCTTCCGTCTATGTTAAAGGACATGCAGAGGATGACATCTGAATGACAGTCTATCATCTTTACAGGTTCGCCAGTGTCTAGGTTCCAGATCAGGATCTAGGAAAATAAAGTGGTTATATTGATTTGCGCATCATCATCTTTGTCTCATACACAAACGACTTCAGTGCCTCAACTTGACTTAGTTGACAAACATGTCTTGACATCTTCCGTTATACTCACGTTGTTTACAGCTGAGATTTTCCCCAGACTTTATCAGGCATTGATTAGATTTTAAAATTGGCTATTGATTCTATCTTTTGTACTGTGTTCCCCATCCCTCCCTGAGTTTTTGCTGCACTTTTGGATCAGGGAGAATTTCTCTCCTTGTTTCCAATATTTTTTGTTGGGAGGTTTATGCTCATCCAGTAAAAGGTGTCAGTGCACAAGAAAGGAAGGTTTACGATTTCAGACATGGTATCACCGAGTCTACAATAGCTTGAAGCAAAGGAAAGCTGCCTTGTCTCCACCTTGACAACGTGCCTCAGTATCAATTTCAGAAGAGCCAATGAGACAATTTCCATTTACCACAACAATCGGTGGCTATGCTGAGTGAGGTTGCCAATTAGCATCAAATTATGGCAATCTGCAACAGGTTTATGCCCACTCGAATTAGAATACCCAACACATGTAGTATAAGACGCCAGAGGAGATTCTCCTATCATCAGTATGCTGGCTTCGTACTCTGGTCTCGGGTTAAAAGGGCAGGGCCTAATTCTCCATGACTCGTTTCAATTTCACAAAGTGATCAATCATTTGGACACACAATTCTACCAGAGACGCTTGGTATTGCCAGTGCTTCTGTGCCCCTGAGGTGCCACAGAAAGTTCCAGTATGGCCCAGATAGCACCGTGGAGTGGTAGAACTGTCTGAGGACAGATACAGCACTAGGTACATACAAGGTAAAGCTCCCATTGCTCTGCCCCAATGCCATGGCTGTCATATTTAATCACATAACACAAAGGCAGCGCTTCATAAATAATCCATTGGCTGTAAAGCACTCCGCGGCTTCGAGCATGTGATAAATGCAGCAAAGACCTGCAGTTATATAGTGCCATTCATAACCTCGGGATGCCCCGAATTGCTTTACAACCAATGAATTACTTCTAAAGTATAGTCACTGTTGTAATGTAGGAAACATGGCAGCCAATTTGTGCACAGCAAGCTCCCACAAACAGCAATGTGATAAATGACCAGGGATAAATGTGGCTCAGGACACTGGGGAGACCAGCTTTCCTCTTCTGCCAACAGTCCCATGGAATCTTGTACATCCACCTGAGAGGGCACACAGGGCTTCAGTTTAACGTCTCATCTGAAAGACGGCACCTCTGACAGTGCAGCACTCCCTCAGTATGATCTTTACATAGAGCAACAGATATATCCCAGATCAGAAGAGGGAGAGGTAACGCATGGAATCTTTTACCTTATAGTCATAACCCGCACTAAATAAAATATTATTGGTTGTGGGGTGCCACTCAATAAGGCCAACTCGCCGACTGTGTCCATACAATTCTAGAACGGATTCTGTCATATTCCGCTTCAGGCCACCTTCTGGAATCTCCCATAATCTCACCTGGGAACAATAATGAAATAAATCATTTAAGACACAGTGTGATAAGTCTTTAATAAAATATGAGACGAGAGAAACCCATTGGGCCAATCAGCTGAGTCCATCTGAGAGACCAATTAGAATTTGTACTGTACCCAACGCAGAGTAATCCAAGGCTAAACTCCCACACTGGGAGATTCCTGTAAACTTCCTGCTCCATTTATGAAGGTATTTCAGCAATAATTCTAGAACAATAGAATCTTCTAATGTTTGTTAATCAAGCATGGCCCATTGCATTCCATACATCACAACCTGGAGACAGGCCTTCCTCTCGCTTATAGCTCATCCTTCTCGAATGCCCACTCTACCATCTTCCTGTTACAGCAGCTGGCTTCTTTGTTTAAAATGAGTCCAATATTCTGGCCTCAACCCTACTTCCTCGCAAAACCTGTCCCAACTTCTGATCATGCCTTCCATTAAGAAACATTTCCTGCCATTGGTCCTAAACTTGACCTCTACCTAACCCTTGTGGCCTCTTGCCCACCCCCATTTTTCAACCCTCCGAGATCTCTCTGCTTCTCCAATTCTGGCCTCTTGTGCATCTCTGATTTTCATTGCTCCATCATTGGCGGCCGTGCCTTCAGCTACCAAGGCTCCAAACTCTGTAGTTCCCTCTCTAAACCAATTGGTGTTTTCTCCACGTCAACGCCTCTATCAATCAGAGTCCTCTTGCCAATCAATCAGCACTCTCTTCTCATACAGTATAAATTTGTTATTTCCCTTCTTTCGAATTGTCCTGATGAATACAAGATGAAAAGCTTTGACAAAATGTCTCTATTTTCAGCAATACTCAAGAACTTTTTTACAGAGTGAGTGCTAATGACATGGAGCTCATTGCTTCTGAGGGTGTGGAAGCAGAGACCATGAATGATTTCAAAAGGAAATTGGATGGGCACTTGAGGAAAATAAACTTGCAGGGCTATGGGGATAGAGCAGGGGAGTGGGACTGACTGGATTGCGCTATAGCGAGCATGG
This sequence comes from Heterodontus francisci, assembly GCF_036365525.1. Classification (NCBI taxonomy): domain Eukaryota; kingdom Metazoa; phylum Chordata; class Chondrichthyes; order Heterodontiformes; family Heterodontidae; genus Heterodontus; species Heterodontus francisci. Next base: position 37,894,858 of record NC_090408.1, read on the forward strand.
ACTCAAAGGGCTGAATGGCCTTCTTCTGTGCTGTAATGACTCTATGACATTAAAATTTTGGTCACGTGTCCTACTATCTCCTTATCTGACTCTGTGTCAAATTTTGTTTGATTATTGCTCCTGTGAAGCACCTTGTGATGATTTACTATGTTAATGATTCCATATCAATGCAAGTTGTTATTGTTTAATGTGTGAAATTCATTGGGACAGAAGGGAGATGGAGAATGGTTCCTCCTGCCTATCTCTGTGAACCAAACACAAAATCAGTAAATGGTTAACAAAATGGCAAATGATGGCAATATTGCTCTTTCTGCTGTTGCCATAATCTCCAGCTGATTCCTATTCCGAACCCACAAGTTCAATACTCCGTGAAAAAAATTGACTTGTCTCAGGGAATGACTGCTTCAGGAACTCACCTCCTCACTCTTACTGACTGATGCCAGGCCTGATCCATGGGGTAAACTGCTTCCAAATCACATGCTTTATAAATAGGCCCCTGCAAAGTTATTAGGAACATGTTCTGCTTCTGTTTGGAGGTACATAATGCAAATACATCAATCCAGCAGCTCAGCAGAGAAATAGAGGGGAGAGAGCTGATCTACTGGAACAGTCTAACCATAGCGTTGGAGGACTGGCAATATGGCATGGCCGCAGACTGACATCGCTACTCCTGAGAGATATACTGTACAGAATAAATTATATTTGTGAAACATTAATGTGATTTGGGAGAAAGGAGAAAATAATTCACTGCTGGGCTGAAAATTCCCCAACATTTGCTTCTCTGTTCCTCTGCATAATATTTTAACACATTCATTGCAAGTGCTCAGGCAGGTGGATCGTTAGTGAATATCACCAAGAAAAGGCAACCAGGTTGGATTGGCCATGTTCTCAGGCATGAGAAGTTGCTGAAGGAGATGATTGAAGGAAGATTAGAGGAATGTAGACCAAGAGGGAGAAAGAGAATGATGATATTCGACAACTTATTGAAATTGGGAAGTTCCTGCGAGCAACTGAAGAAGAAAGTGCAAGACGGTAAGGCACGGAGTAATGAGCAGGGGGCCTGTCCTTAGGCAGATCACTATAACATTGCAAATATTGGAGAGAATATAACATTCGCCAGAGCTGGCGGGCAGCCATAAAGACAGGGCTAAATTGTGGCGAGTCGAAGAGACTTAGTAGTTGGCAGGAAAAAAGACAGAGGCGCAAGGGGAGAGCCAACTGTGCAACAGCCCCAACAAACAAATTTCTCTGCAGCACCTGTGGAAGAGCCTGTTACTCCAGAATTGGCCTTTATAGCCACTCCAGGCGCTGCTTCACAAACCACTGACCACCTCCAGGCGCGTATCCATTGTCTCTCGAGATAAGGAGGCCCAAAAGAAAAAGAAAAAAGATTGGAGAGTAAATTCAACCATTGAAAGTACTGACACTTCCAACAAAAGTGGCATCAGACAAGACAGCTAAGGCTAGGTGATGGAGCTGAAATGACAATGAACTCTCCTCTCCTTTCAAAACCAGGACTCTATGAGAGCGGGACAGTACGTTTTGGCAAAGCTGCTGAAAGGTCTGTCAGAGTTGGTTGGAAACAGTACATCAAATCATGAGCCAATTTCAACAAATGCACACTTTCCAGCTGGCTAGTGGTCAGAGGCAGAAGCCCTTTCCATCCCCAAACCTAAGGAGACCGAGGTCAGGTGTGGCATCGCCTTCTACAATCCCAGGTGAGAGTGACAAACACAGCAAAGGGCTAGTGATTGGAACTAGACGCCATCTGCTTTTTCTGTGAGATATTTAAGATATTCTCCATAAACCTAGCCGACACAATGCTTCAAAACTGCAACGACGTACTGACCTATTATAACATCAGCTTTCTGAAAGATGGGGGAATGGGTGGATTTTAAATTCATGTGATAGTTTTTATTATTCATTCATGGGATGTGGGCGTCACTGGCTAGGCCAGCATTTATTGACCATCCCTAATTGCCCTCGAGAAGGTGGTGGTGAGCTGCCTTCTTGAACCGCTGCAGTCCATGTGGGGTAGATACACCCACAGTGTTGTTAGGAAGGGAGTTCCAGGATCTTGACCCAGTGACAGTGAAGAAACAGCGATATAGTTCCAAGTCAGAATGGTGTGTGGCTTGGAGGGGAACTTGCAGGTGGTGGTGTTCCCAGGCATTTGCTGCTCTTGTCCTAGTTGGTAGAGGTCGTGGGTTTGGAAGGTGTTGTTGAAGGAGCCTTGTTGAGTCGCTCCACTGCATCTTGTAGATGGTACATACTGCTGCCATTGTGCGTTGGTGGTGAAGGGAGTGAATGTTTAAGGTTGTGGATGGGGTGCCAATCAAGTGGGCTGCTTTGTCCTGGATGGTGTCGAGCTTCTTGATTGTTGCTGGAGCTGCACCCATCCAAGCAAGTGGAGAGCATTCCATCATAGTCTTGACATGTGCCTTGTAGATGGGTGGACAGACTTTAGGGTGGGACAGGAGGTGAGTTACTCACTGCAGAATTCCCAGCCTCTGACCTGCTCTTGTAGCCACAGTATTTATATGGCTGGTCCAGTTGAATTTCTGGTCAATGGTAATCTCCAGGATGTTGATAGTGGGGGATTCAGCGATGGTAATACCATTGAACATCAAGGAGAGATAGCTAGATTCTCTCTTGTTAGAGATGGTCAATGCCTGGCACTTGTATGGTGAGAATGTTACTTGCCACTTAACAGCTCAAGCCTGAATGTTTTCCAGGTCTTGCAGCATGTGGACTTAGACTGCTTCAGTATCTGAGGAGTTGTGAATGGTGCTGAACACTGTGCCATCATCAGCGAACATCCCCACTTCTGACCTTATGATGGAGGGAAGGTCATTGATGAAGCAGCTGAAGATGGTTGGGCCTAGTTCAGTCCCCTGAGGAACTCCTGCAGTGATGTCCTGGGACTGAGATGGTTGGCCTCCAACAACCACAACCATCTTCCTTTGTGTTTGGTATGACTCCAACCAGCAGAGAGATTTCTCCTGATTCCCATTGACTCTAGTTTTGATAGGGCTCCTTGATGCCATACTCGATCAAATGCTGCCTTGATGTCAAGGGCAGTCATTCTCACCTCACCTCTGGAATTCAGTTTTTTTTGCCATGTTTGAACCAAGGCTGTAATGAAGTCAGGAACTGAGTGGCCTTGGCGAAACCCAAACTGGGCGTCAGTGAGCAGGTTATTGATAAGTAAGTGCCAATGGCACTGTCAACGACACCTTCCATCACTTTATTGAGTCACAATTCAGTGGGAATCAAAATCCGGAGGGATGTAAGACAGGCTGTTAACTCGATATCACCTGTTTTATACTACCGCACCCACTAAAGATTTACCCTAGAGAGGGCTGTTGTGGGGTTCCAATTTTGACTCCATCAACTGACTTGCGAATGGACATATTACAGGGTGTACAGGAGATATTCATCGTCCCTGGGAACCTAACCAAGCAACGGGAGTCATGTCATTTTCAAGGCCTTCAGCTAAAGAAGGGTTCGACCTCACACATAAAGGACAAATGGCCATTTTTCTGAGGGATGAGGGGCTGTAGGACTGAGGGACCACCTCCCATCGAAGGAACAACGTCTTCAGGAGAGGAGGGATGGGAGGTGTGTGTGGGAGAAAAGACTTAAGGTGACGAACAGCCAGAGAAGAAAGGATGTGAGTTCTGCTACTCTTGGCATGTTGGAACTTTGCAAAACCTAATTGGAAAACATAAGACTAAAAACAGTTCTTAATTTAGGGAATTTCTATGCAAATGCTTCAGAGTTAGGATTACAGAAAGTGGAGAAATATTGTTTTAACCTCAATAGTTAGCTGATATATGGGAGAGAAATCAGGGAGCGTTTTCAATCTTAGAATAAACAATGCAGCATACGAGAGTCAGCAATGCTGAATGCAGGGATCGGCCACCGTTTATACAGAAAGAGCCTTTTAAAAAAATTTGCCTAGAATAAAAATAATTGGGAGCTGCAAAAACAAAACGTATGCAAATACTTGACAAATTGCCAAGTGTCTCTGGTAGAATACATAATTTGCATGTATAATAAATAAAATACATATATTGAATTTATATATCAATAGGATAAAAATTAAAATACATCTAACTCTGATTATCATTTTTAAACTGTTATTTTGTCAGTAAAGTCATTTTTAAAACAAACTTTGACTTAAGATGCATAGAATTATGACAATTCTTTGGCTAATGATTCTCATGATAAAAGAAAAGCTTCTAATAGCACATTCAGAATAATTTATCATTTCAGCTATATTAGAAACAATGATGATCGCAACCATGAAACCCGTTCATCGAACCAAAGGCATCATCTATAACTATGGCGCAGGTATACCACTCAAACAGGTTTATTTAGAGAACGATGATGTTTTTCATTGAAACAATCAGTTGAAACTGTAGAGTGCAGCCTAACGACTAGTTTCTTATCCCTGCAATAAAAACACGGCTCTTATTTTTCTTGACTTAATTTTTTTTTAGGTTTTTTTTTCATGATAATGTGACCCAACTGGAAGATGTCCAGAACCGCAAATGAGATATTAAAAGAGCTGCATTTGGCTCTGTAGCCGCAGGATGCAGATCCCTGACTTAAGGGATAGAAATGGGAAGTTCATGAGTTTCACTGTCCACAGCCTGATGATGACCTTCTAAAGCGCGTTGGACGGGAAACAATTCTGCAGCACGATGAGCTTCATCACATACCAGGCCTCACACTCATTGACCAACTCTCACAGGCCATGAAGCAGCACAGAGGTACATTCCAACATTTAGGGAACGTTGTATGAGGGAGCAAAGTCTAACGGCATTCGTTAAAAGGCCCTGTGAGCATCTTGAATGTTTTAAATTACAGTGATTGCAAGTTCTGGCACCATATGTTCTGCCTTTCGGCCTAACTAAGGCTTTTGTATTAGATATCGCCGGAACGTTTATCCTTGGTATTTAATGAAAGTGGGATCCATTTTAAAATATGGTTAGCAAGAGTGTAACCCTCCCTGCAGGAAAGCTCTCACAATGACTCGGTGTTATGTCTTCTGGTTGTTTTTTGGCTCTGATATGTTGGAAATAATCACACTTTAAACTTGGAAAGGCTGGAGTCTTTGTTTAATCATTAAGCCACCATGCTTCCTGGTGTTGGACTGCTTGATACTGGTTTCCTGTTACATGTCAATTGACTCTCCAGTGCAGTCATGAATGTGGTCTCACTGGAACACTAGCACATACATATTAGTTCCTAGCTAATTAGTTCCTAGCGCTTTACAGATAGTATAACAATATATAACACTGGGTAAAGGCATCACACAGTGTGGGTCCAAGCTTTAATCCCTTGTTGGGTTAAATCATCTCAGCCTTCAGGCTACTAAATTGGCCTCAGTGTCTCTGCACCTGGGAAGTGGGAGTAAAAGAAGAAATGAACCAGGTGTTTCTGCTCTTGATTTCTATCCAGTATCCGGTGCTCAAAACTGGACAAGATCAGGCTAAGCTGTGAGTCCCCTCCCCACCCCCTGCCCCCAGTCAAACTATCTCAGTGGTCACCTGGGCGAGGGGCCCTGGCATTTGAGTTAGTATTTGTGGAAGGGAAAGGGGAATTTTTTTGTTTACAAAATAAAAGCTGAGAGTAGTGATCTTCAAGGACGTGTGGTGGGCGCTGACTCTCTCTCTGAACCTCCCTCTTTGACCAAGATTTTGGTCTCCTTTTGTGGCTCGGTGTCATATTTTGTTTGGTAACGCTCCTGTGATGTGCCTTGGGAAATTGTATTACGTCATTGGTGCTATATAAAGATAAAGAGTTGTTGTTGTCCAAGAGTAGCCGGAACATTTCCTGACGGGGGCAGAGACTGCATCATCTGGAAGGTCAGTACTGCTGCTGATAATGTTTGGCGCGTGTGATCTCTGGACCGGGTGTCAATCACCTGAAGGGATTGGCGGGGGAATTTTACACAGTATTTGTTCCCTTATTGGCCTTGGGTTTTTCCTCTTTTTTTTTAACCTCTCCCAAGAGAATACATGGCTGTGGGGAATGTGTGTGTGTGTGTGTGTGTTTGTGTTTGTTTGTGTTTGTGTGTGTGTGTTTGTGTTTGTGTGTGTGTTTGTTTGTGTGTGTGTTTGTTTGTGTGCCTGCTGGAGAGAGGAAGAGGGAACAAGTAGTCCCAATACTCAGGCCACCATACTGTGGATGATGGATCAAGTGGTCTTTTCCTGTCGGTGAACTTAGTATGTTTGTATGTAAATCCTTATTGTAAATGCTGCAGACACAAGATACTGACCCCTCCCTCCCTTCCCTTTCCTTCCCTGACCCCTCCGGCTGTTGCAAGTGATCCCAGGCGCTCGCACAGAGAGACAGGGCCACTGCTCTCAACATCCATGCCATCAAAATCCTCATTACAAGCAAAAGCTCACAGGGGCCACCCGTTTTAAAGAGCAGACGAGCAGAGTTACCATTAACTCACTTGCCTGTGATTTCTGAAAACACATTTTTTGTGTTAGAATTCTGAGTGCTGGTTGGAAGGAGGTCAGGGGTGAAATGTGATGCAGAGTGTCTAGTAGAGCGGAATGACATCAGGGGGAAAATGTCATTCGTCCAGGCAGCTTGACTGATTTTATCATTTCAGCTGCGTGCGTTAATGAAACTGTGTCGCGTTGGTCCGACTGAGAAACTCCTGCAACCTCAGTCTGGTGCCTCTTCAGTAGCCTTCTGGCAGAGGATGGTTCATTAATTAATGTATTCACCAGAGCTTTGTGCTGAAGTTAAACACCCCTTTATATCTTCCCAATACCGAATGCCCTCTTGAGTAACCTTTCCTCATTAATCCCGCTCCTCCTCCCCCCTCATCCTTCCCGATGGGTTTAACTCTCAGTGTACATTTGTAAAATCGCAGCAGGGGTGGGAAGGCGACAGGAATGGCCTCACCTCCCACTTAATTTTACACCCCTCCTCCCCCCGCTGCCCCACCGCTTCCAGTCCGCTCCAGCAGGGGGTGTAAAATTCCAGCCAGAGAATTTGTGGGACTTGAACCCACAATCTTCTGACCCAGATAAGTGCAAGTTCTTTGTTTCTTCCCTGAATAATGGACTTGCCATTTTTTTCCCCCCATGGGATGGCCAGGCGAGAAGTAAGGGAAAATCAGAGAACCTTTACACATACACATGGGAGAGGCGATGGTTTAGTCGCTGGCCTAGTAATCCAGAGCCCAGGCTAATACTACAGGCTAATCACACCACAGCAGATGGTGAAATTTTAATTTAAACAAAGCTAGTCTAATGGGGACCATGAAACCATTGTCGATTGTTGTAAAAACCCATCAGGTTCACTAATGCCCTTTAGGGAAGGAAATCTGCTGTCCTTACCTGGTCTGGCCTACATGTGACTCCAGACCCACAGCAATGTGGTTGACTCTTAACTGCCCTCTGAAATGGCCGAGCAAGTCTCTCAGTTCAAGGGATGGGCAACAAATGCTGGCCCTGTCGGTAACACCCACAGGCCACAAACAAATAGAAAAAAACCCTAGTGACAGACTGCAGAGGAGTGTCTGAGACTGCGGAGGAGTGTCTGAGACTGAGGACGAGGGTCTGAGACAGAGGAGGAGGGTCTAAGACTGCGGAGGAGTGTCTGAGACTGAGGAGGAGTGTCTAAGACTGCGGAGGAGTGTCTGAGACTGCGGAGGAGTGTCTGAGATGGAGGAGTGTCTGAGACTGTGGAGGAGTGTCTAAGACTGCGGGTGACTGTCTGAGACTGCGGAGGAGTGTCTGAGACTGTGGAGGTGTCTCAGACTGCGGAGGAGTGTCTGAGACTGCGGAGGAGTGTCTGACACTGCGGAGGAGTGTCTGAGACTGCGGAGGTGTGTCTAAGACTGCGGAGGAGGGTCTGAGACTGCGGAGGAGTGTCTAAGACTGCGGAGGAGTGTCTGAGACTGTGGAGGAGTGTCTAAGACTGCGGAGGAGGGTCTGAGACTGCGGAGGAGTGTCTAAGACTGCGGAGGAGTGTCTGAGACTGCAGAGGAGTGTCTAAGACTGCGGAGGAGGGTCTGAGACTGCGGAGGAGTGTCTAAGACTGCGGAGGAGTGTCTGAGACTGTGGAGGAGTGTCTGAGACTGCGGAGGAGTGTCTGAGACTGTGGAGGAGTGTCTGAGACTGTGGAGGAGGGTCTGAGACAGAGGAGGAGTGTCTGAGACAGAGGAGGAGTGTCTGAGACTGTGGAGGAGTGTCTGAGACAGAGGAGGAGTGTCTGAGACTGTGGAGGAGTGTCTGAGACTGCGGAGGAGTGTCTGAGACAGAGGAGGAGTGTCTGAGACTGCGGAGGAGTGTCTGAGACTGCGGAGGAGTGTCTGAGACTGTGGAGGAGGGTCTGAGACAGAGGAGGAGGGTCTGAGACTGCAGAGGAGTGTCTGAGACTGCGCAAGAGTGTCTAAGACTGCGGAGGAGTGTCTGAGACTGAGGAGGAGTGTCTGAGACTGTGGAGGAGTGTCTGAGACAGAGGAGGAGTGTCTGAGACTGTGGAGGAGTGTCTGAGACTGCGGAGGAGTGTCTGAGACAGAGGAGGAGTGTCTGAGACTGTGGAGGAGTGTCTGAGACTGTGGAGGAGTGTCTGAGACTGCAGAGGAGTGTCTGAGACTGCGGAGGAGTGTCTAAGACTGCGGAGGAGTGTCTGAGACAGAGGAGGAGTGTCTGAGACTGTGGAGGAGTGTCTGAGACAGAGGAGGAGTGTCTGAGACTGTGGAGGAGTGTCTGAGACTGCGGAGGAGTGTCTGAGACAGAGGAGGAGAGTCTGAGACTGCGGAGGAGTGTCTGAGACTGTGGAGGAGTGTCTGAGACTGTGGAGGAGGGTCTGAGACAGAGGAGGAGGGTCTGAGACTGCAGAGGAGTGTCTGAGACTGCGGAGGAGTGTCTAAGACTGCGGAGGAGTGTCTGAGACAGAGGAGGAGTGTCTGAGACTGTGGAGGAGTGTCTGAGACAGAGGAGGAGTGTCTGAGACTGTGGAGGAGTGTCTGAGACTGCGGAGGAGTGTCTGAGACAGAGGAGGAGTGTCTGAGACTGTGGAGGAGTGTCTGAGACAGAGGAGGAGTGTCTGAGACTGTGGAGGAGTGTCTAAGACTGCGGAGGAGTGTCTGAGACTGTGGAGGAGTGTCTGAGACAGAGGAGGAGGGTCTGAGACTGAGGAGGAGGGTCTGAGACTGAGGAGGAGTGTCTAAGACTGCGGAGGAGTGTCTGAGACTGCGGAGTAGTGTCTGAGACTGCGGAGGAGTGTCTGAGACTGTGGAGGAGAGTCTGAGACTGCGGAGGAGTGTCTGAGACTGCGGAGGAGTGTCTGAGACTGCGGAGGTCTGAGACGGAGGAGTGTCTGAGACTGTGGAGGAGAGTCTGAGACGGAGGAGGAGGGTCTGAGACTGAGGAGGAGTGTCTAAGACTGCGGGTGACTGTCTGAGACTGCGGAGGAGTGTCTGAGACTGTGGAGGTGTCTCAGACTGCGGTGGAGTGTCTGAGACTGCGGAGGAGTGTCTGAGACTGCGGAGGTGTGTCTGAGACTGCGGAGGTGTGTGAGACTGCGGAGGAGAGTCTGAGACTGTGGAGGTGTCTGAGATTGCGGAGGAGTGTCTGAGACTGCGGAGGTGTCTGAGACTGCGGAGGAGAGTCTGAGACTGCGGAGGAGTGTCTGAGACTGCGGAGGTGTCTGAGACTGCGGAGGAGTGTCTGAGACTGCGGAGGTGTCTGAGACTGCGGAGGAGTGTCTGAGACTGCAGAGGAGTGTCTGAGACTGCGGAGGAGTGTCTGAGACTGCGGAGGTGTCTGAGACTGCGGAGGAGAGTCTGAGACTGCGGAGGAGAGTCTGAGACTGCGGAGGAGTGTCTGAGACTGCGGAGGAGAGTCTGAGACTGCGGAGGAGTGTCTGAGACTGCGGAGGAGAGTCTGACTGCGGAGGAGTGTCTGAGACTGCGGAGGTGTCTGAGACTGCGGAGGTGAGTCTGAGACTGCGGAGGTGACTGAGACTGCGGAGGAGAGTCTGAGACTGCGGAGGAGAGTCTGAGACTGTGGAGGAGAGTCTGAGACTGCGGAGGTGTCTGAGACTGCGGAGGAGTGTCTGAGACTGCGGAGGAGAGTCTGAGACTGCGGAGGAGTGTCTGAGACTGCGGAGGTGTCTGAGACTGTGGAGGAGTGTCTAGGACTGCGGAGGAGTGTCTGGGACTGCGGAGAACTGTCTGAGACTGCAGAGGAGAGTCTGAGACTTCGGATGAGTGTCTGAGACTGCGGAGGTGTCTGTGACTGTGGAGGAGTGTCTAGGACTGCGGAGGAGTGTCTGGGACTGCGGAGGAGTGTCTGAGACTGCGGAGGTGTCTGAGACTGCGGAGGAATGTCTGAGACTGCGGAGGAGTGTCTGAGACTGCGGAGGAGAGTCTGAGACCGCGGAGGAGTGACTGAGACTGCGGAGTAGAATCTGAGACTGCGGAGCAGAGTCTGAGACTGCGGAGGAGAGTCTGAGACTGCGGAGGAGTGTCTGAGACTGCGGAGGAGAGTCTGAGACTGCGGAGGAGAGTCTCAGACTGCGGAGGAGAGTCAGACTGCGGAGGAGTGTCTGAGACTGCAGAGGAGAGTCTGAGACTGTGGAGGAGTGTCTGAGATTGCGGAGGAGAGTCTGAGACTGCGGAGGAGTGTCTGAAACTGTGGAGGAGTGTCTGAGACTGCGGAGGTGTCTGAGACTGCGGAGGAGAGTCTGAGACCGGAGGAGAGTCTGAGACTGCGGAGGTGTCTGAGACTGCGGAGGAGTGTCTGAGACTGCGGAGGAGAGTCTGAGACTGCGGAGGAGAGTCTGAGATTGCGGAGGAGATTCTGAGACTGCGGAGGAGTGTCTGAGACTGCGGAGGAGAGTCTGAGACTGCGGAGGAGTGTCTGAGACTGCGGAGGAGAGTCAGACTGCGGAGGAGTGTCTGAGACTGCGGAGGAGAGTCTGAGACTGCGGAGGAGTGTCTGAGATTGCGGAGGAGAGTCTGAGACTGCGGAGGAGAGTCTGAGACTGCAGAGGAGTGTCTGAGACTGCGGAGGAGAGTCAGACTGCGGAGGAGTGTCTGAGACTGCGGAGGAGTGTCTGAGACTGCGGAGGAGAGTCTGAGACTGCGGAGGAGTGTCTGAGACTGTGGAGGAGTGTCTGAGACTGCGGAGGAGAGTCTGAGACTGTGGAGGAGAGTCTGAGACTGCGGAGGAGTGTCTGAGACTGCGGAGGAGAGTCAGACTGCGGAGGAGTGTCTGAGACTGCGGAGGAGCGTCTGAGACTGTGGAGGAGTGTCTGAGATTGCGGAGGAGAGTCTGAGACTTCGGAGGAGAGTCTGAGACTGCGGAGGAGTGTCTGAGACTGCGGAGGAGAGTCTGAGACTGCGGAGGAGTGTCTGAGACTGCGGAGGAGAGTCTGAGACTGCGGAGATGTCTGAGACTGCGGAGGAGTGTCTGAGACTGCGGAGGTGTCTGAGACTGCGGAGGAGAGTCTGAGACTGTGGAGGAGAGTCTGAGACTGCGGAGGAGTGTCTGAGACTGCGGAGGAGAGTCTGAGACTGCGGAGGTGTCTGAGACTGCGGAGGAGAGTCTGAGACTGTGGAGGAGAGTCTGAGACTGCGGAGGAGTGTCTGAGACTGCGGAGGACAGTCAGACTGCGGAGGAGAGTCTGAGACTGCGGAGGAGTGTCTGAGACTCCGGAGGAGAGTCTGAGACGGCGGAGGAGAGTCTGAGACTGCGGAGGAGTGTCTGAGACTCCGGAGGAGAGTCTGAGACTGCGGAGGTGTCTGAGACTGCGGAGGAGAGTCTGAGACTGTGGAGGTGTCTGAGACTGCGGAGGAGAGTCTGAGACTGCGGAGGAGAGTCTGAGACTGCGCAGGAGTGTCTGAGACTGCGGAGGAGAGTCTGAGACTGCGGAGGTGTCTGAGACTGCGGAGGAGAGTCTGAGACTGTGGAGGAGAGTCTGAGACTGCGGAGGAGTGTCTGAGACTGCGGAGGAGTGTCTCAGACTGTGGAGGAGTGTCTGAGACTGCGGAGGTGTCTGAGACTGTGGAGGTGAGTCTGAGACTGCGGAGGTGAGTCTGAGACTGTGGAGGAGTGTCTGAGACTGCGGAGGAGAGTCTGAGACTGCGGAGGAGTGTCTGAGACTGTGGAGGTGAGTCTGAGACTGCGGAGGTGAGTCTGAGACTGTGGAGGAGTGTCTGAGACTGCGGAGGAGAGTCTGAGACTGCGGAGGAGAGTCTGAGACTGCGGAGGAGTGTCTGAGACTGCGGAAGAGAGTCTGAGACTGCGGAGATGTCTGAGACTGCGGAGGAGTGTCTGAGACTGCGGAGGAGAGTCTGAGACTGTGGAGGAGAGTCTGAGACTGTGGAGGAGTGTCTGAGACTGCGGAGGAGAGTCTGAGACTGCGGAGGTGTCTGAGACTGCGGAGGAGAGTCTGAGACTGCGGAGGAGAGTCTGAGACTGCGGAGGAGTGTCTGAGACTGCGGAGGAGAGTCAGACTGCGGAGGAGTGTCTGAGACTGCGGAGGAGAGTCTGAGACTGTGGAGGAGTGTCTGAGATTGCGGAGGAGAGTCTGAGACTTCGGAGGAGAGTCTGAGACTGCGGAGGAGTGTCTGAGACTGCGGAGGAGAGTCAGACTGCGGAGGAGTGTCTGAGACTGCGGAGGAGTGTCTGAGACTGCGGAGGAGAGTCTGAGACTGCGGAGGAGTGTCTGAGACTGTGGAGGAGTGTCTGAGACTGCGGAGGAGAGTCTGAGACTGTGGAGGAGAGTCTGAGACTGCGGAGGAGTGTCTGAGACTGCGGAGGAGAGTCAGACTGCGGAGGAGTGTCTGAGACTGCGGAGGAGCGTCTGAGACTGTGGAGGAGTGTCTGAGATTGCGGAGGAGAGTCTGAGACTTCGGAGGAGAGTCTGAGACTGCGGAGGAGTGTCTGAGACTGCGGAGGAGAGTCTGAGACTGCGGAGGAGTGTCTGAGACTGCGGAGGAGAGTCTGAGACTGCGGAGATGTCTGAGACTGCGGAGGAGAGTCTGAGACCGCGGAGGAGTGACTGAGACTGCGGAGTAGAATCTGAGACTGCGGAGCAGAGTCTGAGACTGCGGAGGAGAGTCTGAGACTGCGGAGGAGTGTCTGAGACTGCGGAGGAGAGTCTGAGACTGCGGAGGAGAGTCTCAGACTGCGGAGGAGAGTCAGACTGCGGAGGAGTGTCTGAGACTGCAGAGGAGAGTCTGAGACTGTGGAGGAGTGTCTGAGATTGCGGAGGAGAGTCTGAGACTGCGGAGGAGTGTCTGAAACTGTGGAGGAGTGTCTGAGACTGCGGAGGTGTCTGAGACTGCGGAGGAGAGTCTGAGACCGGAGGAGAGTCTGAGACTGCGGAGGTGTCTGAGACTGCGGAGGAGTGTCTGAGACTGCGGAGGAGAGTCTGAGACTGCGGAGGAGAGTCTGAGATTGCGGAGGAGATTCTGAGACTGCGGAGGAGTGTCTGAGACTGCGGAGGAGAGTCTGAGACTGCGGAGGAGTGTCTGAGACTGCGGAGGAGAGTCAGACTGCGGAGGAGTGTCTGAGACTGCGGAGGAGAGTCTGAGACTGCGGAGGAGTGTCTGAGATTGCGGAGGAGAGTCTGAGACTGCGGAGGAGAGTCTGAGACTGCAGAGGAGTGTCTGAGACTGCGGAGGAGAGTCAGACTGCGGAGGAGTGTCTGAGACTGCGGAGGAGTGTCTGAGACTGCGGAGGAGAGTCTGAGACTGCGGAGGAGTGTCTGAGACTGTGGAGGAGTGTCTGAGACTGCGGAGGAGAGTCTGAGACTGTGGAGGAGAGTCTGAGACTGCGGAGGAGTGTCTGAGACTGCGGAGGAGAGTCAGACTGCGGAGGAGTGTCTGAGACTGCGGAGGAGCGTCTGAGACTGTGGAGGAGTGTCTGAGATTGCGGAGGAGAGTCTGAGACTTCGGAGGAGAGTCTGAGACTGCGGAGGAGTGTCTGAGACTGCGGAGGAGAGTCTGAGACTGCGGAGGAGTGTCTGAGACTGCGGAGGAGAGTCTGAGACTGCGGAGATGTCTGAGACTGCGGAGGAGTGTCTGAGACTGCGGAGGTGTCTGAGACTGCGGAGGAGAGTCTGAGACTGTGGAGGAGAGTCTGAGACTGCGGAGGAGTGTCTGAGACTGCGGAGGAGAGTCTGAGACTGCGGAGGTGTCTGAGACTGCGGAGGAGAGTCTGAGACTGTGGAGGAGAGTCTGAGACTGCGGAGGAGTGTCTGAGACTGCGGAGGACAGTCAGACTGCGGAGGAGAGTCTGAGACTGCGGAGGAGTGTCTGAGACTCCGGAGGAGAGTCTGAGACGGCGGAGGAGAGTCTGAGACTGCGGAGGAGTGTCTGAGACTCCGGAGGAGAGTCTGAGACTGCGGAGGTGTCTGAGACTGCGGAGGAGAGTCTGAGACTGTGGAGGTGTCTGAGACTGCGGAGGAGAGTCTGAGACTGCGGAGGAGAGTCTGAGACTGCGCAGGAGTGTCTGAGACTGCGGAGGAGAGTCTGAGACTGCGGAGGTGTCTGAGACTGCGGAGGAGAGTCTGAGACTGTGGAGGAGAGTCTGAGACTGCGGAGGAGTGTCTGAGACTGCGGAGGAGTGTCTCAGACTGTGGAGGAGTGTCTGAGACTGCGGAGGTGTCTGAGACTGTGGAGGTGAGTCTGAGACTGCGGAGGTGAGTCTGAGACTGTGGAGGAGTGTCTGAGACTGCGGAGGAGAGTCTGAGACTGCGGAGGAGTGTCTGAGACTGTGGAGGTGAGTCTGAGACTGCGGAGGTGAGTCTGAGACTGTGGAGGAGTGTCTGAGACTGCGGAGGAGAGTCTGAGACTGCGGAGGAGAGTCTGAGACTGCGGAGGAGTGTCTGAGACTGCGGAAGAGAGTCTGAGACTGCGGAGATGTCTGAGACTGCGGAGGAGTGTCTGAGACTGCGGAGGAGAGTCTGAGACTGTGGAGGAGAGTCTGAGACTGCGGAGGAGTGTCTGAGACTGCGGAGGAGAGTCTGAGACTGCGGAGGTGTCTGAGACTGCGGAGGAGAGTCTGAGACTGCGGAGGAGAGTCTGAGACTGCGGAGGAGTGTCTGAGACTGCGGAGGAGAGTCAGACTGCGGAGGAGTGTCTGAGACTGCGGAGGAGAGTCTGAGACTGTGGAGGAGTGTCTGAGATTGCGGAGGAGAGTCTGAGACTTCGGAGGAGAGTCTGAGACTGCGGAGGAGTGTCTGAGACTGCGGAGGAGAGTCAGACTGCGGAGGAGTGTCTGAGACTGCGGAGGAGTGTCTGAGACTGCGGAGGAGAGTCTGAGACTGCGGAGGAGTGTCTGAGACTGCGGAGGAGAGTCTGAGACTGCGGAGATGTCTGAGACTGCGGAGGAGTGTCTGAGACTGCGGAGGTGTCTGAGACTGCGGAGGAGAGTCTGAGACTGTGGAGGAGAGTCTGAGACTGCGGAGGAGTGTCTGAGACTGCGGAGGAGAGTCTGAGACTGCGGAGGAGTGTCTGAGACTGCGGAGGAGAGTCTGAGACTGTGGAGGAGAGTCTGAGACTGCGGAGGAGTGTCTGAGACTGCGGAGGACAGTCTGAGACTGCGGAGGAGTGTCTGAGACTGCGGAGGAGAGTCTGAGACTGCGGAGATGTCTGAGACTGCGGAGGAGTGTCTGAGACTGTGGAGGTGTCTGAGACTGCGAAGGAGAGTCTGAGACTGCGGAGGAGAGTCTGAGACTGCGCAGGAGTGTCTGAGACTGCGGAGGAGAGTCTGAGACTGCGGAGGTGTCTGAGACTGCGGAGGAGAGTCTGAGACTGTGGAGGAGAGTCTGAGACTGCGGAGGAGTGTCTGAGACTGCGGAGGAGTGTCTCAGACTGTGGAGGAGTGTCTGAGACTGCGGAGGTGTCTGAGACTGTGGAGGTGAGTCTGAGACTGCGGAGGTGAGTCTGAGACTGTGGAGGAGTGTCTGAGACTGCGGAGGAGAGTCTGAGACTGCGGAGGAGTGTCTGAGACTGTGGAGGTGAGTCTGAGACTGCGGAGGTGAGTCTGAGACTGTGGAGGAGTGTCTGAGACTGCGGAGGAGAGTCTGAGACTGCGGAGGAGAGTCTGAGACTGCGGAGGAGTGTCTGAGACTGCGGAAGAGAGTCTGAGACTGCGGAGATGTCTGAGACTGCGGAGGAGTGTCTGAGACTGCGGAGGAGAGTCTGAGACTGTGGAGGAGAGTCTGAGACTGCGGAGGAGTGTCTGAGACTGCGGAGGAGAGTCTGAGACTGCGGAGGTGTCTGAGACTGCGGAGGAGAGTCTGAGACTGTGGAGGAGAGTCTGAGACTGCGGAGGAGTGTCTGAGACTGCGGAGGAGAGTCAGACTGCGGAGGAGTGTCTGAGACTGCGGAGGAGAGTCTGAGACTGTGGAGGAGTGTCTGAGATTGCGGAGGAGAGTCTGAGACTTCGGAGGAGAGTCTGAGACTGCGGAGGAGTGTCTGAGACTGCGGAGGAGAGTCAGACTGCGGAGGAGTGTCTGAGACTGCGGAGGAGTGTCTGAGACTGCGGAGGAGAGTCTGAGACTGCGGAGGAGTGTCTGAGACTGCGGAGGAGAGTCTGAGACTGCGGAGATGTCTGAGACTGCGGAGGAGTGTCTGAGACTGCGGAGGTGTCTGAGACTGCGGAGGAGAGTCTGAGACTGTGGAGGAGAGTCTGAGACTGCGGAGGAGTGTCTGAGACTGCGGAGGAGAGTCTGAGACTGCGGAGGAGTGTCTGAGACTGCGGAGGAGAGTCTGAGACTGTGGAGGAGAGTCTGAGACTGCGGAGGAGTGTCTGAGACTGCGGAGGACAGTCAGACTGCGGAGGAGTGTCTGAGACTGCGGAGGAGAGTCTGAGACTGTGGAGGAGTGTCTGAGATTGCGGAGGAGAGTCTGAGACTGCGGAGGAGAGTCTGAGACTGCGGAGGAGTGTCTGAGACTGCGGAGGAGAGTCAGACTGCGGAGGAGTGTCTGAGACTGCGGAGGAGAGTCTGAGACTGCGGAGGAGTGTCTGAGACTGCGGAGGAGAGTCAGACTGCGGAGGAGTGTCTGAGACTGCGGAGGAGAGTCTGAGACTGCGGAGGAGTGTCTGAGACTGCGGAGGTGTCTGAGACTGCGGAGGAGTGTCTGAGACTGCGGAGGAGTGTCTGAGACTGCGGAGGTGGCTGAGACTGCGGAGGAGTGTCTGAGACTGCGGAGGAGAGTCTGAGACCGCGGAGGAGTGACTGAGACTGCGGAGTAGAATCTGAGACTGCGGAGGACAGTCGGAGACTGCGGAGGAGAGTCTGAGACTGCGGAGGAGTGTCTGAGACTGCGGAGGAAAGTCTGAGACTGCGGAGGAGTGTCTGAGACTGCGGAGGAGAGTCTGAGACTGCGGAGGAGTGTCTGAGACTGTGGAGGAGTGTCTGAGACTGCGGAGGTGTCTGAGACTGCGGGGGAGTGTCTGAGACTGCGGAGGAGAGTCTGAGACTGTGGAGGTGTCTGAGACTGCGGAGGAGTGTCTGAGACTGCGGAGGAGAGTCTGAGACTGTGGAGGAGTGTCTGAGACTGCGGAGGTGTCTAAGACTGCGGAGGAGTGTCTGAGACTGCGGAGGAGAGTCTGAGACTGCGGACGAGTGTCTGAGACTGCGGAGGAGACAGACTGCGGAGGAGTGTCTGAGACTGCGGAGGAGAGTCTGAGACTGCGGAGGAGTGTCTGAGACTGCGGAGGTGTCTGAGACTGCGGAGGAGAGTCTGAGACTGCGGAGGAGAGTCTGAGACTGCGGAGGTGTCTGAGACTGCGGAGGAGTGTCTGAGACTGCGGAGGAGAGTCTGAGACTGCGGAGGAGAGTCTGAGACTGTGGAGGAGTGTCTGAGACTGCGGAGGAGAGTCTGAGACTGCGGAGGAGTGTCTGAGACTGCAGAGGAGAGTCAGACTGCGGAGGAGTGTCTGAGACTGCGGAGGAGAGTCTGAGACTGCGGAGGAGAGGCTGAGACTGCGGAGGAGTGTCTGAGACTGCGGAGGAGTGTCTGAGACTGTAGAGGAGAGTCTGAGACTGCGGAGGAGTTAGACTGTCGAGGAGTGTGAGACTGAGGAGGAGTGTCTGAGACTGCGGAGGAGAGTCTGAGACGGAGGAGGAGGGTCTGAGACTGAGGAGGAGTGTCTAAGACTGCGGGTGACTGTCTGAGACTGCGGAGGAGTGTCTGAGACTGTGGAGGAGTGTCTGAGACTGCGGAGGTGTGTGAGACTGCGGAGGAGTGTCTGACACTGCGGAGGAGAGTCTGAGACTGCGGAGGTGTCTGAGACTGCGGAGGAGTGTCTGAGACTGCGGAGGAGAGTCTGAGACTGCGGAGGAGAGTCTGAGACTGCGGAGGAGTGTCTGAGACTCCGGAGGAGAGTCTGAGACTGCGGAGGAGAGTCTGAGACTGCGGAGGAGAGTCTGAGACGGCGGAGGAGAGTCTGAGACTGCGGAGGAGTGTCTGAGACTCCGGAGGAGTGTCTGAGACTGCGGAGGTGTCTGAGACTGCGGAGGAGAGTCTGAGACTGTGGAGGTGTCTGAGACTGCGGAGGAGAGTCTGAGACTGCGGAGGAGAGTCTGAGACTGCGGAGGTGTCTGAGACTGCGGAAGAGAGTCTGAGACTGTGGAGATGTCTGAGACTGCGGAGGAGAGTCTGAGACTGCGGAGGAGAGTCTGAGACTGCGGACGTGTCTGAGACTGCGGAGGAGAGTCTGAGACTGTGGAGGAGAGTCTGAGACTGCGGAGGAGTGTCTGAGACTGCGGAGGAGAGTCAGACTGCGGAGGAGTGTCTGAGACTGCGGAGCAGAGTCTGAGATTGCGGAGGAGTGTCTGAGACTGCGGAGGAGAGTCTGAGACTGCGGAGGAGTGTCTGAGACTGTGGAGGAGTGTCTGAGACTGTGGAGGTGAGTCTGAGACTGCGGAGGTGAGTCTGAGACTGCGGAGGTGAGTCTGAGACTGTGGAGGAGTGTCTGAGACTGCGGAGGAGAGTCTGAGACTGCGGAGGAGACTCTGAGGCTGCGGAGGTGAGTCTGAGACTGTGGAGGTGTCTGAGACTGCGGAGGTGAGTCTGAGACTGCGGAGGTGTCTGAGACTGTGGAGGTGAGTCTGAGACTGTGGAGGAGTGTCTGAGACTGTGGAGGAGTGTCTGAGACTGCGGAGATGAGTCTGAGACTGCGGAGGTGTCTGAGGCTCCTCCAATGGCTCAGTGGGAATTGGTTTATCATTTGGCCTTGAAGACCAGAAGTTCACAGTTCAAGCCCAGCTCTGAACTAGGGCACCAGCAGGAAAGAAAGACTTCATTTATATAGCGCCTTTCACACCCTCAGATTGTTCCAAAGTGCTTTCCTGCCAATGAAGTATTTTTTGAAGTGTAGTCTCTATTGTCTTCTGCACCGCATCAACATGGGCAACAAGTCAATTAGGGTTGCTCTTGCTCATTGCTGTTCACTGAATCTTGCTGGATGTGTGGGCAATGGACGAGGGCATCATTGGGCTTAGTTGTGACACCTTCCATGGCCGAATATTCTGTACTGTCTAGGGTCACACAAGAATGACCACTTGCTTGAGGCACCTGAGAGTAAAACCTGGTGGCCTCCTTGCAGGCTTGGCGGGGTGGGAGGCCCTCCTGATCGGGCACCCTGTGTCCCATGGAGGACCTCCCCTCTGCACAAACTGCCCCCACTGAACTACATCCCTCCCACCCCGATTGTCGCCAGCATAGCCCCACACACTTTTTTCTGAGGCTTGCTCCTCTCCCTGGCTGCAATCCCAGCAATGGCCACCACTCCCAGTGGCGCTGCAGGGACTGAGTGCAGCCGACCCGCTGATTGGCCAGCAGCTCTTGGAGGTGGGACTTCCTGCCTCAGAGGGACAGAAATCCCACCTGAAACCAATTAAGGGCCTGGGCCACGTAAGGTTGTGGTGTGTCTCCTAGGCCCAGTGAAGGCAGGCTCGCCACCGATATTTTGTGGCCGGTGGGTGGGCCCTCCCGCCCGGCCCTCCCGCCCAACATAAAATTCCGGCCTTGAGCACCGAGCCCAGGCTGACACTGCAGCGCAGCACTGAGCGAATGCCACACAGTCGGAGATGCCGTCTTTCAGATGAGACATTAAACTGAGGCCATGTCTGCCCCCTCAGGTGGATGTAAATGGTCCAATGGCACTATTTTTGAAGAGGTGCAGGGGTCTCCCCGGTGTCCTGGCCAATATTTATCCCTGTATCAATCACCGAAACAGATTATCTAGTCGTTATCACATAGCTGTTTGTGGGAGCTTGCTGTGCACTAATTGGCTGCTGTCTTTCCTACATTACAATAGGGACTGCACTTCAAATGTATTTCACAAGGATGAGAATTTTAAAATCGAGAGATTGCCTGGACCGGGAGGCAGGGTGGGTCAGCGAGCACAGTGGGTGATGGGTGAACGGGACTTGGTGTGAGTTAGGACACAGGCAGCAGAGTATTGAAGGAGTTCAAGTTTATGGAGGGTAGACAGTTGGAGTCCGGCCAGGAGTGGGTTAAAACGGTCAGTAAGAGGACAACTGCACATCTTTTGGACAAAGGATCATCCATTTTACAAATTACCGGCAGCCTCCCATCCCCCACAAGAGCCGTGCTTAGGACACACATGGAGATATAACAGAAGGGGAGGGAGCTGGGCATGAATCTTTTATTACAAGAGACAAAAAGGGAGATGATTAGGAACTCTTTATCTAATGCACCGTGAGGCTTGAAAACTAGGCCATTGGGTAATTAATGACCAGATTCCATTTGTCAAATTAAGCCAAACAGGGAGCAGCCAATTGAAAACATTCAGCATGCTCTGAACTTCCAACCAAAATCCCGAGAGATCTGCCTGCAAACAATAAATACCAAAACGAAAATGGAGAAAAAAATGTTCGGTTCCCTTGTTGAGGAAGATTGGGAGCAGCAAATATAAATCACAAGTCAAAATTTCACTTTACGATTCAATTTTTCAGCTCTTTACTGAGAACAGAATCATTCACCCTTTAACACAGCCTGACAGCATTGCAAAATCAACAGCGGACTATCTAATCATCCAGAACCTATTCATTCTTTAAATAATCGCCTGTTGCTGCTGACAGTCTGTTGCAAAACCTTAACGAGCTTCACAGCGCTCAGATACAAACTGACAGACAGAATAACAATAATGTGATGATGACCTGAAAATGTTTTTAGTGATGTTGGGTGAGGGATAAATATTGTCCAGGACAGCAGTGTCATGGGATCGTTTATGTCCACCTGAGAGGGCAGACAGGACGCTGGTTTAATGTCTCACTCAAAACATGGCACCTCTCAATTAGTACAACATTCCCTCATTACTGACCCTCTAACAGTGCAGCACTCCCTCAGTACTGCCCCTCTGACAGTGCAACGTTCCCTCAATTCTGCCCCTCCGACAGTGCAGCACTCCCTCAGTAATGACCCTCCGACAGTGCAGCGCTCCCTCAGTAGTGACCCTCTGACAGTGTGGCACGCCCTCAGTACTGACCCTTTGACAGTGTGGCACGCACTCAGTACTGACCCTCTGACAGTGTGGCGCTCCCTCAGTACTGCCCCTCCGGCAGTGCGGCGCCCCCTCAGTACTGCCCCTCCGGCAGTGCGGCGCCCCCTCAGTACTGCCCCTCCAGCAGTGCGGCACGCCCTCAATACTGACCCTCCGACAGTGCGGCACGCCCTCAGTACTGCCCCTCCGGCAGTGCGGCACGCCCTCAGTACTGCCCCTCTGACAGTGCGACACGCCCTCAGTACTGACCCTTTGACAGTGCAACGTTCCCTCAATTCTGCCCCTCCGACAGTGCAGCGCTCCCTCAGTAGTGACCCTCTGACAGTGTGGCACGCCCTCAGTACTGACCCTTTGACAGTGTGGCACGCACTCAGTACTGACCCTCTGACAGTGTGGCGCTCCCTCAGTACTGCCCCTCCGGCAGTGCGGCGCCCCCTCAGTACTGCCCCTCCGGCAGTGCGGCGCCCCCTCAGTACTGCCCCTCCAGCAGTGCGGCACGCCCTCAATACTGACCCTCCGACAGTGCGGCACGCCCTCAGTACTGCCCCTCCGGCAGTGCGGCACGCCCTCAGTACTGCCCCTCCGGCAGTGCGGCACGCCCTCAGTACTGCCCCTCCGGCAGTGCGGCACGCCCTCAGTACTGCCCCTCCAGCTGTGCGGCACGCCCTCAGTACTGCCCCTCTGGCAGTGCGGCACGCCCTCAGTACTGCCCCTCTGGCAGTGCGGCACGCCCTCAGTACTGCCCCTCCGGCAGTGCAGCGCACTGAAGTGTAAATACACTTTGGGGCGGCACAGTGGCGCAGTGGTTAGCACCGCAGCCTCACAGCTCCAGCGACCCGGGTTCAATTCTGGGTACTGCCTGTGTGGAGTTTGCAAGTTCTCCCTGTGTCTGCGTGGGTTTTCTCCGGGTGCTCCGGTTTCCTCCCACATGCCAAAAGACTTGCAGGTTGATAGGTAAATTGGCCATTATAAATTGCCCCTAGTATAGGTAGGTGGTAGGGAAATATAGGGACAGGTGGGGATGTGGTAGGAATATGGAATTAGTGTAGGATTAGTATAAATGGGTTGTTGATGGTCGGCACAGACTCGGTGGGCCGAAGGGCCTGTTTCAGTGCTGTATCTCTAAACTAAACATAAACTAAACTAAACACCTCAGAGTAAATAGCTCCTGAGAGATGAATTATTGTGAAAAATCGTCTTTTAGGGACTGCAATATTTATTATAACATTACTCACAGAAGTGTCCTCTGAACAGGAAGCTAAGATATTGTCCACAAACGGGTTCCATTTAATGTCCAGCACGTTTCCTTGGTGACCACAGACTTTTGGATAAAGAGGGTCAATCCGGCCTGTCTAGAGGAAGAAAAAGAGAGGGTGATTATTCCAGAACTGATTGCTGTGAAATATGTGAAAGAAAGAACTTGCAATTATATAGCGCCTTTCACATCCTCAGAATGTCTCCAACCATTTACAGCCAATGAAGTACTTATGAAGTGTTGGAATGTAGGATACATGGCAGCCAATTTGTGCACAGCAAGATCCCACAAACAGCAATGTGATAATGTCTTGCTTCAATTGTATAGAACCTGGGTTAGACCGCACTTGGAGTACTGTGTGCAGTTTTGGTCCCCCTACCTTAGGAAGGATATTATTGCCATAGAGGGAGTGCAACGAAGGTTCACCAGACTTGTTCCCGGGATGGCAGGACTGTCCAATGAAGAGAGATTGGGGAAACTAGAATAAAAACAAGAAACGCTGGAAATACTCAGCAGGTCTGGCAGCATCTGTGGAGAGAGAAGTCGAGTTAATGTTTCAGGTCAGTGACCCTTCTGCCCGATGCTGCCAGACCTGCTGAGTATTTCCAGCGTTTCTTGTTTTTATTTCAGATTTCCAGCATCCGCAGTATTTTGCTTTTATTTTGGGGAAACTGGGTCTGTATTCTCTAGAGTTTCGAAGAATGAGAGGTGATCTCATTGAAATCTACAAAGTATTTAAAGGGATAGACAGAGTAGATGCAGGTAAGATGTTTTCCCTGGTTGGGGAATCTAGAACCAGGGGACACCATTTCAAAATAAGGGGGAAGCCACTCGCGGAGAAATGTCTTTACTCAGAGGGTTGTGAAACTTTGGAATTCTCCCCAGAGGGCTGTGGAAGCTCAGTCAGAGTATGTTTAAAGTAGATATTGATAGATTTCTAAATACCAATGACATAAAGGTATATGGGGATAGTGTGGGAAAAAGGCATTGAAATGGATGATCAGCCTTGACTGGATTGAATGGTGCAGCAGGCTCGATGGGCTGAATAGCCTACTCCTGCTCCTATGTTCTAATAAACAGGTAATTTATTTAGTATGATATTGGTTGAGGGATAAACATTGCCCTGGACGCTGGGGAGAACTCCCCTGCTTTTCCTCAAAATAGTACCGAGGGAACTTTCACACTCCACCCGAGAGGAAAGATGGGGCCTCAGTTTAATGTTGAATCCAAAAACAGCACTGTCAGTCTAGGTGAGGTGTTCAAGTTCCTGGCATAGGACTGGAACCCAGAACTTTGTGATTCAGAGCTAAGAGTGCTACCCACTGAGTGACAGTTTCTGAAACCAGAGGCCGATGTGATTTCTCTGTAATATCCATTGAACGAAAGGTCGGAGTTCACTTGTCTTCAGACATGTTGGCCTCTTTACTGGCTAAATGGAGAGGAGCTTCATGTGGGTGATGATAAAGCATGAAGACCCAGCTTCCAAGTCCCAGCCTGTGCTGAGTTATTGAGTCCCCTCTGGGATACCAGTGGTGATGCTCTAATTGGCTCCAGGCTTCGTGGGCTAAACAGGAGCGAAATGAGTCGGGGCTCCTGCTCCCATTCATTACCCAGAGACTTGCACTGAAAAGTGCGCCAAGAGATGATAGACACTGCAACAGGCAACAGCAAAGCAGGCAAGGCCAGTACTGCTTCAATGGTGATGCCCCAAGCAGTCAAATAGTATGCTGACTGGGTGAGATAGGGTCACTCGCGTGAGGTGCTGGGTGGCACCCAGTCTCCATGGAACGATACCACAGTAAAGAGGCCCCGCCTTTGGGAGAGGAGGGGGGAAAAGAGAAAGGAAAAATGTATTTAAGAAATGCATCTTCAGGCTCGATACGATTAATGATCAACTGTGCAGAAAAGAATGACTTGCATTTATATAGCCCCTTTCACGACCACTGGATGTTCCAAAACACTTTACAGCCAATGAAGTACTTTTGAAGTGTAGTCACTGTTGTAATGTGGGAAACAAGGCAGCCAATTTTTGCACAGCAAGCTCCCACAAACATCCATATGATAATGACCAGATCATCTGTTTTAGTGATGTTGATTGAGAGATACAGGGCAGAACTCCCCTGCTCTTACTCAAAATAGTGTCTGTGGGATCTTTTACATCCACCTGAGAGGACAGACGGGGCCTCGGTTTAATGCTTCATCAGAAAGACGGCACAGGAAAGGAAAGTCAAAATTGCAGACGTTGCCAGAAAACAGCTAATTATACAACATGTGTACCTCTGAAAATAACTTTTTCAGAAGAATGCAGCAGAGAGAACAATGAGCTGTGTGCTTGTAGAGACAAAAGCAGAGGGTTTGCAATGAAAGGTGTTGTTGCAGACTCTGCTGCCAGGTGGCGCCAAAAAGCTAGAGGTAGACAGAGTGTTGATGGGAGTTCATGAAGTGCAAATTGGAAGAACTTAGAACACAGAGTGGGGGGGGGGGGGGGGGGGGTAACACAGGTGGCAGTGGATTGGCCGACAGTTATACACCCAACCCGACTGAACTCAACACAAGGAAAATTGAACAGGGTGCATAACAGGTGGCTGATCATTAACGCCAGTTTTACGCTCAAGGTTTCGCCCAATAATCCAACCCATATTCCCTCTTCATGAGTAACCTGCTCCATCCTGAGGGTGACATCATTACCTGCTTCACACTGAACATCAGAAACAGAGCGTGTCTCCCTTTATACCAGTGCATTCTGCCTACGGTGGGGACACCTTTTGCCAAATCTTAAACTGCACCTCAGGCAGATGACAGACACGAGTTGGAGAGGGGGAGGGGTTTAGATCATAGGGATGGGCATGGGGGAGGAGAAGGCTTGGGGGAGTGGGGCTGGGGTATAGGGATGGGGTTTAATGGAGGAATAGGGCAGGGCAGGGGCAGAGAGGGAGAGTATGGGGACTGGGGTTGGGGAGGAGAGGGAGGGGGTTGAGTCAGGGCATGGGGGGGGAGGAAGGGGGACTAGTACAGGGATTGGGGTAGGGGCAGGTGGTGGAATGGGGAGTGGGGGGCCATGTCTCCAGTTGTGCATTTAGTGTCGGAACCATTAAAAACCGTGCTCTGCTCGATGCAAATTAAAGCTCTCGATTCAGTGAACCAGCGATATGCTTCAACAGAAACCTCAGGACAGGTCCTGCCACCTGCTGGGTGAGTGACACATGTTCCAGGTTCCACATTGAACTAAAAACTCTAAAAGAACAGACTTCTCCCCGAGTCTATTTTAAACAGTAATGTAGTGGGACATTTCACTCTCTGCTAAACCCAAACAGGGGCCCTCTACTGTTCAACTGCAACAAAAACAACAACTTATAATTATATAGCACCTGTAATGGAACAAAACACCTCTCGGCACTTCACAAAGGGCAGTATAAAGCAAAGTATGACACTGAGCCACATAAGGAGATAATAGGGCAGATGACTTCAGTTTAAGAAGCATCTTAAAGGAGGAAAGCGAGGTGGAGAGCTGAAGAGGTTTAGGGAGGGAATTCCAGTGCTTAGGCCCCAGGCTGTTGAAGCTGCAACCACCAATGGTGCAGCGATTAAAATCAGGGATGCACAAGAGACCAGAATTAGAGGAGCGCAGATATCTTGGAGAGTTGAGGGACTGGAGGAGATTACAGAGATAGGGAAGGGTCAGGCCATGGAGGGATTTGAAAATAAGGATGAGAATTTTAAAATCAAGATATTGCTTGTCCAGGAGCCAGTGTAGGTCAGCGAGCACAGGGAGAAAGGGGAACAGGACTGGTGCGAGTTAAGAGAGGGGCAGCAGAGTTTTGGATGTCCTCAAGTTTATGGAGAGTAGAATGTGGGAGACTGGCCAGGAGAGCCTTGGGATAGTCAAGTGTAGCAGTACATACGTATGAATTAGGAGCAGTAGGCCACTCGGCCCCTTGAGCCTGCTAGGCCATTCAATACGATCATAGCTGATCTGATTGTAAACTCAACTCCACATTGCCACCTATCCCCGATAACCTTTCACCCCTTGTTTATCAAGAATCTATCTACCTCTGCTTTAAAAATATTCAAAGACTCTGCTTCCACCGCCTTTTGAGGAAGAGAGTTCCAAAGACTCACGACCCTCTGAGAAATAATTTCTCCTCATCTCTGTCTTAAATGGGCGACCCCTTATTTTTAAACAGTGACCCCTAGTTCTAGATTCTTCCACAAGGGGAAACATCCTTTCCACATCCACCCTGTCAAGACCCCTCAGGATCTTATATGTTTCAATCAAGTCACCTCTTACTCTTCTAAATTCCAGCGGATACAAGCCTAGCCTGTCCAAGCTTTCCTCGTCAGACAACCCACCCATTCCAGGTATTTGTCCAGTATACAAAAGCATGATGTGAGGGTTTCAGCAGCAGATGAGGTGAGACAGGGGCGAAGGCAAAATGAAAAGCAAGTTCTTTCCTTGCTAAAAAAAAATCCAAGTGCAATACATGTTGTTAGTTTCTAAAATCATACAGCAAAGGAGGAGGCCATTCGGCCCTTTATGCCTGTGCTGGTTCTTTGAAAGAGTTATCCAGTTAGTCTCAGTCCCCTGTTTATTTCCCCAATAGCCCTGCAGATCTTTCTATGCGATAAAGCCTAATTTTGCAGCATTAACATTAGTCCTGGTCAGTGTTGAGTCCACAAGGTATAAATGGGGGAGAATGTTTTAGAATAAAGTATTTTAAAAACATGTATAAATATCTTCTTTACATCTATTCCTGAGTTGGTAACATATGGACTCCAGTCCATTGAGATCAGTGGGTAATGCTGTAGCTGTGTGTGTAACTGCTATTTATAGTTCCTCCACATGATGGCAGTGTTGTCCCTAAAACCAACACTGCAAGAACTCCTTGCTTTGTCCAAAGGCAACACTTGTAACTCAGCCCCTTGCAAGTAACAACTCTAAACTGGGCTTAATTTTCACCATTCCTGCCTGGGCATTAATCTGGTGAATTGAATCATCTGTCCATTTCCACTCTGCTGTTTTCAATAGAATGAAATTTGCTGAATTCTACAACAGGTGGGCAGTCTATTCCATCAAGTTGCTGCCCAGGCGATAATTACCCCTCCTGTAATGAGAAGCTTTTTATGTTGTCTGGTGCAACATAAATAAGATGTGTGGAGTTCAGTTGATTAAAAATCTCAAACAGGTTTATTAACAGCTAACAACTATTTACAGTACGGAGCTAACTATTTACAGGATTTGCCTCTTGGTGTTACAGTTACAGAGTGAGCCTGGCATGTAGTCACATGACCCCACATCCTGGATCTTAGCTCATTAGCATACTAAGATCCTAAAGGGACATGCTAAAAGTAAGAAACACACAAAATTAGATAACATCAAAATTATTTACATGTGAATAGAGATTATGAACTTTACAAATATAGAGGCTCAAAAGTGCATATTTCATCTCGGTGGTTTGACAACTCTTGCTCGGGGAATTTGTGTCTTATCTGTTGCTGTTCTTTCTGAAGTTTCTCCCTCTCTGCATTCACTTTCTGTTGCTCTGCCTTCAGCCTGCTAACATACTCTGTTGCTTTTCTCAAAATGACCACTTTTGAGGCCTTGTCATTCTTGGAACATTCCAGCACCTCATCTCGAAGAGCCAACAGACAATGCTTCAACTCATTCCTCCGCTGCCTCTTAAGGACATTGCATGTCCCTCGCCTCTCCTCATCCTCTGTGTCCGAAGGCTTGGGGCTCAATGTCAAGGACTTGTTGGGGGGAGTGTACTCGGTCTCATAGAGATACCTGCCCGTTCTGGCTCATTGTGGTGCTGGCAGTTCTCTATAGAGCAGAAGTGAAGGTGCAGCATAGTCATGGGTTGCCAGGCTGCACCGTTTGTTGCTGGTCAGAGTCTATGAGCGGGTTCTGGTCCTTGGAGATTTCCCCTTGGCAATGCTCTTGTGGATGGTGATGATATTGAGGTCCTTACATGCTGGTAGTTCTGCCACTGTTGGTCCGCTCGTGTCCATTAGGTAGAATACTTATGCTTTCCCAGCTGACTTGCCATATTTGCATTGCATTGATAATATGCCACTACAAGGGTTGGGTAACCTGTTGTATGCAGATAACTTGATAGTCGTTGGTTGTATTATTGATTTCCAATGACTCCAGTATATATCTTTGAGGATTTGGATTGGTAGAATATTTGCACTAGTGCTGGTGTCAGTCTTGACCCTGAATGTATGTTTGCCAGCTTTCTTTGGGCACGCGATGTTGATAGTGGCAAAAGCTTCCAGTTGTTGGAATTCATCAACGTCATGTATCAGGTTCACAATGTGGAATGCCTGTTCATCTTCTGCCTGAGAACTACTTCTCTCTGGGTCTTGTCTCAGGTCTGTTTCGCCGGTGACTTTCTGTATTGGTTTGTGTTTATACAGGTCTCTGGCACTTTCTGTGCTGCTGTTGCCCTGTTGTCTATTCGTTTGCATCTGAACGTGACTTCTGGCTGCATCTTTGGAACCAGAATTCCTGCATAGGCGTATCCAGTGTCCTTTTACACCGTACGCCTTGAACAGGTCATGAAATGCAGGTCAATTTTGCTGTGAGTGGGGCAGACCGCACTTGCTGCACAGCGTACTTGCTCTTTTTGACCTGGTTATCATGCTGATATGGTTGGCTGCATTTAGTGCTTGCCCGTGCTGTTATCCAGCTACAATGGCTTCATATTCCCTGCCATCTTCCAGCAGTTCGTCAATGCTGTGACCTTTCTTTTTCCCCAACAGGTCTTCCTGAAATGCTTCAATGGGCGTTGGTACAATCACCAGCTCCATTATTCAGTCTGACAGCTCAGCTTCTGAGAAATCGCACTCGTTGCCCTTGCTACAGCATCTACTGACAAACTGGTCTATTGATTCCTGTGGCCGTTGCTTGTAGTACATGAATTCCAGGTGGTGAATTTAAAATTCACTTGTAATCAGAGCTGATCTTCCAGCACTTCCCATATCTTTGTGGGCTCTTTCTGGTCCTGTTTAGATAATCCAGAGGTATTGATTCTGTGCAATCCCTCATTTCCTATCACTATCATTATTTTTACAGCCTGTTTTGCTGGTTCTACAATTACTGGGTCTGTAAAGCATAATTGCATTCTTTGTTGGAACAATTTGAACTCAGATAGGATATCCAAGGCTTTCCAGCTCATGCTGGCAAAATTGGTATCCATCTTTCTGCTGTTCTTTTGCTTTAAAACTTGCTTTAAGACCCAGTTCTGTGACTCTGTTCTGCTTTCCCTTTAAAAACTGTCAGTTCTCTGGACAAGCGGCTTTGATTGTCAGAAGCAAGTATTTTACAGTGTTTGTCTGTTTATTTAGCTTTCAGCACTCTAGACTGTATGTTTATACAGCTGTGCAGACAGAATTTCAAGTGTTTTTTAAAACTAAGGTTTGTTTATACAGCTGTTCAAGAGGCAATTCTTCATGCTTGAGTGGTTTTATGAGTTTTTTAAAACTCTGGCTGAGTGAATGAAAGCTCTTCATGCTGGAGTTATTTAATGGGTTTCTTTTTATAGCTTTAGTTGCGAGCTGCGTGAAAGGAGGATTCCCGCGCATTTTGCTGTCAGGTGCCTCCTGTAATGGATCCAACCTGATCAGCATGCAGGAGCCTCTGAAAACAATCAATCAGCCTGAGATTGGGATTAGGTTTTCCCTGTTCTTTTCTTTTACTGAGCTTTAAAAAAACAACTTTTCAAGTACCTCAAAGCTTTTTTTTTTAACTGGAGTTCCTGTACCGACGGCACACTAACTCAGCTGCTCACAGTGATTGATTTGCAGTCTGTCGTTCAGCTCTGTCTTCTACAGCTTGAGGTGAGTTATTTTTTTCTTTACACTGTTTGGACCAATGTTTCTTTTAATTTTTTCTCTTTTAGCTGTTGGTAGTTTTTAAAGCTGTTTCCCTATGGTCTTCAATTTTAGATTCTGTTTTCTTACCACCTCCGTCACCATGTAATGAGAAGCTTTTTATGTTGTCTAGTGCAACATAAATGAGATGCATGGAGTTCAGTTGATTGAAGATCTCAAACAGGTTTATTAACTGCTAACAGGTATATACAGTGCAGAGCTAACTATTTACAGGACTTGCCTCTTGGTCTTACAGTTACAGTATGAGCATGGCACATAGTCGCATGACCATATCCTGGTACTTAGCTCATTAGCATACTAAGATCTTAAAGGGACATCACTCTTAAAGGCAATCACACAATGCCTCCCTCTTGCCACTTGTTCCCACTAAACCTTGGGGAGATTCTCCAGGAATTATATTAAAACCATGAGGAGCGAATGCTCTCCCATCCCATCAGTCCATTCAGATCAATGGTGATGGTAACAGCTGCTATTCCTACTTCCTCCAGAGATGGTGTTGCAACCTTCGAAACATAACGCCTGAAAAAAAAGGGATAATTTCCTATTCGTGTCTTCAGATCAATTTGCCTATGAGGAATTAACCTCTGATTGGCCTCAGAAAGGCACAGCAAATATACCTTGAGTCCAAGGAACAGGCCAGCGACACTCACCACTGCACTTAGGGCCATTACAGATCATGGCAGAGCCACAAAGTCCCACACCAAGGGGTGCAGGGATGTTTTGCCTTACAGATGAGGTTTCTGCATTGGTACAGACTGCGAGTTAAAAAGGTCAATAGTGAGGGTTGAGAGCCAGGTCACCCAGCGACACTGTAATCTTTCAGTGTCAATCCCCGACATGAGACTGCTCTTGATCCAGTGTAATTAGGGAAGAAGCAAGGCTGGTTGCACACAAGAATATCAGCCTCCACGTACATTGTTCTAACCCAGTCCTGCCTCTGCCTCGCAGCACTGCCTCCCCCTCCACCTGATTCCTAACGCTGCCCTCAATGATAACCAACAATCTACACTTCAATTAATCCAGCAAACAATTACCTGACTGAAGCAGTAAGTAGAGGCCTGCAGTGTGCTGTAAATTATAACCGTTTCCAAATGTTTTATTATCTCAGGAGCTGCGGCCAATTCAGTTTTATAGAATTCCTGTTTCCCGGCAGCATCAATCTAATAGAAAGCTAAGACTGACTCACAGGCTGGCAATGCCCTGGACTGAAGCGGCAGGATTCCCGGCACCATCAGCCACCTGATGGGCACTCAATCCCAGATCCTCGCCGCACCGCGATACCCACACTCAGAGGGCCAGCGGCCTAGAAATTCCATTGCGTGACGACCCCCTTATTTTGGATAAAGAGCAGACGCACCAGGACCCAGTATGGTGGGTTGCGTGAACAATGCTCATTCCGCACTGTAAGAAAGACTTGCACTTATATAGCGCCTGTCACAACCTCAGGACATCCCAAACGCTTTACAGACAATGAAGTACTTTTGAAGTGAAGTCACTGTTGTAATGTAGGAAATGCAGCAGCCAATTTGTGCACAGCAAGATCCCACAAACAGCGATGTGACAATGACCAGCTAATCTGTTCTTTGTGATGTTGATTGAGAGATAAATATTGGCCAGGACACTGGGGAGAACTCCCCTGCTCCTCTTCAAAATAGCTGCATTTACATCTACTGAGGCCTTGGTTTAATATCACATCTGAAAGACAGCACAGCACTCCCTCACTCCCGCGCCAGCCTAAATTTTAAGGCTCAAGACTCCAGAGCGGGGCTTGAACCCACACCCTTCAGACTCGGAAACATGAGTACTACCAACTGAGCCACAGCTGGCACTGTAAGTATACTACCCGTCATATTGGTTAGGGTGCCCGGTAGTGGCCTGGGAGGCCTGCCTGCAGCTAGCATTAACACCACTGCTTCTGCAAATTGGAGGTCTGAGGTCTACGATTGCCGAATCTCCAGTAATCAAAGATTAATCTCTGGGACACTGCTGCGAGTAACACCTGGGGGAAGATCCCATGGAGAAGACCAGGGAAATTCATTTACTGTCCTAACCAACATTTTTGCCTCATCCCAAATCACTATAAACAGATAAACTGGTCATTTATTTCAGTGTTTTGTGGGATCTTGCTGTGCAGAAATTCACTGTGACATTTGCCTACATTAGCATTACTACACCTCAAGCTACTTCATTGGCTGAAAATCACTTTGAGGCGTCCTTAGGATCTGGAAGACGCTGTTTGACTATAGCAGGGAAGTGGGACTGAATGGATAGCTCCAGGGAGAGCTGGCATGGACTCCGTGGGCCGAATGGCCTCCTTCTGTCCAGTAAATGGCTCCATGACACTATAAATGCAAGTTCTTTACCATTACTTGGTAGTGTTATCTTTAAAAAGACTGTGGGGGTTATCGTGCAGGGAAGGATACAGTAAGTTAAACATACAATGTGAGAATAGTGTGATTGTAATCCTACCCTCTTATATTTATACTGATACTTCCATCCTTAAATTCCATTCTTAATCAAACACCTGCCTTGTTTCTGTGTTCAATATTTTCCCCCTGTTTGAACTCTAACCTTCCAGTGCATGCATGCGGCACTGAGAGCAATTTTAATCTCAAGCGATGATCAGCTTCTGGGGAGTTTTGAAAACAGTTTAATGAGCGGTGACTTAGCAGCAGAACATGAGGGGAGATGAGGAGCAGCGAGCTGTTGTGATCTGGAATGCGCTGCCTGAAAGGGCGGTGGAAGCAGATTCAATAATAAGTTTCAAAAAGAGAACTGGATAAATACTTGAAAAGGGGGAAAAAAATGCAGGACTGTCAGGACAGAGCAGGGGAGAGTGTCTAATTGGAAAGCTCCTTCCAAGAGCCAGCACTGGCACGATGGGCCAAATGGCCTCTTCCTGTGCTGTGAGTTTCTACAAAGTGATTACTGACAACGCAGCCGGCAGCTTACGTCATCCGACTGCGCCAGTCTGTGCACATGCGCAGATTGTCCCCTACCCTCTGTGCATGCGCTACGTTCCGCAGTGCCAGGACTGGTCGGCACATGCGCAGATGACGTCATCGCGTATCGCGGGCAGATGGTGGGATAGAGAGCGGGTGCGGGGAGAGCGCGGCCGAAGACCATGCTGGTGGGGGCTGCGCTCTCCTCCTCCCCCCCCCCCCCCCCCCCACCCGTTCGCTCACCCCCCCCCCACCTGCTCGCTCACCGCAACCCCCCCCGCCCGCTCGCTCACCGCACCCCCCCCCCGCCCGCTCGCTCACCGCCCTCCCCCCCGCCTGCTCGCTCACCCACCCGCCCACTCGCCCCCCCTCCCCGGCCCGCTCGCTCGCTCCCCCTCCAGCCATTGTGTGCTGCCATGTGTTTAGGTTGCCATCGTGTGATTATTTGAGCCGCGCCATCTTTAATCCTGGCAGCTG
Organism: Heterodontus francisci; assembly: GCF_036365525.1. Classification (NCBI taxonomy): domain Eukaryota; kingdom Metazoa; phylum Chordata; class Chondrichthyes; order Heterodontiformes; family Heterodontidae; genus Heterodontus; species Heterodontus francisci. The sequence goes on from NC_090408.1 coordinate 37,928,961, forward strand.
CCTGACGTCACAGACTGTGATGTGTCAGTGGTGGCGTTGTCAACAAACGCAGCCAAGTTAACGAGCTGTAGGTCATTTTATAACTTGGACAGCAGAGGGCACCCAAAAGGCTTGAAATCTCAATTTTTCTCAGGTAGGCCATGTTTTTGCACAAGAGTCGTGTCCCTTCCTGGTAATCCAAATCAGGAAATTAGAGTTGCCAACCCTCCAGAATTCTCCTGGAATCTCTGAGAATTCAGGATTAATCTCATGGACACGACTGCGAGCAACGCAGGAGAAAAAAAATCATAGGACCCTTAAAAAGAAATTGTGTTCTTACAATTTTCTTTGAACACTTTTGTTTATCAGGTATTGAAATATTGAAGATGGGAGAAAAGGTCGGTAACTGAGAATCAAGAATTATCCAATTGGATAATAAAAGGTCTGTTCACTTTCCTATTGGCTGGAATCAGGGTGGCACAGTGATTAGCACTGCAGCCTCACAGCTCCAGTGTCCCGGGTTCGATTCTGGGTACTGCTTGTGTGGAGTTTGCAAGCTCTCCCTGTGACTGTGTGGGTTGATAGGTAAATTGGCTATTGTAAATTGCCCCTCGTGGTGGTAGGAGAATGGTGGGGATGTGGGAGGATTAGTATAAATGGGTGGTTGATGGTTGGTACAGACTTGGTGGGCTGAAGGGTCTGTTTCAGTGCTGTATCTCTCTATGACTCTATGAAACATTATGAACTGGCAGGAGGACTGTGTAGAACTTCAAAAGGCCATAGACAGGTTGGTGGAATGGGCAGACAAGTGGAAGATGAAATTTAATGCAGAGAGAAGTGTGAAATGATTCATTTTGGTAGGAAGAATGCAGCGAGACAATATAAAATAAAGGGTGCAATTCTAAAGGGGGTGCAGGAGCAGGGGGACCTGGGGGTATATGTACATAAATCATTGAAGGTGGCAGGACAGGTTGAGAGAGCGGTTAACAGAGCATACAGTATTGTAGGTTTCATTAATTGGGGCATAAAGTGCAAAAGCCTGGAAGTTATGTTAAACTTGTATAGAACACTGGTTCAGCCTCAACTGGAGTATTGTGTCTAGTTCTGGGCACCACACTTTAGGAAAGATGAGAAGGCATTAGAGAGAGCGCAGAAAAGGTTCACGAGAATGGTTCCAGGGATGAGGAACTTCAGTTACATGGATAGATTGAAGAAGTTGGGAATGTTTTCTTTAAAGAGTAGATTGAGAGGAGAGTTGATAGAGATGTTCAAAATCATGAGGGGTCTGGACAGGGTAGATAGGGAAAAACTGTTCCCATTGGTGGAGGGATCGAGAACAAGAGTGCTTGGCAAAAGAAGCAATAGCAATATGAGGACATTTTGTTTTAATGCAGCGAGGGGTTAGGATCTGGAATGCACTGCCTGAGAGTGTGGTGGAGGCAGGTTCAATCGAATTGCATTGTTATCTAAAAAGGAAGAAAGTGCAGGACTACGGGGAAGTGGCACTAGGTAAATTGCTCTTTCGGAGAGCCAGCGCTGACACGATGGGCAGAATGGCCTCCTTCTGTGCTGTAACAATTCTGTGAAAGGCAGAACTCTGCCAGTGTTGAGTGACCAATCGTGGGGTGGGGTTGTTTGGTGGCAGGAGGTCATGTGATGAAACTGCTACGAATAGGCCCAATCAGAGCTGGCACCCCTGGAGGGGTAATGCTCCCCAGTGGAACTGCAAACTCACAAAAACATCCCTTGCCCTCTCAGTGAACAATTCCAAGTTTTTCTGTGTGTTTGCACCAAACAATCAATGCCGGGGCTCAACTTACATCAAAAAATATCACTATGCTCCATGTGAATGTGCTAGTTTTGGAGATGGCCGAGGGAGTTACTCTGGAACTTCTCCCTCACTGGGGGATGAAGGCAGTGCCCCTCTAATGGGTGCAGATTCCCTGAATTTCTTACTCAGGAGTGAGTGCCACAATATACGCTCAGCTGCCAGTGTCTGACAAGGAAAACACGCGGAGCCAGTGGAAACTGGAATGGATTTAGGTCAGCACGGAATTTTCTGTTCTTGTGGTTTATGGGGCACTTCACGTAGTGAAGGAGAAGACTTGAAATGGCTCTTACAGCAGGCCACACCTCAGTTATAAGCTTGGTAGCACTCTCGCCTCTGAGTCAGAAGGTTGTGGAATCAAGTCCCATTCTGGAGAGTTTTACCCCTGTGTCCTGGACAATATTCATCGCTCAATCAACATCACAAAAACAGATTATCTGGTCTTTATCAGATTGCTGTTTGTGGGATCTTGCTGTGCACAAATCAGTTGCTCTATTTCCTACATTACAACAGTGACTACACTTCAAAAGTGCTTCATTGGCTGGAAGGTGCTTTGAATATAAATGTACGTCCTGTTTTAATTGCCCACCACTAGTTGCCCTTCGGAAGATGAGTCTTCTCCTTGAACATCTGCAGTTCATGTGGCAAATTCACAGGCTGTGGGCATTTATTACACATTCCTAATTACCCTGGGTTAGGTGGTGGTGAGTCACCTTCCTGAATATAACTGAGTGGCTTGTTAGGCGGTTTCAGAGTCTAGTTAAGAGTCCATCACATTTTATGTAACTCAGGAGTCATATATAGCACAGATTTCCTTCCCTAAGGGATCAGTGATCCAGATGAGTTTTTGTAACAATCCAGTAGTTTCATGGTCACTGTTCCTAATATCCACTTTTTAAATCCCAAATTTATTTAATTAATGGAGTTTAACCTCCCCAGTTGATGTAATGAAATTTGAACTTATACCTCCAGGCTAATAGTCCAGTAATATAACCACTAGACCATCTGCACCCCTTGTCATTCTATGTGATGGTGATGGCGGGTTTGGGAAGTGCTACTGAAGGCTATAGTGTGTGACAAACACAAACAGCAGGCGGAAATGAAAGCTCTTTTCTCCGTCACTGTGAAAAATGACAGGCCAGTGAGAACTGCAGATAAAATAAGTGACCGATTGCATACAGTTGGCATTGTGGGTGAAATACTCATTACCGTGGGATCTCTGGGCCTGTTGTTTACACCTCCCTGCTGTAGAATTCATTTAAACTGACACATTTTCCATTAAAAGTGGGGCACCTGTGCAGATAATTTCATTCTGTTGGCCCAGTTCCAGCAATGACAGACTTCTCCCACTAGACTCAAGTATTTGGTTGTTATTTTCACTCAGTGTGGATTATGAAGGAGGGTGGAAGGTGGGGGGGGGGGGGTAGTGTGGGATGTTTTAATTGAACAAAAATGCAGGAAATGTGTTTAAGGAGCATTGTATTGTGCTGTGTAAAATCTGCTGGTTAGTCTGAGCATGGGGATTGCAGTTTTATCCACTAACAATGGGATTCGGGCACTGGACAACGTTCAGCCACTCCATGGGCACAGGGTGAAGTCACAGATCCACAGATGGTTTGGGGTTGTGTTTCACCTGAAGCCAGTATTTTTTTCCCCGATTTCGATTCCTCCACTACCCTTTTTTTGCCTTTATTCGCATATCAGCCGTGGTCTGTAACCCCCTCTAGCTGTGAAGCCTTTCCTTCTGCTTCCTCCCCACGTTTCCTCAAGAGGGCACAGTGGCGCAGTGGTGAGCACCGCAGCCTCACAGCTCCAGTGACCTGGGTTCAATTCCGGGTACTGCCTGTGTGGAGTTTGCAAGTTCTCCCTGTGTCTGCGTGGGTTTCCTCCGGGTGCTCCGGTTTCCTCCCACATGCCAAAGACTTGCAGGTTGATAGGTAAATTGGCCATTAGCAATTGCCCCTAGTGTAGGTAGGTGGTAGGGAAATATAGGGACAGGTGGGGATGTGGTAGGAATATGGGATTAGTGTAGCATTAGTATAAATGGATGATTGATGGTCGTCACAGACTCGGTGGGCCGAAGGGCCTGTTTCAGTGCTGTATCTCTAAACTAAACGGTGTTGACTCTGGTTGTGTGCACTGGATTCACTGGATGGATCCCTCCTTCAGGACCTCACCCAAACAGCCATTCTTTACTAGTGCACAGACAGAAAGAAGCCTGGGCCTTCTCCCACCCGCTTTCTCCCATCCACGGTGAGGCAGGGCTTCCACTCGCACCTGAGAAGAGCCCCCTCAATGCTAGGGTCATTTACAGATGGAAGCCAGTCTCCCTGATCTCCACAGGCAGTCATGGGACTTGACGCATAGCCGACGGTGGGGTAAAAGAATTAGCTAGAAAGCTGCCTGTTAATAAAAGAAATCTCAAGACAATGGGTCGATCATTTAGGACTGAGATGAGTAGAAACTTCTTCACTCAAAGGGTTGTCAATCCCCAAAACCGTCCACTCCAGAGGGTAGTAGATGCTCCGTCATTGAGCATACTGAAAGCTGAGACAGACAGACCCTTGGTCTCTCTGGGAATCGAGGGATATGGGGAATGGGCGGGAAGTCTCTTCTCCTTTTCCTGACAAGGCCTGGCCTGCGGTCCATTCTCTGATGGTGCTTCTACATCCTCTCTGACTCCTCCGTTGACATAAGGTAGTGTTTGCGTCCTGTGTTCAAAGAGTGAACATGTCGTGAAACATGGCCGTGGGCACTTGTCACTCACTTGCCCATTTTTTAGCGGGTAATCAGTTTTCTGCGAGCATTCGGGCAGCGAGGCAGCAGATGTCATCCCTGAGTCCCTTTCCAGCCTCCACCCACCCCCTTCAGTCTGCAGGAGAGAGGGGAGGGGAGAGTCTAGGCCTGAGTGTTGCAGGCCTGTTGACTGTAGCAAGCGTCACAGGCAGGCCTGATCTCTTGTTGACACTCATTATCTACATGGCCATGTACACACGTTCTTGCAAGGTTTTGGTGGGGGGAAGGGCACAATGGGCACAGAATAGTAAAGAGGCAGCAGGAATTCTGCCCATTTTGAGACCAACTAAAGCTCAGTTAACCTAGCACAGGCCAGGGACCAAACCTGGGGCCTACCTGTTAAGTTTGGCCCAGTTTCACACTAGGCACTGTTGGGTTATTCTGGGCCTACTGCTGGGTTTTCACCAGGCAGCACCAGGTGGCAATAGAGGGACGGTGCAAGTAAAACTGGTCGGAAATTTGACTCTGTGCCCCCCCTTTTCCTCATTTCCATACAGCAAGCAGCAAAGGACTGTCCGGAAACAATCCCACTAGGGGAGAGAGGAATGAAGGCCAGGTCAGGAAGGTGACAGCAAGATCAGCTGGCTGCCTGATTGCGCCTCATTTTCCACTCCAAAGATCGAGGAGAAAGATCCAGCCCCTAGTTTCTGAGGATCGAGCTACGAGAAAGGACTGGAAAACCTGAGTTTTTCAGTCTTGAAAGGCTATGAATGAGGTGGAACCTTGTCGAGGTACAGAAGATGATAAATTACACCGAAAAGACAAATTTGGAACCAGTTTTAAACAATACCATGGCAACAGAAGAAAATTCAAACTGTAGAAGACAAATTTAGGATTGATATTGGGAATTTATTTTTCCCACAGGGAGTTTGATCCAGGTAGGTGAGCTTAGGCAAAAATCCTGCATTCACGAAGAAACATAGGAATGGGGGGGGGGGGGGGGGAGGCCATTCAGCCCCTCTAGCCTGTTCCATTATTCCATTTGATCATCGCATGATTTGTATCTTGATTCCACCCTCCTCAGTTCCATATCCTTCAATAACCTTCCCTAACAAATGTCTATCAATCCTCGTTTTGACATTTTCAAATGACCCCCAGCCTGAATTACATTTTTTTTGTGTGGGGGGGGGGGGGGGGGTGCAGACGGTGGGACGGTGTTCCAGATTTCCACTACCCTTTGTGTGAAGAAGTGCTTCCTGACATCACCCTGAACCTAGCTCTAATTTTAAGGTTATGTTCCCTTGTTCTAGACTCTGTTCAACAGAGGAAATATTTTTCTCTCTATCCACCCTGAGAAGTCATCTTAAACACCTTGATTAGGTCACCCCTTAATCTTGCATACTCAATGGAATACAAGCCTAGTTAGCCTCTGTAACCTGAGTTCATACGTTAACCCTGGTGAATCTGTACTGTTGGTTGCTGAGATGGAGGATGGCAATTGGTTTTGAGTTTGAATGAGTTGAATGACCTTCCTCAACTGTATTTATCTCGTGTTCTTCTACCATTTTGGTTTCAAGGCATTTTCTTTCTTTAAAGCTTTCACGGCTTTCATATTTTTGCCTCTGAGTTTTCACAGTGCAGTCTAGTCTCACTAAACAGTCTCCTGCCCAATATCTCCGGTAACCTTCAAGACACACATTGGCTGCTAATCAGTCCTGCAGTTGATTAATAATTGAGCAATTCCTTAACCTCCAGGCGGCCGATTCCCAAATGTTTCCTCAGCGGAAAGCCAAAAGAATGAGCATTTTCAACATTTCACCCCCAATGCAGGTCCAACACGATTCAATTATTAATCGGTCCCTGCTTCTCGGTCAAGTGGCTTAATGTAATGACAGAGGAGACTGAAAAGAAACTGGCTGAGGTTTGGTCAATTATTTGTTTAGCGTAAAGTTGCCGCTCAGATGTTTATGTTGTGTTTGGACTGTTTTTTGATGCACCTACAGAGAGACTGGTCTCGTGAGATTCAATCCCTTAATTTCTATGCAAGTCTGGCATTAGAGTAAGGTCTGAGCGATGCAGACAAGTGCATGGGGCACTGCTGGAGGTGACTGAACCATAAATACTCATGGGGGGGGGGGGCGAACATTTCTCCCACTTCACAAATGCATAAAAGGCGTGACTGTTAAACTCCAGCCCGAGCTACGTCTGCAAAGCAGGAGAAGCTCTGAAATCCATCACAATGGCCTTTGTGAAGATCGGAAGATTTCCTTTGAAAATCATGAGGGATAGAGGAAAGGGAAGATCTACCCTCTATGTTTTAAAGAAAGACTTGCATTTATATAGCACCTTTCACAACCTCAGGGCATCCCTAAGGGGCTTTACAGCCAATGAAGTACTTTTGAGGTGCAGTCACTGTTGTAATGTAGGAAATGTGGCCGCCTATTTGCGCACAGCAAGCTCCCACAATCGGCAATGTGATAATGACCAGATTATCCGTTAGTTTTAAAGCGTTATTGAGGGATAAACATTGGGCAGGACATTGGGGAGAACTCCCCTGCTCTTCTTCGAAATAGTGGCTGTGGGATTTCTTATATCCACCAGAGCAATTCCTACCCCACAAGGTGCAGCGGGAGTCACTCAACATCAATCAGAAAGTGGAAACCGGTTGATCAGCTCAGTACACGTCCAGAGGTTTGGAGGGGGTGGCGTTGCTGGGGGTGAATGTTGGGTGAACACCTGAGACCCTCGTTCCTCTATGTTGCTATTCCATACTGGATGACACCTTTCCCAACGGAACCATGAAGGAGGGCTGACAAGAACGGATGCATCAGATGGTCTTTGTCTGGCCTTCAGTGTTCCAAACTCCCACTTCTGACGAACATTTTTTCCAATTTGACTGATGGATCACGATGTGGCAGCATCTAGGCTCCCACACTGTCAGCTTCAGCTGCCTCACAGTGCTGACAGTTGTGCCCAGTAACTGCTGACTGGCCCCTGGGGCACAGATCCAGCCAAACTGCTTTACCCAACAGCTGGCCCAATACTTCCGACATATCACACACAGACGGTGCATTTACTAGGAATTACCCACTATTCTGTAAGAGGGCACTGTGGGGCCCCACATTCTGTGAGAAAAGCTAAAAGCTTTTAGTAAAACAACTTTCCTTTCACAACTACAGGACTTTGCAAAGCTCTTTACAGACGGTGAAAGACTTTTGAAGTGTAGTCACTGTTACAATGTAGGAAACACGGCAGCCAATTTGTGCACAGCAAGATCCCACAAACAGCAAATATGTTTCCTTCTTTCCCTGCCCTCTTTCCCTGGTCTCCTCTCACCCTGTCCACATTCTGCTTGTTATTTGCAGCTCCAGTAATCCCCCTAACTGGAACAGCAGCCTCAATCCCCTCTTTACATCTATAATACTGTTTAATCGTATTTGCGCTCTTAGGAAAGTTTCCAAGCAGAAGGAGTTTAAGCTTTAAAAATATTCCCAGCCCTCCACCCCCCCCCCACCCCCCCCGTTTAATCTATTTATTGTTTCTTTTGTACGGTGGTTGAGGGGGGCGGAATCTGAGAAAGGGGGTTTGGCACTGATTCCTGCTTCCTGTGCAGTGCACAACTTGATCCTGCCTATGCTTGAGGTTGCCAATGGCTGCGCATCGCCATGGAAATGCTTCTTACTTGTTCCAGCGGAATGACCAGAAAGGACCCTCCACCGGCAGTCTCGATTACTATGGCGAGGAACTTGGGGTTGATGGCACAGAAGTGGTTGTCATGGACATTCTTGGTGATGGAGATGCCGTCAAAGCAGCGTTCCCGGCTAGCAGCTTTTCCGTAAACATTCCGAAACTTGGAGCTGCGATACTGCGGGCGCCATGACATCTGTAAAGCAAGCGGAGCAAGTGTGTTAATATCGTCCTCCAGCGGGCCAGTGCACAGCTAACACTCAGCAGCAGCAATCATAAGATCAAACAGATTCAGCCACTGACCCCTCTAGTGGTTCGAGGTCCATCTGACAATGAATTGTGGGATGTGTGTACCCTCTGCCCACTGAAGGTCCCCTCTTAAACGGACAAATGGAGGGTGATTTCCCCTGGTTCCCATCTGTAGTGACATTGTAAATCCATTCACCGAGGTTTCCTTCTTTCTGACAAATTTGTAACTACATTCTTTTACAACACGTTTACAATTTCATGAGAAATAACAAACAGACCAAATCTTAGCCCATGAATCATAGAATCATTGCAGAAAGGTAAAAGGCCATTTGGCCATTCATGCCTGTGCCAGCTCTTTCAAGGGGAGACAGTGACATAGTGGTAATGTCATTGAGCTAGTAATCGAAAGGCCCAGGCTAATGGTCTGGGGACATGGATTCAAATCCCAGCACAGTAGCTGGTGGAATTTAAATTCAATTAATTAATAAATTCAATTAATTAATAAAAATATGGAAATGAAAGCTAGTCTCAGTAACAGTGCCAAGAAACTATCATCGATTGTCGTAAAAACCCATCATGTTCATTAATGTCCTTTAGAAAAGGAAATCTGCCTTCCTTACCTGGTCTGAGCTACATGTGATTCCAGACCTACAGCAATGGGGTTGACTCTTAACTGCCCTCTGAAATGACCTAGCAAGCCACTCAGTTGTCAAGGACATTTCGGGATTTGCCTTGCCAGCCATGCCCACATCCCATGAAAGAATTTTTTTTTAAACTATCCATTGAGTCCCACTCCACTGTTCTCTCCCTGTTGCCCTGCAAATGTTTCCTTTTCAAATATATATCCAATTGCCTTTTGGAAGTTATTACTGAAACAGCTTCCACTACCGGCCTTGACCTTTCACCTCTGATGGAAAACTGATGTTGGGTTGAAGCTGGAATGTTCCGCCACAGAGGGTTGCTAGAAGGATGTGCAGACTCAGAAGCAGCAAAACCACTTTGCAGCACACACTGTCCTCGTACCCAGCAACTGTCCTGTGAATTCTGCCCTTTTTATCTACAGTGTTGGCATTAAATCGATAGTGTGAATGGTCACCATCACCACCAGATTGAATAAAACCCCCTATATCGAATCAGGATAGTGTGTACTTTTAATGTAATTTTAGCTCAATGATTTCAGGGCATCAATTATAAATTGCTTAAGCTTTGCTCTTACAGCTCTAATACTGCTGGAATCTCACATGAGATTAATCCCACAAAATGGTCCCCAGACATGCACAATATTAGTTAACCATTAGAAGCTTTATTTATTTATCTCAAACTTGTGCGTCTCTGCTCTTGCAGCAAATGCAAAATAAGAAATTTATATCACACCTTTCATGACCTCAAGAACATCCCTAAGCACTTTACAGCCAATAAGGTACTTGTTGAAGCGTAATAATGTAGAAAATGCCTCAGCCAATTTACACACAGCAAGATCCCACAAACAGCAATGTGATAATGACCAGATAATCTGTCTAAGTGATGTTGGTTGAGGAGTAAATATTGATCAGGACAACGGGGAGAACTCCTCCTATTCTTCATATAGTGGCCATGGGATCTTTTAGTCCCACCCATAAGAGCAGACAGGGCCTCAGTTTAACATCTCATCTGCAAGGCAGCACCTCCAACAGTGCAGCAGTCCCTCAGTATTGCACTGGAGTGTCGGCCTTGATTACATGCTCAGGTTTCTAGAGTAAGACTTGAACCCTTGCCCTTCTGACTCAGAGACGAGAGGAAAGCTGTATGGATGTAGCACGACAATGAGAGTGAACCAACTAATCATGTGGTAGCACTGAGCCATGACTGATAAAATGACCTAAAAGAGCTCATCAAGTTAAATATAAGTTTATATTTCCTCGCGGTGAAACCTAACTCAATGGACAACATGGCAGAACACTTTCATCTGCTAAATTGGCTCCTGAAAATTATTTTTTTTCTTGTGTTTTGTTGGTAATCAGTGAAGTGTAACAAGTGTTTTAAAGGAATAATGGAAGATACATTCCCAGCCTGTGTTTGTAGGCCGAGGTCAAGCCTGGTACTATGGTAACTAACAGCCCCCAGCAGTACAAGCAACAGGAGATTACATTAGCCGCCAGTGCCGTTCCTTTTGAGGTGGTACCTCACTCCACTGGAGGGCATGAGTGCAGCCACGGTCACCGTGGAGTTGCCAATGTGCAATGGGGTGGGATGAGGGGGAGGGAGGCCGGGAGCAGGGCTCAGAATAAAATAATCACTACAGTTGTCAGAATAACTCCTTGCAATGCTGCTTAACTAACCTTGAAGGGCTGCACGAAGACGAATACTTGGCAGTCAAATAAAAAATTTGCCACGCACATTTTTCATGAGGACGGCCGTCCTCTAACAGGACTGTTCTTTCTCGCTGACATGCTGCATGTGGAATGTCAAGTTCTATTTGTTCGCATATGACTTCATTCCTTGTGATTTACGGGGTAAATTAAGTCAGTAACGGGCGAGGGCCAAACCTTTTCATCTCAATGCCTAGGATTCTCAATTCCCTGGGATCTGCTTTTATTGGACACAGTGTTATACAGACAGGCTGACCTGACACTGGACCCAGATGAACTCAAAAGAACACACTTCCTGCATGAATGAGGCAGTCCAGAGAAAACAACAGCCCCACTCTTCCTGCAATTACAGAAAAACCAAAAACAGCAACAGGCAAGTGTTAGACTCCCAAAAGTGCGAGACAGCTGGTTCTATAAGATCCCTTTGTAGATACAATCCCACACTCAAAATAGTCACATTTAAAATGGGCACTTGCTTATATTAGACAATAAATAATAACCATTATTCATTCACATTAACGTCAATTTCAAAGTTGCCGGTTACAGCGTCTTAAGTGCTCTGTTTATTTGAGGCTGAAACTGCTGTGTGGACTGACAGGTTCACATCTCATTAAAGGCTGTCAGCTGTGGCTCATTGGGTAGCAATTTCACCTCTGTGTTAAAGATCATAGGTTCAAGTACCACTCCAGAGACTTGAGCACAATAATCTAGGCTGACACAGCTGCAGCAGTACTTAAGGGGTGCTGCATTGTCAGAGGTGCGACATTTGGATGAGGCCCTGTCTGCCCTCTCAGGTGGATGTAAAAGATCCCACGGCAATATTTTGATGAAGAGGAAGGGAGTTCTTCCCGATTTCCTAGCCAAAATGTATCCCTCAACAAACATCACCATGTACAGTTTAACTGGCCATTGTCACTTTGCTTTTTGTGGGAGCTTGCTGTGCGCAAATTGGCTGCCACGTTTTCTACATCACAGCGGTGACTTCAGAAGTACTTCATTGGCTGCAAAGCACTTTGGGACGTAAACCCATCTGGTTCACTAATGTCCTTTAGGGAAGGAAATCTGCTGTCCTTACCTGGTCTGGCCTACTCCAGACCCACAGCAATGTGGTTGACTCTTACATGCCCTCTGAAATGGCCTAGCAAGCCATTCAGTAAGGACAATTAGGGATGGGGAATAAATGCTGGCCTGGCTAGCGACGCCCACATCCCATGAATGAATAAAAAAAAAATCTTAAAAGCTCCTCTGAGAGTGCAGCATTCCTTCAGTGTTGTGGTGAACTAACAGCCTGGATTATGTACTAATTTCCTATTTCAGGTACTCGATGTCAGCTTCAAGTAATCCCAGGTCATGTACAGTTCAGTTAGACGCAGAGCTAAGCTCCCTCTTAACTGCCCCAACAATGGACCTTAGTATTCAGTCTCATAAAAGCACTCCTCATTCCCAGGTAGAATTTTTCTGATTCCCACAGCAGTCACCCAGTGTTCTTTCTGAGTGCAATTACCACATAAGTGCCAAATTAGAGCACTTTTATGCTGTGAACCCATGGAACTGGATGGAGTCTGTCCAAAACCATTTCATGTGGGACTCTTAAAGCTAATGAACAGTACTGAAATTAAGAATCAGTAGAGCTGTAAAAACGGGCTGTGGGGACTCACTTTCAGCCAGTTTATACCATCGTACCCAGTCAAGATCAGCCACGATTATCTTCATCGGCATGACTATAACAGGGCATTTACTGAAGCTTGACTACTCAGTTAGCTCTTGAGGTTTACTGTGTGCCCGAGAGATGCTGGAGTACGGGCACATAGTGTCCACTGGCTCATTCAAAGCGTTCCCTGATTGGTGGGCAATGGGATTGACTGTTTTCTTCAACCAGGTGACTGTAATTTAAGTTCCCACTCATTTTCTGTTGGCTGCGTTTGCTGACAATGCAACCACTAGGTGGCGCAGGACTGGCACACGCGCGAATGCAGCCTCATCCACTGAAACGTCACTGTCTGTGACGTCTCAGGCAGCTGCCAGTAATAAAGATGGCGGTGCTCAATTTGTTACAAAAAAATGAATTGAATCTAAACCCCCCCGCCTCCATCCCACCCCCAACAATAACCCGCTCCCTCTTGCCATCGCTGCTCCCTCCCTCCCCGCCTCGCTGCTGCTTCCCCTCAGCCACTCGCTCCCCGATTGCAGCCATTGAGGGGTGAGGCAACACTTGGACGTCATTACGTCTGACGTCATTGCGTGGTGGCATTGATGCGCACATGCGCAGATTCATACTGGCAAGCTGGCAATGTTCGTACGCACTGATGACATCAATGATCGCTGTGCACATGCTCTGCGTTGTCAGGAGACACTCTGTTTTCTTTTAGGAGCAAAGCATCAGTCAGGAGAAGACAAATGGGCCTTTTAAGTGACTTCCAGTTTCAAAAGGTCAATGGTTTCCCATTATTGACCTCCCTTGGCTTTGTAGGAATGAGTAGACTCATGTTCATACTTTGCCAGGTCACACAATTGAATCTCTTTTTAATGGATTGAATGGATCTGGGTTGGGATTGTCACTTTGCAAACACCACGAGGTTTTACACCTTTATGGGTTACATTTCCTCTGTGTGCTATTTTAAACAGATGAACGATTATATTGCATTAGCACTGACAGGAATCTGTGCAATTATGTTACCTTGTGTGCTAAAAATAGTCTGCAGAGTAAACGAAATCTACTGGAATTTAAAGGTGGACGTCGTCAATCTAAAACCATTTCACTTCCCAACAATGCTACATTTATAGGGGTAGGAATTGGTCCAAGCCTGTTCCCAGCCTTGGAATGTTGTCAACCAAGAGCAGGATTTTTAGTCTATGCCACAGGCAGGAATGGAGGCAGGCGAGTGGGCATGAAAATTCGCACTGCTGCCATCTGCCCCCGGGGCCATTTTCCCAGAGGCAGGATGGGGGTGCCGTCTGCAAGTCGCGGGTAGCCAGTTCAGCTCATTCTGGGCCACTTAAGGTCTCTTGAAGGAGGCCATCCGGGATTTTCCAGTTGGCCTCCAGGTCCCAGAGACACCAGGGGACAGTTGAGCTGCCTGGAGACAGCCTCCCAGTGTCAGACCGAAGGGCCAGCACTCCAGGCAGGCTTAGAGGCCCTCCATGCCTGTCTGGCTTCAGTTGCCGCCACAGGCCATTCTGTGGAGAAGTTCCCCCTCCACAATGGTGGTATGGCTGCTGAGGCCATTTTTAATTTAAAGTTTAAAAAGTTGGAGGGCGTGCCGCCATCACTTACCTGCGAAGGCAGCCGGCTGCTTCTCCCCTGCTGGAGGGCCTCCTATTGGCCCTCCAGCTTCGAGAGCCTGCCTGCTGTCCTTAATTAGACGTTGTGCAGGCCCTCTGGCCATTCATTGGCCAATTCGGGGAAAGTCACAGCCAGGTGGCTTCCCCGCACTGTGTGCGTTTCTGACCCCAATTTGACCATAACAGCGGGGTTCCGAAGCTGTGGGGAAATTCCTACCCCGAGTGTATCATCTCTACCAGGTTTGTGCGTGGTAAGAACAAGAAATAGAAGGCTTTGAAAACTGGATAGGAGACATGGATTTTGATATCAGTTTATTAGGACACAGGGAGATTGGTGACTCCTGGCAGATGGGATTGTGACATTTTGTGCAAGAGAAGACTGATGCTGCACCATTCTGCAATAGATGGAGTTTGCGAGTGGCAGAGTGTTTGGTTAGAATGGGACCCACAATTGACATTAATTGGAAACCTTACTAAAGAGTGACTATCTGATATAAAAGCAAGAAATGCTGGAAATACTCAGCAGGTCTGGCAGCGTCTGTGGAGAGAGAAGCAGAGTTAACGTTTCAGGTCAGTGACCCTTCATCTCTCTCCACAGATGCTGCCAGACCTGCTGAGTATTTCCAGCATTTATTGTTTTTTTTTTCAGATTTCCAGCATCTGCAGTATTTTGCTTTTATTTTAGTGACTGATGACTGATTTGGGAAATGGTGCAGTAGGGCTTGTTTTTATATGAGGCTGAGGCACTTAGTTTTATTCTGTACTTCACCAGGCTGCACTGACCTAGGAGTGTTAGAGCTGACACTGTGCCAAAATTAGAAAGCATTCCATTCTCCAGCACTAATGTCCCTCACCTTGAGGAGCAGAGAATTCCTCACCAAAATAAACTTAAGGAAAAACAAGACAAGTAAATATTTAAATGACAGAACAACTTGCATTTATATAGCACTTCATCTCTCAGAATTATTTCAAATTGCATTACACGTAATGAGTAAATTTGAAGGTTATGTAGGAAAATGCAACGGTTTTGCGCATAACAAGAGCAATGAAATGACTGACCAGTTCATCAGTTTTCATGGTAAATGTTAAGGAGGGATGGAGTGTTTTGAAGTTACTGCCATATTCAGTGATTTATTTAATTGTATAGCGCAATTTTCAATCAATCCTAAACATAGCGGGGCTGAATCTCAGTGGGGTTCTCCCACTGAACAATCATTTGCCTCATTTTTCTGGGGTTTCTGCAACTCTCCACCAAAGTTATGTTGGACCAGCAGGAAAATTCCAGTGGAAATCTGCCCTCAGCACAAAGGTTCACATCTTCTTAGGTTACTACTGAAACCTTTATTGCTAGAGGTTTAACGGGAATGTAATTTTATGTCACCTGACGTTCAAATGCGCTGCAGAAATAATTGATCCATCAGGAGCTTTCAAAAACACTCACACGAGTCAGACGGTTGAGGATTTAGGCCAAGCTCCAAATTTTCAGCTTGTGATCTAGTCTGATGTTTCAGTGCAATGTTGAGGAGTGCTGCGTTGTTGAAAGTGCAGCCTTCAGATGAGATTTTAAGGCAAGGTCCCATCTGTCTCTGACTGAGGGGCGTGTTAAAGATCCCATGATAATATTTTGACAAAGAACAAGAGCCCTCTAGGTGTCCTGTCTAGCATGGATCCCTCAGCAGTGCCAAAATGGGAATAATACCTTATGGGCAAGCTAGACAAGTGCATAAGGGAGAAAGGAATAGAGGGATCTATCGACAGGGTGAGATGAGATAGGGTGGGAGGAGGCTCTTATGCAGCATAAACACCAGCATGGACCAGTTGGGCCGAATAGCCTGTTTCTGTGTCGTACATTCTACGTAATCAAAAAAAAAAATTCAATTAGTTGGTCATTTATCACATTGCTATTTGTGGGATCTTGTTGTGTAAAATAACTACTGCACTGCCTAAATAACAAGAGCACTTCAAAAGAATTAATCGTATGTGAAGCACTGAGTTGTTTCTAAGAGGTATGATTAAGTGTAATACAAATCCCCAAGTTATTCTGTTTCAAAACCAACTACCTGGAATGAGAAAACAAATTGTTAAATCTGCCTTAGAGACAAGGTTAACTGTAACAAAGAGATTTCTTATGCAGGGCTGTGCAAAATGGGAGTGAGATAAAGGGACACATGCAAGACATTATCTACCCCAGTCTGGTATGGACCCATCAATCTCTCTCCATTTGAGCTGTAAAGAAAAGCCATTGGGTGCTTTCCAAAAGACAGTAAATTCCCAAGGACAGACTTCACTTTTCCATTCTTTCTCCTTTTTATCAGTTCCAATAGTCTGGATTCTGGAGCTAGGCCATAGGAAAACGTCAAACCTCTTTACCTCTAAGTCTTCCTCTCCATCTACAATCATCAGACTTTTAAAAGCCAAACCTAGACTCACTAATCACCTCAGCCCCTGATCCTCTCCTACTGTTGGCAAAAGAAGCAATAGTGACATGAGGAAAAACCTTTTCACGCAGCGAGTGGTTAGAATCTGGAATGCACTGCCTGAGAGTGTGGTGGAGGCAGGTTCAGTGAGTGTTTAGGATCTGGAATGCACTGCCTGAGAGTGTGGTGGAGGCAGGTTCAATCGAGGCATTCAAGAGGGAATTGGATTGTTATTTGAAAAGGAAGAATGCGCAGGGCTACAGGGAGAAGGCCGGGGAGTAGCACTCGGTAAATTGCTCCTTCTGTGCTGTAACGATTCTGTGATTCTTTTCCCACTCGGTGGTGTCTGTATTACGAACTTTGGCCTTTCACCAGGTTTCTCAGGAACAAGGCAAAACCTCCACTGAGGCCCATTATCCTTGGCGATGTTCCTGAATGTAGACTTATCACTGGAGTAAGTGAAATCTTGTACCTCCTTCACTTCAAATCTCTTTTTCTTGCTCACACGATTACTCTCATTCCCTCTGGTAGTAAGCACTGTCAGTCACCACCATTACTTCCTTTCCCAAGCCCAACACACAAAATTAGCTGACTAATCTACTACCACCAGCAGTTAAAATCTTAATTGAGAGACAGATTTATTGTTATTCCAGGACGTCTGGAGACCATTCAATGGAACTGTCAACATCAGGCAATTAGTAGATTCTACGACCACAGATCCACTGATACATAGTTGGGTTTAATTTCCACCTGGTCATTACTTCCTCATGCCTGCAGATGCCACTTCCTTGCTGAAGTACGATTTGATGAAGGCTCGTCACTGACCAGTATTTTGCTCTCAATTGGCCATCTTCATCTGTAAGTGTTGTCAGACTATTCACCCAATCAAGCCCTAGCTTATCCTCTCCCAATGCCCACATACATACACACAGGCTTCCAGCAGGGGCCACTGGATAGCCAGGGGTACTGAGGTCAATAGCAGAGCTGTCCTGGCTGAGATCAGCAAACTGGG
Source organism: Heterodontus francisci (assembly GCF_036365525.1). Lineage (NCBI taxonomy): Eukaryota > Metazoa > Chordata > Chondrichthyes > Heterodontiformes > Heterodontidae > Heterodontus > Heterodontus francisci. The sequence goes on from NC_090408.1 coordinate 37,946,499, forward strand.
CACAGACTGGGGATCAAACCTGGGATAAAAGTGCACATACAGATACAAATCCCTGCTGAGTTTTCAAACAATTTTCTTGCACTCTAACTTTCGTATTGACAGGAAGTGGTTTTGTCAGCCCATTGACATGGATGTGGCAGGTAATTTGTAAATCACTGGTTAGGCCCCAGCTGCAGTTTTGTGCCCAGTTCTGGACTCTACACTTCAGGAAGGATGTCAAGGCCTTAGAGGAGGTTTATGTGAATGATACCACGGATGAGGAACTTCAGTGATGTGGAGAGACTAGAAAGGCTGGGGTTGTTCACCTTAGAGCAGGAAAGGGTAAAGGGAGGTTTAACTGAGGCGTTAACATTTATGAAGAGTTTTGATAGTTTCTCCTCATGTACTCTGTTCCCACTAGCAGGTGGATCAGAACACCGCCACCTGGAAGTTCCCCTCCAAGCCACACACCATCCTGACTTGGAACTATATCGCCGTTCCTTCACTGTCACTGGGTCAAAATCCTGGATCTCCCTTCCTAACAGCACTGTGGGTGTTCCCCACATGGACTACAGCCACCCAGAAGGCAGCTTACCACCACCTTCTCAAGGGCAATTAGGGATGGGCAATAAATGCTGGCCTGGCAAGCGACACTCACATCCCATGAACAAATTTTTAAAAAGTAGTCTGAGGACACAGATTCAAGGTAAAGGCAAAAGAACTAGAGGGAGATGAGGAGAGATTTTTCTTTGCATGATGAGTTGTTGTGATCTGGAATGCATTGCCTGAAAGGCTGATGGAAGAAGATTCAGTTGTAACTTTCAAACGGGAATTGGATAAATATACTTGAAAAGGAAAGATTTGCAGGGTTGTGGGGAATGGGATAGCTCTTTCAGAGCTAGCACAGGCAAGATGGGCCAAATGGCTGTGCTGTATGACCCTTGGATCCTAAGTAAGACTGCACCCCTTGCTCTGACAATGTGAAAATCAAGAGGTGAGACACCAATTCAACACATTTAATCTCAGACCACTTGAGCTGTGAGCTGGGTTCAGTCTACCTCCAATCTGGTGAGCAGCCAAAGTGTAAAAGCTCCAAACAGCAGTGCGGCTGCCAGTTGAAGATCTCCCACCTTCTGTATAATGAGACCCGGCCTTTGCTGGAGGACAGTGCAAGCCATTGGTAGCAACTGCATTCAAGCATGAATACCTTTCATGAATTCAGCCTCTGCAGGTTTACGAAGCCCTCATAATTACATGTGTTTTCCTTGCGATGTGGCAGAAGTGTTAATTAAGGCAGCAGACCACTTAATCTTGAACTAATTACTTCTGATCCCAAATATACGCTAATTACCAAGCTTATCCCACTTCTCTTTCCAATGTAATTTAGAACTGGCAATTACTAAGTGTGCTATCCAGAGTTAGAACATTCCTGTTCTGCCAGTTATCTCCAAACAGGCCACCTCAACATACTTCAGAAAGGAAGAACTTGCATTTTCTAGCACCTTATTTGGTCTCCCAGCACATCCCAAAGCATTTCACTAACCAGTAATCACTTTGAATAGCAGTGACAGCCATTTTGTGCACACAAACAGCAATAAGACAAGTGGCCTATTTTTTTAGTAGTGTTGATTGAGAGGTGTGAGCCAGAACACCCGATCTTCGAATCGTGCCCTGGGATCTTTAACACTGAACAGACTGGTGGGTTTAACACGTCAACTAAAGGACAGATGGGGTTTTAACACAGAGGGTTGCTCTCAGTTATTAAGTGTCGGGACACTGTGACCTTGTCTGTGGCGACTTATTGTAAAACATGTTGTACAAGGTGTTTGTGATTTAATTGGAAATAAACGAGCAGAAAACAGGCTGCTTTCCATTCACCGCACAGGAGAAGGATTTGCAGGGTGATTAACAGTCAGTCATGAACAATCCTTTCATGGCCACAACCATCTTTATACCAGCTCATAGGGGTGGCTAGGTCCAGATAGCGGGAGGATTTCATGGGCTCCCACAACTGGGGCTTGGGGAAGGCTCTCATTGGATGTGAGCATTCCGCAGGCCACCAACGCAGAATTCTGAGCCACAGTTTCGGTCTGTCTTCACTGAGGCTCTCTGGATAGAGGTTCAAACTCTCTGACTCAGGTGGGAATGGGATTGGCCAGGACGCCAAGGAGAACCTCCCCACTGAGCCAAAGACTCACTCCTTAAACAGGTTACAATGTAACTTTACATTGTGGCAGTACTATCTTGTCAGTGTGCTATCAGTTTAGAATGAGGATAGTAGACTTTGGGTCAAAATAACAGGAGTTTATTTCGAGAGGTCTTCTCACCCGGGTATCTACATGAACATTGAGCAGCAGAGGTACCGATTCGTGACATCACATCCTGTGATGATGTTTAAGGTCTATATACATAATCTACCCAGCAACAGTTTACGTACATTATACTACAGCAACCGGAGCGATTCTTAACAAAAGGAATATTTATACACTTGCAGCTTAAAACTGAACAGAATCAGAACTCAACCGACGATGTGAGCAGTTCCATAGCTGCAGGAAAAGCTGGGAGTGCACAGCAGCACAACCAGCATATGGGTAGGTGGTGGCGTAGTGGTATTATCGCTGGACTAGTAACCCAGAGACCCAGGATATTTCTCTGGGGACATGGGTTCGAATCCCACCACAGCAGAATTTAATTAATAAATCTGGAATTAAAAGCTAGTCTAATGATGGCCATGAAACCATTGTCGATTGTTGTAAAAACCCATCTGGTTCACTAATGTCCTTTAGGGAAGGAAATCTGCTGTCCTTACCTGGTCTGGCCTACATGTGATTCCAGACCCACAGCAATGTGGTTAATTCTTACATGCCCTCTGAAATGGCCTAGCAAGCCACTCAGTTGTACCTAACTGCTACAAAGTCAATAAAAAGGAATGACTCCCTTCCTAACAGCACTGTGGGTGTACCTACCCCACATGGACTGCAGCAGTTCAAGAAGGCAGCTCACCACCACCTTCTCAAGGGCAATTAGGGATGGGCAATAAATGCTGGCCTGGCCAGCGTCACCCACATCCCATGAATGAATAAAAAAAAAGAGTAAAATACAATCATGTTTCACGTGACACTTCTTCAGAATTCCCAACTGAAATGTTCATCTGTTCTTTCCCATTTTGTCGGAGGAGACGTTAAACTGAGGCTGTCTCGGGTGGATGTAAAAGATCCCATGACACTATTTTGAAGAACAGCAGGGGAGTTCTCCTTGGCATCCTGGCCAATATTTATCCCACAACCAACAGCATCAAAACAGATTATCAGGTCATTTATCTTGCTGCTGTTTGTGGGATCTTGCTGTACACAAATTGGCTGCCCTGTTTAATACCACAGTGATGTAGTACAGCAGTACACTTCAGAAGTATTTCATTGTCTGTGAAGCACTCTTGGATGTCCTGATTTCATAAATGGCGCTACATAAATGGAAATTCTCTCCATTCTACTTTCCCTGATGGTTCTGCTGGGTATTTCCAGCATTTGAAGTTTTAAAAAAAAACTTACCTGGTACCATAATGAGCTCCATTATTTGTTTTATAATCAGGAGTTGACTGTGTATCGCATCACCATGCTCTGTCCATCTCCGACCCAAGCCACCCTGTCTGTGTTATGTACTAGGAAAGGGGGTGCAAGGGATTCCCGGACAGAAATACTACCCAAACCTCAATCCCCCGCACTTCGCAATCACAAATCAATCTGATAATTGAAAAAGCTATTCAGCAACTTCCCCGCCCTTCCATTTCGCACCCTGCTCCTGTGCTGTTCAATAAGGCAACCACAGTTACAAACTCACACTCACTAAACAAATGGCATACAGATGCTCAAAGCCATGCAGTTTATGGCCTCTTTCAACAGGCAGACAGGAGCGATGTAAATCCCATCAGAATGGACTCGATTGATAGGCATTTTCCAGGGATGAAAGATCAGATTTACCTGCTGCACCAGTCCCTCTTTCAGCAGGATAAGCAGACAAAGAAATCAAATCTAACATCTTGTAATATTTTTGCCTATTTAATTAATTCTTCTTTCTACAGAGGAATCATTAAAAAAAAGGTATTAATTTGCTGATTAATGACGGGTTGGTAGAGAATGAAAAATACCACAATACTGGACTGACATTGACAAGGTTTCTCAATTAAAATTTCTGGTGAATTGTTCAGTTCACAATATGCCAAGGCCGCAGAGGATTCTGCAGTGAGTGTGGTGCTGTACAGTGTGTTCATACAGTGTCCAAGGTGAAATGACAATATTTCTGCTGATGTAACTGAGCGGCGAGTTTATGTGCAAACTCAGCCTTGAGAGAATGACTAAAGCCAATGGAGACTGCTGCTTGCCTTTCAGCAAGTTATCCTTAGTGAGTTCAAAGCTCTGTTCCCCACTATCCTCCAACAAGACCTGCTTCCTCCAAACCCTTCTCTTTAACATTCATTCACAGGATGCGGGTGTCACTGGCAAGGCCAGCATTTATTGCCCATCCCAAATTACCCTTGAGAAGGTGGCGATGAGCTACTGTCACCATCTTGAATACAACTGATTGGCTTGCTCCACCATTTCGGAGGGCAGTTAAGAATCAACCACATTACTGTGGTCACATTTGGGCAGACTGGGTAAGAACAGCAGATTTCCTTCCCTAAAGGGCATTAGTGAACCAGATGGCTATATGATAATCCAATAGTTTTATGGTCACCATTACTATTTATTTCAGATTTATTTAATTAATTGGATTTAAATTCCCCAGTTGCTGTGGTGGGATTTGAACTCCTGCCTCTGGGTTTCTGGATTATTAGTCTATGCACATAACCACTATGCTACCGCACCTTAAATAGCTCGCATGGCCCTCACTCACCTCCATTTGTTTTTCATCCCCCAGAGCATTGCCCGCTCCCAACTTTACCGCTGCAAATTCCTTACACTCTGTTCTCCCAACACTAGCCTCCTCTGCATTCCTCTCCTCCCCATTCTACCATCCATAACTGGAAGGGGTGGGGTGGGTATGGTAGCATAGTGGTAATGTTACTGGACTAGTGCACTGGAGACAAGTTCACTTCTCACCACTGCAGCTGGGGGAATTTAAATTCAAATTAATTAATAAATCTAGAATAAAATGTTAGTCTCATTAATAGCGATCGTGAAACTACTGGATTGTTATACAAAACCCATCTGGTTCACTAATGTCCTTCAGAGATGGAAATCTGCTGTCCTTATCTAGCCTGGTCTACACATGACACCAGACCCAAAAGAAATGGGGTTGACTCTTAACTGCCTTCTGAAATGGCCTAGCAAGCCACTCTGTTGGAGGTAGCTCACCATCACCTGCACAAGGGCACTTAGGATAGGCAATAAATACTGGCCTGGCGTGCAGCCCTCACATCCCAAATACATATTTTAAGATGAAAAGCTGTCCAATTTTGGGCCTTCTCTCCCTAACTCTTCCCCTTGTTAACTCTCTCCCCAACATCAGAAGCATCCGCAAAGGCTTTAACCATGCCTTCAGTCAGCTCCCCTAATTCTTTGCAAGTAGGTGTTGGAGATACCGTACAATAGAGGAAAATGTAGGCTTTTCTGCCTGGGTTCATTTTAGGGTTGCCAACCCTCCAGGCTTGCCCTGGAGTCTCCAGGAATTAAATACTGACCTCCAACACACAGCTGCCAGCAAAACCCAGGAGAAAAGTCAGAGGTGCATTAAAAAATTGTGTTTTCTTTTAACTTGCTTTGCTCACCTTTTGTTTATTAATTAGTAATTGGGAACAAAGGTGATCAGGAAATGAAGAGGCTATTGGCTTTCTGATTGGCATAGGAAGGCAGGGCACCACAAATTTGGGCATGTTAGACGACCAATGGCAGGAGTGTGGGGGGCAGGGTTTTTGGGGGCAAGAGGTCAAGTGATGACACCTCAAGGAATCCATCCAACCTGAGCTGGCAATCCCAGTTCACACATTTGTAATGGCCAGATGGGTGAGGAACTGAAGGGCCATTGTTGCCAGTGGAACTGGACCCCAGCGAGAGTCAACAGCCTCAGCAGAGGAAAGAGCAAAAGATCTCCTGCTGTAAAAAAAAAATCCCTGCACTGGCTTTTTACTTTCATGTGGTGCAGTCAATTAATTACTGATGACAGTATCAAGAGGCCTAGGACAATAACTGAAATCCTCATTAAAATTCTAATTGATCTCTCCGTTGCACAAACAACAGAACTGAATTTCTCTTCACCACAATTTTCCTTTCTTAAATTGACTTGCCTTTTATGCCTCGTACAATCACAATTCGAAAGTTATTGCATTACAACAGAAGCTTTCACAATTCAGGGGCAAAAAATGGCCCTTTGAGAAAGGCAAAACAATCACCAAGGACGACATGGTACAAACTTACCATATTCTGCCTCTAGGATCCAAGATACGTTCTCTCTAGACACTGCAGCCTTGTAATCTGAGGGAATGTGTAGCTCATCTAAACATCAGTAGCAGACAACAAACCTATTTTATTCTCCTCTCTCTTTCTGACACACATACATGGACATACATGGGCTGTTGTGGCCTTATTGGCTGAAGACCCAGAGACAGCAATGAATGGCTTCCTATCACTCTATTGTAGGACAATTAGTAAGCCAGTTGAATTCTTCTTTAATATTCCGCCCCCCCCCCCCCCCTTCCAAACACACACAAGCAACATCCTGAGTGGATATTAAACCTTAATAAATGAATGCTTAGGCCTCAGTTGGAGTATTGTGTCCAATTCTGGGCACTGCACTTTAGCAAGGGTGTAAAGAAAAGGTAGTGGAAGCAGACTCACTAGTGATTTTTAAAGGGAATTGGGGTAAGTCCCCAAAGGGCGTGGGTGGCACAGTGGTTAGCACCGCAGCCTCACAGCTCCAGCGACCCAGGTTCAGTTCTGGGTACTGCCTGTGTGGAGTTTGCAAGTTCTCCCTGTGACTACATGGGTTTCCACCGGGTGCTCCAGTTTCTTCCCACCACCAAAGACCTGTGGGTTGATAGGTAAATTGGCCATTGTAAATTGTCCCTAGTGTAGGTAGGAGAATGGTAGGGAATATGGGATTACTGTAGGAGGGGATGTGTTAGGGAATATGGGATTAGTGTAGGATTAGTATAAATGGGTGGTTGATGGTCAGCACAGACTCGGTGGGCTGAAGGGCCTGTTTCAGTGCTGTATGACACTATTTGCAGGACTGTTGGGAAAAGGCATGGAGTGTGACTAAGTGGACAGCTCTTTCAAAGAGCTGGCACAGTGGGCCAAATGGTCTCCTTCGCTGCTGTATTATTCTATGATCCTACAAGATCAACAAGTCAGTCACTACTGACCAACCAATTATTTGAAACAGGACAGGAAAATCAGCCAGGGTTTCTGCTCCTCACTGGTGTTCTATGGCACTTTCTAGGAAGTGGGAGCCTCAGCTGAGGACAGAATTAGGCTTGCCTTTCATTGTTCATATACTGCCATCATTTATATCTAAACCAGAAACCCTCAGGTTTGATTGCTGGTTGGTGCTGCAATTGCCTAGGCTACGGGTTTAAAGAACAAAATAAATCAACCAGGGTTCCTGCCCCTGATCTCAGGTCCCTGCTGGCCAGTGCTCAGGGGATGAGGATAGGCCAACAACAACTTGCATATATACAGTGCTTTCCACAACATAAAGTAAAACGCCCCAACGCGCTTCACAGGATCAATTATCAAACAAAATCTGATGCTGAGCCACATACGAGATATTAGCACAGGTGACCAAAAACTTGGCCAAAGAGGTAGGTTTCAACGAGTGTCTTAAAGGAGAGAGAGTTGGGGAAGTGGAAAGGTTTAGGGCCTAGGTAGATGAAGGCAATGGTGGGGGAATGAAAATCAAAGATATGCAAGTGGTCAGAATTGTAAGAGTACAGAGATCCCGCAGGGTTGTAGGACTGGAGGAGGTTACAGAAATAGGGAGGGAGAGGCCATGGAGAGATTTGAAAAGAAGAATGCAAAGTTAAAATTCGAGGCATTGCTGAACCAGGTACCAATGTAGGTCAGCAAGCACAGGGATGATGGGTGAATGGGATTTGGAGCGAGTTATGATACAAGCAACGGAGTTTTGGATCAGCTCATGTTTATGGAGGTGGAAGAATGGAAATCGGCCAGGAGAACATGGGAATAGTCAAGTCTAGAGGTAACAAATACATTGGACCAGGATCATGTGTGATGTTTCCCTAGTTGACCACCCTGACTATGGTCACGGTGTAGCCTGGCACATGGAAGTGAGGTATGAGAGGAATACTGGCACCAAAGGAACTGTGCACCAACAAGGAAGCAAGACACAAGGGAACAATAAGGGTATGGGAATTTAAAAAAAAGTCAATCTGTAATTCAAAACAAAAACAGACCCAGCTGTTTATAAAATAATGGTGCACTGGAGCTCCATAGAAAGAAAGATTTGCATCTTTCACAGCCTCAGGATGTCCCAAAGTGTTTTGCAGGTAATTAAGTACTTTTGAAGCATAGTTACTGTTGTTACATAGGAAACATAATAGCCAATTTGCACACAGCAAGCTGCCACAAACAGCAATATTAGGGCTTGAGTCTTGGGCGAGGGATGTATATTGGCCAGGACTACTGGGGAGAATTCCCCTGATGTTCTGCAAACAAGCCCCCTGGGGTCTTTTACAAGTGAGACAGTTGTTAGCAACCTTCTTCAAATATCCACAAATCTCTCACAACCAATGGAACCCATTGACTGTACATTTCCAGAGGAAATTGAGATGAAACTGCTACAGCCAGCAATGCACTCAAACCATCAGTCAGCATACATTACTCTGTGCTGGGAACAAGGCTTGGCAGAGATCAGAGCAGTGGATTGTAGCCTAACTCACAGTAATCTCTCGCTTCAGTGCCTTCCGAGGATACTGATTTACACAAGCTAGTTACTCTATCTTTCTTCCAGCATTACCTCTAAACCTCCTCCTCAAGTTCTCTTGACTGACTCCCTCCCCATCTCTCTCTGCTGCAGTCTTGGCTCCGTGAATGTGATACAGACTCGGCCAAGAAATTCAAACAGCAAAAGAAATGGAGGCACGGTTTCTGGATTCAGGCTGCCAAAAGAAAATAAAAAGTGGCATGGGCAACATGAAGGATGGTGATGCCACAGATCCACCGATTAATTTCCCCAACTCTGTAAATTCCCGTGAAGATATAAGGACTAAAATTGGACTTGGGCGGGAGAGGCGGAATGGGCGGAGTCACTTTTGATGACACGTGCTGGTTATTCAATTCTGTTGAGGTCAAGGACCCTAATTATTAGGTGGGATTACAAGGGTGACTTGTGTGATTTTGGTCCCCGCCCCCATCTCCAATTTCACCGCCCGCACCTTTTGCACATTTAATTGGGAGGTACTGTGAATAAACATTCTTTTGCTTGACTTTCCTTAAACTTTTAGAACTTATTGTAGTCAGATCACAGAGTGTGCCATCTCTCCGGGTGAATTCCCATTTTACGCCCATTCATTGTATTAAATGGGAGGTCCATCTGTTTTTGATGAACTCGCAGGAGTTACACTGTGCATCTCCTGGAAGCTTGGGCAGGTTAAAACTAACACACTGATCCAAAAGCACACTCGCAAGATGTTGCTAATTGACCATTTAACTGGTCAATGAAGAGCATCTCAATGAGAGCCGAGCAAATCTCTACCCTTTCCTGCAGTGGCTGGTCTCCTCTCTGAAGGGAAGAACTTGCATCTATATAGCACCTTTCATGACCTCAGGAATCTCAAAGCGCTTGAAGTGTAGTCACTGTTGTAATGTAGGAAACACAGCAGCCAATTTGCACACAGCAAGATCCCACAACCAGCAAGGTGATAATGACCAGATAATCTGTTTTTTCAGGGAGAACTACCCTCGTCTTCATCAGAATAGTGCTATTGGATCATTAATGCCCACGTTTAACATCTCAACCAAAAGACAGTATCTCTAACAGTGCTGCACTGGAGCATCAACATAGATTTTGAGCTCAAGTCTCTAGAGTGGGACTTGGACCCACAATCTTCAGACTCAGAGGCAAGAGTGCTACCCACTGAGCCTCAGCTGATATTAGCTCGTTATCTGGTTTTCTGGTTCTTCATTCTCTGTCAACTCCGAGGAGATGGGTAGATGCAGGTAAGATGTTTCCCCTGGTTGGGGAGTCTAGAACCAGGGGACACAATTTCAATATAAGGGGGTGAGGAGAAATTTCTTTACTCAGAGTGTTGTGAATCTTTGAAATTTTCTACCCCAGAGGGCTGTGGAAGCTCAGTCATTGAGTATATTTAAAGCAGAGATTGACAGATTTCTAAATACCAGTGACATAAGGAGATAGTGTGGGAAAAAGGCATTGAAGTGGATGATCAGCCATGATCATATTGAATGGCGGGGCAGGCTCGATGGGCTGAATGGTCTACTCCTGTTCCAGTTTTCCTATGTACCTCCTGAGCTATAACTTGTTGTAACCCCACATTCCCATGTCATGTAGCACGTAGTATATTATTACTATTCTGCCAACTCCCTCTATTGTGGAGCACTCCAGGTGTTGTCTGAACGTCACAATCATGATTTAAGCACTCCAAGTGTCTGCTCAGTTATGTTCCCGCTTCTAAAACAGGTGCTTTTGTTGTGGGAGTGTCCAAAACTACGGGCCATAGATGTAAGATAGTCACTAATAAACCCATTAAAGAATTCAAGAGAAACATCAAAGTGGAACTCACTACTCCATGGAATGGTTGAGGTGTGTAGCATCGATGCATTTAAGGGGAAGCTAGATAGGAACTTAGGAAATTGAAGCCATTCGGCCCCTCCAGCCTAGCTCCACCATTCAGCTAGATCATGGCTGATCTTCCAGCTCAACACTATTTTCCCACACTATCTCCATATCCCTTGATATCTTTAATATCTAGAAATCCATCAATCTCTATCTGGAACATACTCAATGACTGAGCCTCCACAGCCCTCTGCGGTAGAAAATTCCAAAGATTCACCACCCTCTGAGTGAAGAAATTCCTCCTCATCTCAGTCCTAAATGGCCTGCCTCTTATTCTGAGACTGTGTCCCCTCATTCTAGACACCCCAGGGGAAACATCCTTCCTGCATCTACCCTGTTGAGTCCTGGGAGAATTTTGTATGCCTTAATAAACCCATGAGGGAGAAATGAATAGATGGATACGCGGATAGGCTGAGATGAAGTCGAGTCGGAGGAGGCCCGTGTGGAGCATAAACACCAGCATAGACCAGCTGGCCTGTTTCTGTGCTGTATCTTCAATGTATATGAATGGGACTTCTTTGAGACGCCACCTCCCCTATCACTCCTCTTCCTTCCAAAAGCCTCCCTTTTCCACTGTTTTGTCCTTCCCTTGCCAATCCCTTCTGCTCAGTATCCTCTATCTGCCCTCCTCCCTGGATAAAATGTGCGCTGGATATTAATAAATGCAGGTATTTCATTTTTTTTCAGATCACGCAATAGCTCGAAACAACCAGAGCGGGGCAATGCAGTCATCTTTCGCTTTCTCTCCTCTGGATCAACTAGGCATCTTCGCCTCCAATAATCAGAATAATCCTCTTTAATTGTAAACCTATTTGTCCATGTATGAATAAAACATCCCGTAGTTCTTCATTCTTTTTAAAGTTCCATCATGGTCTCACGCCTCCCTATCTCTGCAGCCTTCTCCAGTGCTACTTTCCTCTCTGAAATCTCTGTTCCTTACACATTCCCCTCATTCCACCATTGGCAGCCATGCCTTCAGCTGTCTAGACACCACCTAATATTTCCTTCTTTGGTTTGGCATCCAGGTTTGCTTGATTCCACCTCTGTGAAGCACTTTGGGATGTTTTTCCATGTTAAAGGCACTATATAAATGGAAGTTGTTGTTGCATATGGTCCTGACACATATATCCATCCAATTTATCTCTGTCTCTCTTTCTCACTATCTCTCTCTCTCTGTCACTCATTTTTTATTTCTCTTTCCCTCTCTGCTTCTTTCTCTGTGTATCTCTACCTCCTTGTGTGTTTCTCTCTCTGCCTCTCTGTGTCTCCTCCCTCTCTCTCTGCCTGTGTGTGTGTGTGTCGCTCTCACTGCATCACTGTAATCACTGTATCTCTCTTTCTCTCCATATCTCTCTCTCTGCCTCTGTCTCTTTCCTTTTGTGTCTCCTCACTCTCTCTGCCTCTGTGTATGTGTATCTCTCTCTTTGTGTCTTTCTCTATCTTTCTGTGTCTCCCCTTTATGCCTGTGTGTGTGTGTGTGTGTGTCTCTCTCTTTCTCTCTGTGTCTCTCCTCTCGTTCTGTCTTTCTCCCTCTCTCGCTGTCTCCTATCAGACCTGATAATCAATTCACTGAACCAGGTTCATTTGCGACACCTTCATTATCCTGGCTTCAGCCTCATCACCAGGCAGGGAGGGTCCTCTTTAAAACCTGCTCACTGACACCTCCCTTTCAGAGCCCCAGCCAGCTGTCTCTTACGTCTGTCAACTCAGCAGCAAGCCTATCTGTGAGTTCTTTAATATTTGGCTTGCGATTGCCAAACCTGATGAATCTGAGATTATGCAGGCAGGCCATCAAAAGACAAGTAGCAAATGCATCTACTCTGAATCCGAACCTACCACCATAAGAAAATCCTTCTAAAATTATTACTGTTGGATTACACCACAAGTTTTACATCCCCTAGTATAATAAAGAACTTGCATTTATATAGCGACGTTCATGATCTCAGGATGTTCCAAAGTGCTTTGCAGCCAATGAAATCTTTTAAAAAAAAATTATTTCCAGAATTCCAGTGGCTACAAGAACAAATTACATTTCATTACCACTCCTGACATGCGGTGAGAGACATGCAGGGGTTCACAGAACCCTGGGGAGGAGAGAAAAGGAAAAGCAGAGAAGAATTAGGGGGGTGAAGCGTAGGAGGGAGGGAAGCAGAGTGGAAGGATATAGAACGAAAGACTTGCATTTATATAGCGCCTTTCATTATCTCAGGACGGCCCAAAGTACTTCTCAGCCAATTAAAAGTACTTTTGAAGGGTAGTCACTGTTGCAATGTAGGAAATGTGACAGCCAATTTGCGCACAGCAAGATCCCACAAGCAACAAACAGGTGGTAGGTACACAAGGCAGTAATTGGTACAGAGAAGGTCAGAGCAGAGCACTGATCCATAACAGTGAGGCTAAGGGACCAAGGGTGGAGTGATTTAACAGCAAAGTTAGGACTGAGGTCAGGAAGTTCTCTATACATAAGACTGATCAAAAGAATGAAGGCGAAAACCCTGGAATCACAGGGCGGCACAGTGGCGCAGTGGTTAGCACCGCAGCCTCACAGCTCCAGGACCTGGGTTCAATTCTGGGTACAGCTTTTGCGGAGTTTGCAAGTTCTCCCTGTGACTGCGTGGGTTTTCGCCGGGTGCTCCGGTTTCCTCCCACAGCCAAAGACTTGCAGGTTGATAGGTAAATTGGCCATTATAAATTGCCCCTAGTGTAGGTAGGTGGTAGGGAATATGGGATTACTGTAGGGTTAGTATAAATGGGTGTTTCTTGGTCGGCACAGACTCGGTGGGCCGAAGGGTCTGTTTCAGTGCTGTATCGCTAAATAAATAAATAAATTTCAGAAACAGTTGGATGATAGAGATGGGGGAGTGGGAGATGAGTGTGGGTGCAGTCTGAATGGATGAGTTAAATTACCTCCTTCATCTGCATCTACCTCATTGATCGGTAGCCCTCATTGGGCTGTTCATGTGACTTCAATGTCAAGACTGACCTTCCCCCCCCACCACGCCCAGCTTATATTATGGGTAACACTGGTATTGCTTCAAGCAGTATAGGACAAGTGTTACGGAACAGGAAGGAGAGAATTTTCATTCCTAGAGAAGCAGTAAAATAAATGAGAACCAAATGCAAGGATGAACAGGATGGGCTCAATATCCAGAGCAGCTCAGAAACTTGGCAGGACTGTTTTGGAAGAGACTGTGACTGATGGGCCCTTCAGATGCTTGCTGGAGGGATGCAACGAAGCATTCCTTTTTATGCCGATTGCAGCATTCTGTTGCTGAGCATACTGCTGCTATTTATTATCAGACAGGATGTTGGCCTGTAGTCAGCTGCATTCCTACCGCATAAAAACTGAAGATATTATAATGGGGATTACGAGGGAGCACAGTGAAGGTCATTCCCACTCCTTCTGCATTTCCAGTCACAGATGTTAGAATCTGGCATTAACCTGGTTCACAGTGACACTTGGAAACCTCACATCGATGTCTGGTAAAGTCATGAGCATGATCGTTTTTAGTCTTTTTTTTTAAACTCTGGCAGCTAAAGTAAATTCAATGCCCACTGTGGGACTGAGCTGTACAGGTTAGAAAGATCCCAGCTACAACCAGCCTTCGGTTGCATTGCCTGATGTGAGTGCAATACAGTTACAGCTGAACTTTCGCTTTGGGGGCAGGAAACGGCAGTCGGGTCTGTTTCCGGGTTCCGAACCCACCCTCGGGGGGAAACAGTCACTCATTGGGATTTTGACTGGGACACCCCCTTAATTGGCATGGAGACAGGGACCCTATCCAATTAAGGGTGGCGGGCAGGCTCTTGAAACCAGAGGGCCAATCGGCAACCTTCCAGCCTCAGAGGAGCACCAGGCTGCAGTTAATGGTAAGTAACTGAGAGGGTGCCTCAACAGGAAGGTGCCCTCTCAGCCACTTAAAAAAAAAATTAGATTAAAAAAATAGAGCAATCAGTAAGGTCTCCAGTGTGAGATGGGGGAGCCCCTCTACAGGACGGCCTTTGGCTGTACCCCTGCCCAGGCATGCAGGGAGAGTCTATAGGTCCTCATTTCCCGGCGGAGCAGCAGGAGAAGGTAGCGACTCTTCGGTGGGTGAGTGAAGGCATCAGGAGCTGTGTTTTGAAAGTAAGTACTTACTGTTTTACTTACTGTTTTCCTTGTCTTTGAGTTTCTTTTGGCGCCGGAGGAACCGGAAGCTTGTCGGCAGCGAGGACTCCTGGGTAGGTATTTTCCTTAAAGGTGCGGAGCTGAGTAAACCCGAGCCACTACACATGTAGTGTCTCCCACCCATCCTCCTCCTCTAACCTAATAATAAGACCCTTATTACCCTCCTCCTCTAACCAAAAAGGACTGAGCAGGTAAGCTATTTACTGTTTTTGTTAATATCTATAGTTGTACTTAACTAAGGGGTAATTGAATAAAAGAAATGGCAGCCAGTGTAGTGTATTGCTCCTCCTGCAGAATGTTCGAGGTGAGGGAAACCTCCGGTGGCCCTGCCGACTTCACCTGCTGGAAGTGCATCCGTCTCCAGCTCCTATCAGACCGTGTTAGGGAATTGGAGCTGGAGCTGGATGAACTGAGGATCATTCGGGAAGCTGAGGGGTTGATAGATAGAAGCTACACGGAGGTCGTTACTCCACAAATCAAAGGCAGCTGGGTAACAGTTAGAGGTGGGAAGAGGTCAGTGCAGGGATCTCCTGTGGTCGTTCCCCTCAACAACAAGTATACAGTTTTAGATACTGTTGGGGGGGACGGCCTATCGGGGGCAGGCTGCAGTGACCGGGCCTCTGGCACGGGGTCCTGCACTGTGGCTCAGAAGGGAAGGAGGGAGAATGGGAGAGCACTAGTCATCGGGGACTCGATGGTGAGGAGTACGGACAGGCGGTTCTGTGGGCGCAGGCGAGACGCACGGATGGTTTGTTGCCTCCCTGGTGCCAGGGTCCGTGATGTTTGTGATCGCGTCTTCAGGATCCTTAAAGGGGAGGGGGAGCAGCCAGAGGTCGTGGTGCACATTGGCACCAACGACGTAGGAAGGAAGGGTGGCACAGATGTTAGAAGTGAGTTTAGGGAGTTAGGCTGGAAGCTGAAAGCTCGGACGGACAGAGTTGTTATCTCTGGTTTGTTGCCGGCGCCACGTGATAGTGAGGCTAGGAATAGGGAGAGAGCACAGCTGAACACGTGGCTGCAGGAATGGTGTAGGAGGGAGGGCTTCCAGTTCTTGGATAATTGGACTGCATTCTGGGGAAGATGGGACCTGTTCAAACAGGACGGGCTGCATCTGAACCAGAGGGGCACCAATATCCTGGGAGGGAGGTTTGCTAGTACTGTTCGGGAGGGTTTAAACTAGTTTGGGAGGGGGATGGGAACCGGACTTGTAATCCAGGGACCAGTGGGTCCACTCAGAAAGACAAAGAGTGTAGTGAGGTATTGGGGAAGGTAGCACTGTCACAGAGGACAGATGGGCACGGAGAAGGGTTAAAGTGCGTATACTTCAACGCAAGAAGCATCAGGAATAAGGTGAGTGAATTGAAGGCGTGGATGGGCACTTGGGACTACGATGTTGTGGCCATCACTGAAACATGGATAGGTGAGGGGGAGGAATGGTTTTTGGAGGTACCTGGTTATAGATGTTTTCATAAGATTAGGAATGGTGGTAAAAGAGGTGGGGGGGTGGCATTGTTAGTTAGAAATAGTGTAACAACTGCTGAAAGAATTTTCGAGGAGGATCTGCCGACTGAGGCACTGTGGGTTGAGGTCAGGAACAGGAAAGGAGCAGTCACCTTGATGGGAGTTTTCTATAGGCCCCCCAATAGCAGCAGGGAGGTGGAAGAGCAGATTGGGAAACAGATTTTGGAAAGGAGCAGAAGTCACAGGGTAGTAATTATGGGGGATTTCAACTTCCCAAATATTGATTGGCAACTCTTTAGATCGAATAGTTTGGATGGGGTAGTGTTTGTGCAGTATGTCCAGGAAGCTTTTCTGACTCAGTATGTAGACTGCCCGACCAGAGGGGAGGCAATATTGGATTTGGTACTAGGTAATGAACCAGGGCAAGTGATAGAGCTGTTGGTGGGCGAGCACTTTGGAGATAGTGATCACAATTCTGTAGCATTCACTGTGGTAATGGAGAGGGATAGGTATGTGCAACAGGGCAAGGTTTACAATTGGGGGAAGGGTAGATATGATGCTGTCAGGCAGGAACTGAGGAGCATAAGTTGGGAGCATATGCTGGCAGGGAAGGGCACGGTCGAAATGTGGAACTTTTTCAAGGAGCAGATAGTAGGGGCCATTGATAAGCATGTCCCTGTCAGACAGGGAAGGGATGGTCATGTGAGGGAACCGTGGTTGACAAGAGAGGTTGAGAGTCTTGTTAGGAAGAAGAAGGATGCGTATATAAGGTTGAGGAAAAAGGGCACAGGCATAGCTCTGGAGGGATACAAGATGGCCAGGAAGGATCTGAAGAAAGGGATTAGGAGAGCTAAGAGAGGGCATGAAAAATGCTTGGCGGGTAGGATAAAAGAAAACCCCAAGGCCTTTTACGCGTATGTCAGAAATATGAGGATGACTAGGGGGACCATAGGTCCGGTCAAGGACAATAGCGGGAGACTGTGTGTTGAGCCGGAAGAGATAAGTGAGGTTTTGAATGAGTACTTCTCTTCGGTATTTACGAATGAGAAGGGGTGTATTACTGAAGAGGACGGTGTGAAACAGACTGGTAAGCTCGAGGAAGTGCTCGTTAGGAGGGAAGATGTGTTGGGGTTTTTGAATAACTTGAAGATAGACAAGTCTCCCGGGCCTGACGGGGTATATCCAAGGATGTTATGGGAAGCAAGGGATGAAATTGCAGAGCCGCTGGCAATGATCTTTTCATCTTCTCTGCTGACGGGGGTGGTACCAGGTGATTGGAGGGTGGCAAATGTTGTGCCCCTGTTCAAGAAAGGGAATAGGAACAACCCTGGGAATTACAGGCCAGTTAGTCTTACTTCGGTGGTAGGCAAGTTGATGGAAAAGGTGCTGAGGGATAGGATTTCTGAGCATCTGGAAAGACACTGCTTGATTCGGGACAGTCAGCACGGTTTTGTGAGGGGTCGGTCTTGCCTCACAAGCCTGATTGAATTCTTTGAGCAGGTGACCAAGCAAGTGGATGAGGGTAAACCAGTGGATGTGGTGTACATGGATTTTAGTAAGGCATTTGATAAGGTCCCCCATGGTAGACTTATGGAGAAAGTCAGGAGGCATGGGATAGTGGGGAATGTGGCCAGTTGGATTAAGAATTGGCTAACTGATAGAAGGCAGAGAGTGGTCTTAGATGGTAAATACTCAGCCTGGAGCCCAGTTACCAGTGGCGTGCCGCAGGGATCAGTTCTGGGTCCTCTCCTGTTTGTGATTTTTATTAACGACTTGGATGAGGAAGTCGAAGGGTGGGTCAGTAAATTTGCAGATGATACAAAGGTTGGTGGAGTTGTGGATACCGAGGAGGGCTATTGTCGTCTGCAAAGGGACTTGGATAGGTTGCAGTGCTGGGCTGAAAAGTGGCAGATGGAGTTTAACCCTGAAAAGTGTGAGGTCGTCCATTTTGGAAGGACAAACATGAATGCAAAATACTGGGTTAACGGTAGGGTTCTTGGGCATGTGGAGGAGCAGAGAGACCTTGGGGTCTATGTGCATAGATCATTGAAAGTTGCAACTCAAGTGGATAGGGCTGTGAAGAAGGCATATGGGGTGTTAGCGTTCATTAGCAGAGGGATTGAATTTAAGAGCCGTGAGGTGATGATGCAGCTGTACAGGACCTTGGTAAGGCCTCATTTGGAGTACTGTGTGCAGTTCTGGTCGCCTCATTTTAGGAAGGATGTGGAAGCCTTGGAGAGGGTGCAGAGGAGATTTACCAGGATGTTGCCTGGAATGGAGAATAAGTCTTACGAGGAAAGGCTGAACATTCTAGGCCTCTTCTCATTAGAAAGGAGAAGGATGAGGGGTGACATGATAGAGGTTTATAAGATGATCAGGGGAATAGATAGGGTAGACAGTCAGAAACTTTTTTCCCGGGTGGAGCAAAGCGTTACAAGGGGTCATAAATTTAAGGTGAAGGGTGGGAGATATAAGGGGGATGTCAGGGGAAGGTTCTTTACCCAGAGAGTGGTCGAGGCATGGAATGCCTTGCCCGGGGAAGTTGTTGAGTCAGAAACTTTAGGGACTTTCAAAAGGCTTTTGGATAGGTATATGGATAAAGGAGAATGATGGGGTATAGATTAAATTGTCCTTGACAGAGGACAAAGGATCGGCACAACATTGTGGGCCGAAGGGCCTGTTCTGTGCTGTATGTTCTATGTTCTATGTCTGCCTGGAGCCCTGGCACCCTGGCATGCTGCTGGTGCCTACCTCCTGGCAGTTGATCTGCCCTCCGTCGAATCGGGAAACAGGAGGCCGGCTGGAAAATCCCAGTTGGCTCTTTCACTCATCTTTAACAAGACTCGTAATGAACCTGCCTGCCTGCCTCATGGAAACCGGTCTTTTGGGTGAGGCTTTGGAAGGTGGATGTTTCTTCCCAGAAAGGATTAGCATCTTCAGGGGAGCAGAAAGGGAGAAAATAAAGAGGGGCCGAAAAAAAATGGGCATCTTAGGGACTTTGTTTCTTGCCTTTCCTCCTTTGAGAAAATATTTGAATTTAAGGAAGGATGGGTTTTTGCACCTTCTTAGTCACAGAGCAACCCTACCTTTCACCCACTTACATTGCCAGAAATAGAGACCATCTGGGAACTAAACTATAAATGTGAAAAACACATTGTGGGATCCTGGTCACTTGTGCAGTTGTGCGGAGGGAATCACTTCAGTGGTATGAACTTTTACATGCAACGAGCTGCACTAAAAAAGCAGCTTGTCGTAAAGCTGGTCTCTGTTAGGCCCATTCCTTTCATTTCCTCTCTGCCCTGTCTGACTATCAATGGTGTGGATCTTCCTTCCTGTATTTTTCTTTCTGTCTTTCTCCTGTGTGTCCAGTCTTCTGCTGTCTGCCTCTTATCTCAATGACATGCTGTCTCCATCCCCTTGATTATCGACGGGCTGTTCCCAGTGATCTCCCAGCTCTTATACAACATTCCTTCTCATCTATAGATAAAGTTGCCAACTCTGGTTGGACCTATTCCTGGAGGTTTGATCACATAACCTCTCACCTCCAATAACCCCGCCCAAACAAGGGGAATAAATACACTTTTTTAATGACCCTATGATTGTTTTCCTGGGTGTTTGCTCGCTGCAGTGTCCAGAAGACTAACCTTGAATTCCTGGAGACTCCAGGACAATCCTGGAGGGTTGGCAACTCCTATTTTAGGTCTTGGCTCTCTGGACTCATCCTACTGTTCTTAACCTTCCAGTTTTGCCTGTGGCCTGTGAATCTTCTTCAGCTGATTGACACTGGCACCTGAGTATTGTTGCCCCAAGGCTGGCATCGCAACAATTACTTTTCCACCTTTATTCTTTGTGTTACGTATGGCCAATGATTGGTGAAATCAGACAAATGCTCATTTGAGGTAAGTTTTTAAGCTAATTCCTGAATTTCTGTATTTCCTCTGCTGAAGGTGCTGACAGATGCTGATGCTGAGGGATGGCTTTTCAATAGTGTTGCCAACCCTCCTGGATTGCCCTGGAATCTCCAGGAATTAAAGATTAATCTCCTGAACACTGCTGCGAGCCGACTCAGAAGAAAAATCATTTAAAAATGATCTTCCATTTCCTTTGAACATTTTTCTCAGTTAGTAAAATATTGGAGGTGGGAATAATAGGCTGTTTGCGTGGGTGGGGTGGTTGGCGGCGAGAGGTCATGTGATGAAGCCTCCAGGAATACGTCCAACCAGAGTTGGCAACCCTATTTCTCTGAGCAGCCATTGTTCTTGAGGCCTATCATGCATCTTATGTTCTGTCATAGCGCAGCACTATTGGGGGCCTAGAAGTTGCAGTGTGCTTCAGAGTATAGGCACAAAGGAGCAAAGATATACATATGTCTCCATGGTGCTTTGAAAACTGACTTTCTAATCGTGAGGCCATTGCAGTGAACATAAGATGTCTTGGAACGGAAAAGCCCATTCAGTCCACCAAGCCTGTTCCCCTAGGCCAGGGGTCTGCAGCCTTTTATACCTGAAGAGACTTTAAAAAAAAAATTTGCCTAAAATAAAAACTATTGGGAGCCGCGAGATGAAAATTCAGCATTTCTAAACCGAATTTAGTTTTTAGTTTTAGAGATACAGCACTGAAACAGGCCCTTCGGCCCACCGAGTCTGTGCCGACCATCAACCACCCATTTATACTAATCCTACACTAATTCCATATTCTTACCACATCCCCACCTGTCCCTATATTTTCCCTACCACCTACCTACACTAGGGGCAATTTCTAATGGCCAATTTACCTATCAACCTGCAAGTCTTTGGCATGTGGGAAAAAACCGGAGCACCCGGAGGAAACCCACGCAGACGCAGGGAGAACTTGCAAACTCCACACAGGCAGTACCCGGAATTGAACCCAGGTCACTGGAGCTGTGAGGCTGCGGTGCTAACCACTGTGCCACTGTGCGCCACTGTGGAAAATTGTCAAATGCCTCTGGTCAAATGCATAATTTGCATATATAATAAAAAAAACAAAGGTTGAACCTATGATTCA
Source organism: Heterodontus francisci (assembly GCF_036365525.1). Taxonomy (NCBI): domain Eukaryota; kingdom Metazoa; phylum Chordata; class Chondrichthyes; order Heterodontiformes; family Heterodontidae; genus Heterodontus; species Heterodontus francisci. The sequence continues at coordinate 37,967,941 of NC_090408.1, forward strand.
ATAGAAAAAAGGGAATGTTTTTTGACCTTTTTAACTATAATTTTGTCAGTAAAGTAATCTTTAAAATAAACTTTAACTTAAGATGTTGTCACGTTAGGCCCCCACTTGCCAAGAATGAGGCACATCAATTTTGTCATGAACATTGATTTTTTAACTGTTGTTGGAGTGAGGAAATGAGTTGTTAAACAGATCAGCCGAGGCTGGAAAATAGCATTTACATACTAAAAGACATCGAAGGTGAGGAAGAGCATTCCAAGGCCTGCTAAGGAGGGTACAATCCACAAGGGCCAGGAATGGTTCGACCAGCTGGTCACATGACTACCTGGCTGTTCCAAGGTTTCCTTTTGAACTGGCCACAGAGAGTTTGAACTCAAAAAGACTGTTTGCTCCTGGACTGAGAAGATCTCTCTCCTGTCTTCTCCCATCTCTTTCTCACAAGCCTCTGAATCCACTGAAGCACATGAACCCCAAGAGAGAAAAGTCTCCTACAGCAAAAAAAGCTTAAGAAGAATACTGGGCCCCAACAAAAAGCAAGATCAATCGACCATCAAGGACTCTACAGCGAGCTCGGATAATCGTAACAAAAACTCTTCAGGTATTGCCTCAAACTCTTCCACTTTGTTTTTCTTCTGCTCTTTTCTGTCTCTATTTGCATGCGTGTATCACATATGCATGCTAGCGTGGGTGTATCCTGCATTAGTAGGCATTAACTGACTTAGAGTTTAAGTTTAATAAATTTCAACTTTTCTTCTTTAAACCTATGAAAGCCTGTTTGTGCTGGTTTCTTTGCCTTATAATTGGAAAGTGGTGAACAAGGATTCACCAAGGGGGAGCTAAAAACATGGGGTGTTTAAAATTAAACCCTGTTACGGTAAGACCAGGTGAAGGCTGAGAGGGACCCCTAGACACCTTTCTCACCTGGTCGTAACAATGAGTCAAATTAAGACAATTTTTTCGGCTATTGATTCTTGTGATATAAAGTATCTTCTAACAGCACATTCAGAATAATTTAGCATCTTATCAAACAAAAACGATCGCAAACATAAAACTTGTTCCTCGAACCAAAGGCCTTATCTATCACCATGGTGCAGGTACACCACTCAAACAGATTTATTTAGAGAACGATGATGTTTTTGATTAAAATAATCATTTGAAACCGTAAAGTGCAGCATAATAATTAGTCTTTTATCCCCACAATAAAAACATGCTCTTACTTTTCGTGAGGAGGTGGTGGCATAGTAGTAATGTTACTGGACTAGTACTCCAGAGCCCAGGCTAATGCTCTCGGGATATGCGTGTGAATCCCACCATGACAAATAGAGAAAATTGAATTTAATTAATAAAAATCTGCAATTACGAGCTAGTCTAACAATAACCATAAAATGATTGTTGTAAGAACCCATCTGGTTCACTAATGTCCTTCAGGGAAGGACATCTGCCATCCTTACCTGGTCTGGCCTACATGTGACTCCAAACCCACAGCAACGTGGTTGACTCTTAAATGGCCTAGCAAGCCACTCAGTTCAAGGGCAATTAGGGATGGGCAACCAATGCTGGCCTAGCCAGTGATGACCACATCCCATTAAAAAGCACTAATTATTTTTACGCTATGTTCATCTTAAGTCAATCCAACTGGAAAAGGTTGGGAGCAGCAAGTGAGACGTTAAAGAGCCGCATGTGGCTCCGGAGCAACTGGTTGCAGACCCCTGACCGAGGCTGACACTTCAGTGCAATACTGAGGGAGTGCTGCACTATCAGAGGTGCCACCATTTGGATGAGACATAAAGGAATGCAACACGGCCAATTCATCTTGAGCAGAAGTAGAAAGCAGGTAACAATGAATCAGCAGCCAGTTTTACACTCCGTCCAATATCTGCTATTGTCCAAGATGAGCCTCAACGCCATTGTGTTTCATTTGAAAGTGTGACTGCAGGAAATCTTCCTTCTATGTTTACACTAACGCTAACACACAGCCAGCTGAAGACACCTGAGGAATTCCCCCTATTTTTGATGAACTGTGTCATTGAGGAGGGAACTAGCAGAACTGGAAGATGGAATTCATCCTTTTTGATTAATCTTTTCCAAACCTTCAGTATTCAGCTGTTGTTAACAGGACTGACCTTGTACTCTAAATCCGTAAACAATATCCTGCGGCATTCCTGGAGGCTGGCATGTGCTTCAGCAACTACAGCACAGGGCAACATATACGTCACATCTCTCATTGAGCTGCTAACTAGACACAGTAAATCCAATGGACATTTCTCTAATTGTATGGGCTCAAACCAACACTTGTGAGCAGATTATAGTATCTGTGAGGGCAACTTGGTAATGGCAGGAACTGTGTAACACAGTGTGCTTGGGGAAGGGCCTGATGCAAATAGCTGAGCTTGATCTGGTTGTCACCAAACACTTTCCAGCTGGGATTTTTAAAAATTCATTCATGGGATGTGGGCGTCGCTGGCCAGGCCAGCAATTTTATTGCCCATCCCCAATTGCCCTTGAGAAGGTGGTGGTGAGCTGCCTTCTTGAACCGCTGCAGTCCATTTGGGGTAGGTACACGCAAAGTGCTGTTAGGAAGGGAGTTCCAGGATTTTGACCCAGCCCAGCGACAGTGAAGGAACGGCGATATAGTTCCAAGTCAGGATGGTGTGTGACTTGGAGGGGAACTTGCAGGTGGTGGTGTTCCCATGTATTTGCTGCCCTTGTCCTTCTAGTTGGTAGAGGTCGCGGGTTTGGAAGGTGCTGTCTAAGGAGTCTTGGTGCGTCGCTGCGGTGCATCTTGTAGATGGTACACACTGCTGCCACTGTGCGTCGGTGGTGGAGGCAGTGAATGTTTGGAGATGGGGTGCCAATCAAGCGGGCTGCTTTGTCCTGGATGGTGTCGAGCTTCTTGAGTGTTGTTGGAGCTGCACCCATCCAGGCAAGTGGAAAGTATTCCATCACACTCCTGACTTGTGCCTTGTAGATGGTGGACAGGTTTTGGGGTGTCAGGAGGTGAGTTACTCGCCGCAGGATTCCTAGCCTCTGACTTGCTCTTGTAGCCACGGTATTTCTATGGCGACTCCAGTTCAGTTTCTGGTCAATGGTAGCCCCGAGGATGTTGATAGTGGGGGATTCAGTGATGGTAATACCATTGAATGTCAAGGGGAGATGGTTAGGTTCGCTCTTGTGGAAGATGGTCATTGCTAGATACTTGTGTGGTGCGAATGTTACCTGCCACCTATCAGCCCAAGCCTGGATATTGTCCAAGTCTTGCTGCATTTCTACACGGACTGCTTCAGTATCTGAGGAATCATGAATGGTGCTGAACATTGTGCAATCATCAGCAAACCTCCCCACTTCTAACCTTATTATTGAAGGAAGGTCATTGATGAAGCAGCTGAAGATGGTTGGGCCGAGGACACTACCCTGAGGAACTCCTGCATTGATGTCCTGGAGCTCCGATGATTGACCTCCGACAACCACAACCATCTTCCTTTTTGCTAGGTATGACTCCAACCAGCGGAGGGTTTTCCCCCTGATTCCCATTGACCTCAGTTTTGCTAGGGCTCCTTGATGCCATACTCGGTCAAATGCTGCCTTGATGTCAACGGCAGTCACTTTCACCTCACCTCTTGAGTTCAGCTCTTTTGTCCATGTTTGAAGCAAGGCTGTAATGAGGTCAGGAGCTGAGTGGCCCTGGCGGAACCCAAACTGAGCATCGCTGAGCAGGTTATTGCTAAGGAAGTGCCGCTTGATGGCACTGTTGATGACACCTTCCATCACTTTACTGATGATTGAGAATAGGCTTATGGGGCGGTAATTGGCCAGGTTGGACTTGTCCTGTTTTTGGTGTACAGGACATACCTTTCCACATTGCCGGGTAGATGCCAGTGTTGTTGCTGTACTGGAACAGCTTGGCTAGGGGCGCAGCAAGTTCTGGAGCACAGGTCTTCAGTACTATTGCTGGAAAATTGTCAGGGCCCATAGCCTTTGCAATATCCAGTGCCTTTAGTCGTTTCTTGATGTCACGCGGAGTGAATTGAATTGACTGAAGTCTGGCATTTGTGATGCTGGGGACTTCAGGAGGAGGCCGTGATGGATCATCAACTCGGCACTTCTGGCTGAAGATCGTTGCAAATGCTTCAGCCTTATCTTTCGCACTGATGTGCTGGGCTCCCCCATCATTGAGGATGTGGTTATTTGTGGAGCCACCTCCTCCAGTTAGTTGTTTAATTGCCCACCACCATTCACGACTGGATGTGGCAGGACTTCGTCTCCGCAACGACTGTGCGGTGGTCACTCCTACCAATACTGTCATGGACAGATGCATCTGCAGCAAGCAGATTGGTGAGGACAAGGTCAAGTAGGTTTTTCCCTCTTGTTGGTTCCCCCACCACCTGCCGCATACCCAGTCTAGCAGATATGTCCTTTAGGACTCGGCCAGCTCTGGTGCTACTAAGCCACTCTTGGTGATGGACATTGAAGTCCCCCACCCAGAGTAAATTTTGTGCCATTGCCACCCTCAGTGCTTCCTCCAAGTGCTGTTCAACATGGAGGAGTACTGACTCATCAGCTGAAGGAGGGCGGTAGGTGGTAATCAGTAGGAGGTTTCCTCGTCCATGTTTGACCTGATGCCATGAGACTTCATGAGGTCCAAAGTCGATGTTGAGGACTCCCAGGGCAACTCCCTCCCTACTGTATACCACTGTGCCACCACCTCTACTATCACAGGGATAGTGATTGCAGTGTCTGGGACATTGTCTGTAAGGTATGATTCCGTGAGTGTGACTATGTCAGGCTGTTGCTTGACTAGTCTGTGGGACAGCTCTCTCAACTTTGGCACAAGCCCCCAGATGTTAGTAAGGAGGACTTTGCAGGGTCGACAGGGCTGGGTTTGCCGTTGTCGTTTCTGGAGCCCAGGTGGATGCCGCGTGGTGTGTCCAGTTTCATTCCTTTTTATTGACTTCGTAGCAGTTAGGTACAACTGAGTGGTTTGCTGGGCCATTTCAGAGGGCATGTGAGAATTAACCATATTGCTGTGGGTCTGGCGTCACATGTAGGCCAGACCAGGTAAGGACAGCAGATTTCCTTCCCTAAAGGACATTAGTGAACCAGATGAGATTTTACAATAATCGACAATGGTTTCATGGCCATCATTAGACTAGCTTTTAATTCCAGCTTTATTAATTAAATTCAAATTCCACCTCCTGCTGTGGTGGGATTCGAACCCATGTCCCCAGAGAAATACCCTGGGTCTGTGGGTTACTAGTCCAGTGTTAATACCACTACGCCACCGCCTACCCCTAGATTAAGAGCAGGAACATGAGAAATACATATTTTCCCTCCCTAGATTCCATCATCCGTGGTTCAGTGGGCCGCACTCCTGCTTCTGAGTCAGAAGGCAGTGGGTTTAAGACCTTCTCCAAAGAATTGAGCCCGTCCAGTATACTGAGGGAGTGCTGTACTGTCTGAGGTGCCGTCAACCCAATGAAGAGTTAAGCCCCACCTGCCCTCTCAGGTAAAAGATCCTGCAGCACAATTTGAAACAGGAGCAAGGGAAGTTCTCCCCAGCACCCTGGCCAATACTTAACCCTCAACTAACACCAGTGATTGGTCATTCATCAGTATTGTTGTTTATGGGAGCTTGCTGTGCACAAATTGGCGGCCGCGTTTCCTACATTGCAACAGTGACCATACTTTTGTTGGCAAAATAATGCTAAGTAGGGAATGAGCTGGGCCTTTAATGATGTTTGTTCTGGGTGGACCTTCCTCAGGTTCTGATCTGAAGCCTGTGGAAAGGAATTAGCTTCAATTCCATATGAATGCTGTGGATAAGTGCAGTTGTCAATTCTGTAAATCCTACACTTACTTTTGCTTATACGGTTTCAGTCTCGCTTTCGATCCTTTATCTTGGCTCCAGTCATACAGGCCATCGATACTGTCGTGACGTCAGGAAAGGAATGGGCGAGGTTAGCACTGTTAGTGTAACTCCACCTTTGCACAGGCAAAACGTCAGAATGCATTTCTGAATCGGCTCTATGCAGGAATGTATTAAGGTTGGCCCTAAGAGTACCGTGCTTGAGCATGGACCTTTCACACCTCAGCAGCTGGGTTTGCAGTCAATTTAAGTTGAGTAATGCATTGCCAAGGATCCATGAATGCTCTGTCAACATACTCTTGACACAACAATTGTCGTTCAGGACAACAGGCCTAGTCAGAGATTAAGTTAGAAAATCTCAGTAACACAGCCTTAACTGCTCAGCAGTCAGCTCTGCAGAACCACCCAGAACACCACCAAGATCCCATTACACCGCACTATATCGCTACGGATCGAACAACAAAAAGCATTATTTTTCAAAAGTCATGAATGATTCATTTTCTCAGTCTGTAGCACAGCTGGAAGAATGCAGCTGACCAGTGCATTATACTAAGCCTCTTTTCTCCGTACTGCGACATTATCCATCCAATCGTGATGTACTCTTTGCGATATTATGGTCCTTCTTGCAGCACTGCCTTGCTTATAATGGGCTGCTTGTAACTGACACAAAGATTGTCTGTCAAAGGCCAAAAATCAAGATGCCGTATGAACCAAATGGCCCATTGCATGAGATACTATTGTCACTGTACAGTGTCTGTATGATCACCTCAACAAGAGTTACTGCCCGCAGGACAGGAAAAGCTCATTTTTGGTGGGGGGTTGGGGTAGGAAATGCAAGTTGATATTTCATTAACTAAAGATCCAGCATTTTTATAGTGCCTTTCACAACCTCAGGACATCCCAAAGCATTTTGCAGCCAATGAAATACTTTTGAAGTGTAATCACTGTTGTAATGTAGAAAATGCAGCAGCCAATTTTCACACAGCAAACTCCCACAAACAGCAATGTGATAATGACCAGATAATCTGTGTTTGTGATGTTGGTTGAGGGATAAACATTGGCCAGGACACTGGGGAGAACTCCCCTACTCTTCTTCGAAATAGTGTCATGGGATCTTTCATGTCCACCTGAGAGGACAGATGGGGTGTTGATTTAACATCTCAGCTGGCAGGTGGCACCTCCGACAGTGCAGCACTCCCTCGGTACTGCACTGAGTTGTCAGCATCAATTATGTACTCAAGGCTCTGGACTTAAACCCAAGACCTTCTCACTTAAAAGATGAGCGTGCAACCCACTGAGCCACAGTCCACACCTACAGGAATGCAGTTCCATTTCCCAGTATTGATGCACCTCGCATCAAGGAGCATAATATTCATACAAAAATAAAACCCATTGGAAAGAAGGTGCAGGTGAGTCTACAAGGATACGAAGAAACTCAGCCTACGGGGGAGGGAGGTTTAAACCCTGCCGCAGGACTACAATGAAGGTCATTGATCCATTTGGGATCCCAATAATCCTGGAAGTTTTAAAAGAAATAATGCTGGGGATGTCGGCATCGCTAGCTAGGCCAGCACTTATTTCCCATCTGTTGTTGCCGTTTAGAGGTTGGTGGTGAGCCTTCTCCTCGAGCAGCTGCAGTCCACGTGGTGAAGATGCTCCCTCAGCTCTTTTAGGTAGGGACCCAGAGACAATAAAGTGTCTCCATCAACCCGACACAGTCAAAGACACACGAGTACTGACAGAAAAAAACAGACCAAACCTCTTTCACCAACCATGCAAAAAGGAGCTTTGTGTTGTTGCTGCTTCGTTATATTAATTCTTCCAAGTATTTGGCTGCATTTAAAGTCAGCTCAGTGTTCCCTGCTCGCTGTGATTCCATAAATAATAAAATACCACAGTCCCCTGGCGATTATTTTGGCAGAGAACGGCTGTCCCATCTGCGCCTGCATGGCGCAATCCTGAAATTTATATCAAAAATCAGGATAATGATACATTGTTAGAGGCTCAAATTAAATATGCAATAGTCTGACTAATCTAATCAAATGTGGCTTTTTTCACTTCTCTTGTGTAACACAATAAATAACAAGCGAGTCGCCACTGCAAACGGAACTAGAGCAGAAATAAATCAAAACCTCTTTTACTCACTTCATAGAAGATTCTAAAATTAATCATTTATTAAACTTAAAAGTCTTTTGAGGAGCTCTGATCTAATGGCCTTTGCTTTAAACTCAGTGTTGGGATATCCTGATTCCCATTTCGTGAGGCTGGGAGACAAGAAGCAAGATGAAACATTTTCTGTTTGTCCTGCAATTTTACTCCTCTCTGCTCCTGAAAATTTTTCCTTCTCAAGTATGTATCTAATTCCTTTACTAAAGTTCCTATTGAATCTGATTCCACTGCCCTTTCAGGAAGCACATTCCAGATTGTAACTGGACTATGATTCCACAGAAGCCAATAGTCCTCCATCACTTCACCCAAACTTTGTTCCTTCATATGCGAGCCTAAACAACGGCTGGCTATTCAACTGCAAAAGGCATTGCAGCAAAACTCATCGATGTCTTCATGCAAAAGATTCCGAGTGGAAGATGGGGTGGATGGGGAGCAGGAATCCCGACTGCTCTTTTTTCGCCCCTATTTCCACCCTCAAATCCTGGGATGCTGAGGTCAGCTGTAACACTCCCTGCTGCTGCTCCCAGCGTGATCTGTAACTCAGCCCCTAGCAAGAATCAAAGCTGAGCCCTTCAGGAATGTACAGTTAGTGCTAAACTAAGCAGTGTTTTTACCCACTTTAAATTTTTGGGAAAGACAAGAAGTGGCTTTTATATTCATATCAAAGAAGATTCTGCAATTAATCATCTAATATTTTAAGAAGTCATTCAAGGAACTCCCCTCAAATGGCATTTCACAATGAGCAAACTGCATCAGTGAATCTCAGGGGCTTGGGGCCAATGAGGTGTTTTCAGCTTTTGCTATGTATCCAGTGTTTTAAAGAGGAAATGGTCCACAGAAAGCTAATGAGGCTGTGTGGTACAGTCTACAATCCAGTGAGTGGGAGCACCTGCTTATAGAATGAATCATAGAATCAGATAGCAAGGGGAGGTCATTCGGCCCATCATGCCTGTGCTTGCTTTTTGAGACAGCTATCCATTGAAACTTACCGCCCCCACTCTTTCCCCACAGCCCTGCAAATTCTTCCCTCTCAAGTATACATCTAATTCCCTTCCTAAAGTGACTATTGAATCTGCTTCCATTGCCCTTTCAGGTAGCACATTCCTGACTGTAACAATACATGCATTAAAAAAAAACTCAAGTGGAAACCATGCATTCGGAATTGTTGTTAACTCCAGTACTAGGCTAGGTACATTGGCCTGACCTGAAATAGTGTCATGGGGTCTTTTACATCTACCTGAGAGAATTAGAATTAGAACATTACAGCGCAGTACAGGCCCTTCGGCCCTCAATGTTGCGCCGACCTGTGAAACCATCTGACCTACACTATTCCATTTTCATCCATATGTCTATCCAATGACCACTTAAATGCCCTTAAAGTTGGAGAGTCTACTACTGTTGCAGGCAGGGCGTTCCACGCCCCTACTACTCTCTGAGTAAAGAAACTACCTCTGACATCTGTCCTATATCTATCACCCCTCAACTTAAAGCTATGTCCCCTCGTGTTTGCCATCACCATCCGAGGAAAAAGACTCTCACTATCCACCCTATCTAACCCTCTGATTATCTTATATGTCTCTATTAAGTCACCTCTCCTCCTCCTTCTCTCCAATGAAAACAACCTCAAGTCCCTCAGCCTTTCCTCGTAAGACCTTCCCTCCATACCAGGCAACATCCTAGTAAATCTCCTCTGCACCCTTTCCATAGCTTCCTATAATGCGGTGACCAGAACTGCACGCAATACTCCAGGTGCGGTCTCACCAGAGTTCTGTACAGCTGCAGCATGACCTCGTGGCTCCGAAACTCGATCCCCCTACTAATAAAAGCTAACACACCATATGCCTTCTTAACAGCCCTATTAACCTGGGTAGCAACCTTCAGGGATTTGTGCACCTGGACACCAAGATCTCTCTGTTCATCTATACTACCAAGAATCTTCCCATTAGCCCAGTACTCTGCATTCCTGTTACTCCTTCCAAAGTGAATCACCTCGCACTTTTCCGCATTAAACTCCATTTGCCATCTCTCAGCCCAGCTCTGCAGCCTATCTATGTCCCTCTGTACCCTACAACGTCCTTCGGCACTATCCACAACTCCACCGACCTTAGTGTCATCCGCAAATTTACTAACCCACCCTTCTGCACCCTCTTCCAGGTCATTTATAAAAATGACAAACAGCAGTGGCCCCAAAACAGATCCTTGCGGTACACCACTAGTAACTAAACTCCAGGATGAACATTTGCCATCAACCACCACCCTCTGTCTTCTTTCAGCTAGCCAATTTCTGATCCAAAGCTCTAAATCACCTTCAACCCCATACTTCCGTATTTTCTGCAATAGCCTACCGTGGGGAACCTTATCAAACGCCTTACTGAAATCCATATACACCACATCCACTGCTTTACCCTCATCCACCTGTTTGGTCACCTTCTCGAAAAACTCAATAAGGTTTGTGAGGCACGACCTACCCGTCACAAAACCGTGCTGACTATCGCTAATGAACTTATTCTTTTCAAGATGATTATAAATCCTGTCTCTTATGACCTTTTCCAACATTTTACCCACAACCGAAGTAAGGCTCACAGGTCTATAATTACCAGGGCTGTCTCTACTCCCCTTCTTGAACAAGGGGACAACATTTGCTATCCTCCAGTCTTCCGGCACTATTCCTGTCGACAATGACGACATAAAGATCAAGGACAAAGGCTCTGCAATCTCCTCCCTAGCTTCCCAGAGAATCCTAGGATAAATCCCATCTGGCCCAGGGGACTTATCTATTTTCACACTTTCCAAAATTGATAACACCTCCTCCTTGTGAACCTCAATCCCATCTAGCCTAGTAGCCTGAATCTCAGTATTCTCCTCGACAACATTTTCTTTCTCTACTGTAAATACTGACGCAAAATATTCATTTAACACTTCCCCTACCTCCTCTGATTCCACACACAACTAAGGACAGCCTTATTTTTCAGAAGTCTTGAATGATTCATTTTCACAGTAAGTAGCATCTAGTTCCTCTGGAAAATGCAGCTGACCAGTGCATTGTACTAAGCCTCTTCTCTCTGTATGCAACATTATTCACCCAATCGTAGTATACTCTTCGTGATACACTGCTCCTTTTTACAGTACTGCCTTGTCTATAATGGATTGCTTGTAACTGACCCAAAGAAACGATAAAAATCCAAAAATCAAAAAGCCCCCAACAAGAGTTAGTGGCTGCAGGACAGGAGAAACCCATTTTTGGGGATTGGGATAGAAAATGGAAACTGATATTTCATTAAAGAAAGACTTGCATTTCTGTAGCGCCTTTCACAAACTCAGGACATCCCAAAGTGCTTCACAGCCAATGAAGTACTTTCGAAGTGTAGTGATTGTTGGAATGTAGGATATACAGCAGCTAATTTGCACACAGCAAGCTCCCGCAAACAGCAATGAGATAATGACCAGAAATGATTAATAAAACACACACAAACACAGCTTTTTTAATGCCCCCTTTGATTTTTCACCTGGGTGTTAGCAGCGCCCAGGGAATGGATCTTTAATTCATTCAGGTGGGATTGCCCGATTGTGGAATCCGTGGGCGAAAGACAATTTGCTTGTTGTAGATTAATGTGCCAAGGCTTCTGATTTCAGTTAGAGAGTCTCCCATCTGCTCCTTTCCCACTGTGAAAGTGCAAAGTCTGGGGACTAAGTTTTCCATGTCTAAGCTGAGTCTGTTTACATCGACATCCGCCAAGCACAATGGGATCCCCAGCTGTCGACACAGGCCTATTCTGCCACTGAGAGAAACTCTGCAGCTCCCTCAGGCCAGGTGTCAGTCTCCAACAATTCGATCCGATGAAAAATCTGAAGTAGATTCTCGATATCCTCGAAATATTTTAGACTAAAATCATTGCAGGGAAATTTCCTCTCGGTATTAACCTATCAGTAAGTGTTTCCGCAATTAGCATTAAATGTAGAATAATGGAAGCCCTAGAGTGACTGGAGGCTGGAATTTGATCTAGGGGCTCGATATTTATGTCTAGAATAATAGTTACTCAGCAATACATTTCAGGCTGAAATCTGATTGATATATCTGAGATATATATAAAGAGGCACAGAACCAAATATGCTTATTTTATACAAGCTATTTATGTGGCTCAGTGAGTAGCATTCTTATCTCTGAGTTAGAAGGTTTGTGGGTTTAAGTTCCACGCCAGAGATTTAAGCACAAAACTCAGGCTGTCACTCCCAGTGCAGTACTGATGGACTACAGCACTGTCAGAGGTGCTTGCTCTCAGATGTGATGTTAAAGCAAGATCCTATCTGCCCTCTTGGATGCACTATTGAAGAACAGCAGAGGAGTTCTCCTAGCTCTCAGCCAGCCAACATCAAAAACATTATCTGGCTGTTATCTCATTACTCGACTACATTTCCTACATTAAAATAGTAACAGTACTTCATTGACTGTAAAGGGATTTGGGATGTCTGAACGTGCTAAAAGGTACTATGTAAATGCAAGTCCTTCTTTCTATTCTGCTCTCTACGCTTGCCAAAATTGAGAGTTAAGGGTCATAAACAAAGAATGAGCAAGATACAAGAGGGCTGAAGCCATCATTGTAACTTGACTATTGCCTTCAGGAGAGGGAGGGTGAAAAGCGCAGAGGAAAAATAAAACAAAATCGACGCTCGAGATGTTGGGCAATCCAAATGGATCTTTGCGACACAACCTGAAAAACTCCCTCCTGTCTGGTTAATGTCTCCCAGGTTACGGGAGCAACATCCATGTTGTGTTACGCTGAGCAAGCTTCCTGTTTGCAAACCCCAGAGAGCAGTGCTGTCAGCCAAGTCACGAGGGGCTGTGTGAGTGGCCCATTGTCCATCTGAGGGAAAGAGGTTTGTGCGAAAGCCTTTTTGGAAACTGCCAGCTGGAACAAATGGAGAGGAAAACAAAACAAAAAAATTGGAGGGGGAAGAAAAGATTGCATTTCCAAAAAAATTATCTTTGAAACGAAAGCCGTCAAGAACAGATTCGAAACAATCTGTTTGTCCCAGCTTCAGTCTTATTTCTTCATAACGAGTCAGAACATAGCCTCAACATGATGTCAGAATAAATCTACTTACTCGCTTTCTCATTAAAAGAGCCAGTAGCCGGGTTTTGCCAAATCACAATCATTGCTGTGGCACAGAGATCGCAGCTTGCCTCCTCTAATAAACAAGGCGCATTATTCACTTCCTCAGGCCATCTCTGCACACTCTTACAAAGCATTTTGTAGAAGCAGGTGACATTTAGGGGGCTGTTTAGACAAGGAACCAAGAAACTCAGCAGGTCCTTCATAAAATGGGCAGTGCAAATATCTCAGGAGCAGGCAAGGGCGCTACAGAATGTTCCAGATTGCTTGCAGCACAGTTAATTAAAGTGATGGCAAGATTGCTGTCATTCACAGATTTTTCAAAATGGGGATCGGTAATCTGGGGTTCATGAGGGCAGCCCTGTAGTGTCGAGATTGCTGTTCATCTGTCACTCAATTTCTGTGTCGTTGACTTGCCTTATTTCTATCCACTGATACACAATGTCTTTCACAATGGAAGCATTGTTTACTTGGGGCGTCTTTTTAAAAATAGGACAGCAGACCCTGGGAGATTTTTTAAAAATTTGTTCTCAAGATGTGGTCGCCTTTGACAAGGCTGCATTTATTGACCGTCCTAAGTTGCCCTGAGCGATTGTGTTTTGTTTAACTTTTTAATGACTTGCTAGGTCACTTTAGAGGGCATTGAGAGACAAATGGGCATCACATGTAGGCCTGACTGGGCAGAGATGGCAGGTTCCCTTTGCTGAAGGATAGAAGTGAACTAGTTTATGATTATCCAGCAGCTTTTACTTGTCTTTTTTCCATAGTTCCAGCACACAAATGGGCAGATTTTATTGAATTCAATTTCTCATCTTGTCTTGATGAGATCGGAACTCACAACATTTGAGTTAAAGAAATAATAGTCCTGATTTTAACCTAACCAGCCCAGCGGGTTTGAGTTGGACTCCAGGTTTCCACCCCAATTGACTTTACCTTCCATCAAAGTCACTGCGATGTATAATCGGGCAGAACAAAGAATGGGTATTAGTTCCGAACAATGCCATTCCAATGGGTGGATTAGGTTAAAATCTAAGCTTTTGGCATGCAATGCCCAAGATTTTCCAAACTAGTCAGTGTGTAGACAAATCTATGATAGTCACTGCTAGTAGACAAGGCTTCCCAATGCCTCTGCAGACTTGTAAAATTATTACCAGTGAGTTTGTCCTGTGAGTAGGACAATATGGAGCAGGAGAATCGAGGTTCTGTGCTTAAGGAAGGAGAAATCGTTCAGGGTTCCTGATCCCGAGTTAACTAATAACCCTTATTGGAAATCCATTTGTTTAAGGAGAGGACAAGTTCGAGCTAGGCTGTGATATTCCTTCTTGTTAAATCGTTTGTTTGCATTCACTGTTTATCTTGGCACTGGGGTGAGGCACTGAAGTGTGTCAGATATTTGGAGAAGAGGTCTCCAAGTCAGAATCCAAGCCTTCAGCAGCTGACTGGAGTGAAGGAACTTTTGGTATAGAAAACTGTTAAAAGGGAAAGTAAAATGTCCCATTGGTTTTGCCCATGTGAAAACAGCTCTTGCTGATTTTTTTTTTAACGTCTTGCATTGCAGATCAATGTCGATGAAGAAAAACATCTGGATTATAAAGGAATGGCTGAATATAGCAGATGTTCATCTTGACAGCTGCAGACAGAAAGATTCCTGAGTCAGAGGGTGAGTTCTGATCCTCCTCAATCAAGTCCATCTACAGAAAGTCGGGTTACGTGGGAAGTATTCACAGAAATGTGGGAAAGAAAAGAGACCAAACAGTTGATCTTTTGAGCATCTTGTTAAAGAGACTGGGAGGAAAAATGTCATTTCAGACATGACTAAGTGTTGGATAAACCATCCTTCATGACGGTGGTTTTGTTGGGTTATGAGTAGGTCCAGAGGTTTAGCAGAGATAAATAAAAACTGATCTACAGTTAGGATTCTGAAGAATCCTGCTATGTCACACTACAGCTACAGATCAGCAGGATTTTACTCAGTCAAAATTGTTATTCATAAAGTGTTTCATTGTAATTATGACTCAGTTCATGTAAAGGCCTTTTTTGTGCTTTTAGTGTTCAGGGGCCTTGTTGACCTCTCCAGAACCCCAGCTCATTGATTTCAAAATTCTCATCCTCATCTTCAAATTCATCCATAGCCTATGCCTTGCCTCTACAACCTCCTCCTAAAGCCCCTCCCATTAAGATTTAATTTGCCTCTCCTCTTCCTTAAGTCCATTATCTGTTGCAGAGCCTTCTGCCACTACAGCTTCACAATCTGTAATTACTCTCCCTAAACCCCTATCCCTCACTCCACGCATCAGAAACCTCCTCAAAAACTAACTCTTCAACCTTCCCTAACTCTTCCTGCTAATGTTACTTAGTCTCAAATCCTCCTTCAGCGAAGCTGATTTAAAGGCATTTTATGTGGAAATTGTCACAGCAACACGTGATTGACTGGTTTCAAACCTTAGACAGCTCCCAATTTGGATCTGTGGCTCAATGGGTAGCACTTCTTACCTCTGAGTCAGAAAGTTGTGGGTTCAAGACCCATTCCAGAAACCTGAGTTTGAAATCCAGGCTGATGCTCTCGTGCAGTACTGAAGGGGTGCTGCATTATCAGAGATGTTGTCTCTCTGATGAGATGTTAAACTGAGATCCCATCTGTCTGCTCAGGTGGACATTGAAGATCCCCTGACACAATTCCAAAGAAAAGCAATGGAATTTGTCCTGACCAACATCACTGAAATATAGATTATCTGGTCATTTATTTCATTGTCATTTGTGGGAGCTTGCTGTGTGCAAATTAGCTGCCATACTTCTTACAATGACCACACTGCAAAATGACTTAATTGGCTGTAAAGTGCTTTGCAACATCCTGAGGTGCGATATGAATGCAAGCATGTCTTTGCTTTGTACTACCAGCATTTTCTGTTCTTGTAATGGGTGAGTGACTGAGAGTGACCTGTGGGTGTCACGACCAAGGGCGGTGAAGTCCTATAACCCCGATAGTGCATCTCAGTGATCATTGGCTCTGCGCCCTACAGACCCAAAGGTCCCAGGTTCAATTTAATGTCAGCCAGGGTGCCAACTGGAACACTCTAGTCCCTCTTGGCATTCTTGAGCAATTGAGGGGATTGCCAGTTGGATGTTGGGGGTGGGGTTTCTCTCCTGACCACTATCCATTGAGTCCTCTGGGAAACACGTGGATATCGGGATGAAAACAGGACCGGGCTCAGCTGCGATGCTCTTTGTGGTTAAGTAGCTTTGGAAAAAGCGTTGGGAAGCAGCCAGCAACAGTGGATGGCAGGAATCAAAGACTTCAGTAGAGGAGGGGAGAAAGTCAGAATATGAGCAGATGTATCAGGACAGTCCCCATGGTGTATAGTGGGTGAGTTTGTGCCAGCATGATTTGCCCAGTACATGCAATGGAAGATAAAACCGTCTGATTGATGCTGCCTGAAGTTTCCATCAGCTGTTCGCTATTGATAACCCCAGGAAGCAGTCAGAAAGTGGAGACTTAGGGCATTTCCAATTGGGGAATTATTGAACCCTGAGTAATCAATGTGGTTAATGCAGTTTAACCAGCGCCTTTGTAATTGACACCTATGGTGATGGCAAATGGTCAGTGCCATTTTCCATATAGACAGCTGTCTGGGATAATTGAGGACAGTGTGAGTGTTGGGACTGTATTATCCATTGTTTGGGAGGGGGAGGGGAAATGGCCATGTTAAAAATCTTTATTATTGTCCTTCTGAAGTATGGGAGGTTTATATTCTGGAAACTTTCAGCACATTTCTTAATCACTTCTCCCAATTCACTCATGTGGGATACAGCGAGGGCGCAGTGGTTAGCACCGCAGCCTCACAGCTCCAGCGACCCGGGTTCAATTCTGGGTACTGCCTGTGTGGAGTTTGCAAGTTCTCCCTGTGTCTGCGTGGGTTTTCTCCGGGTGCTCCGGTTTCCTCCCACAGCCAAAAGACTTGCAGGTTGATAGGTAAATTGGCCATTATAAATTGCCCCTAGTATAGGTAGGTGGTAGGGGAATATAGGGACAGGTGAGGATGTGGTAGGAATATGGGATTAGTGTAGGATTAGTATAAATGGGTGGTTAATGGTCGGCACAGACTCGGTGGGCCGAAGGGCCTGTTTCAGTGCTGTATCTCTAAATCAAAAAAAATCAAATCATATTCGCAGAATGCTGCAGTCACTAAAGAGGCTGTCCATGCAAAAATAATCTGTCCATGTTCATTCACAAACATGTGCTGCAATGATTTAAGTGACACAACTTGCATTTATATAGTGCCTTTAACTTAGTAAAACATCACATGGGGGTAGAGCTCTCCCAGTTGCATTACACCATCATTACAAATCATTCGGAGTCAAAACAAAAACAGAAAATGCTGGAAATACTCAGCAGGTCAAGGATCGAAACTCTGTTTCTCTCTCCACAGATGCTGCTTGACCTGCTGACTATTTCCAGCATTTTCTGTTTTTGTTTCAGATTTCCAGCATCTGCACTATTTTCCTGTTGTAAATCATTAGGAGTCACTGGGATAGACTTTGACTTGCGATGGTGTAAAATGGGTAATAGTGGAAGGGCAGACGGAGCCTAGATTTAATGGATTTAATCCAGAAGATGGCATTTCCAACAGTGCAGCATCCCCTCAGTACTGTATTGGAAATGTCAGCTTGGATTTTGTGCTCTCTGGAGTGGGACTTAAACCTTCTGACTTGGAGACAAGCGTGCTACCTACAGGCATTCCTGCTCTGCCTGGCCTCACAAGGAAAGCAAGAAAAAGTAATTTAAAAATACTTACCCATTTGACCCTCTTTTGGCCACGGCTCAAACCTGACCCGGCAGGAAGATCACAATGGATTCCTCGCACAGGCCTCTGGTTAAAATAGCAGTCTGGCCTGAATGACATCACTGGGTCTAATCTCATTTAAAGAAGGACCCTGCTGGTTTCCACTGGGTGTCCTTCTCGTCTGCTCAAAAGCGCACGTTAAAAGCATAGCCTGTGGGAAAAGAGTGGGTGAGTCCCAGGGCTTTTAACTGCCCGTCCACCAAGACAGATAGGGTTAAAATCGCCCCTTTTACATTTTTACTAACTCACAGGATTTATTTATGTTCCCTGTTGCTAATTTGTTCCTCTGAAGGGGGAGTTGGTGTCAGATTTTTATATTTCAGCAATGCCAGTGAACTCAAGATTGTAACATGAAGAGAGTAAATGACAGTAACCAGTGGAAGAGTATTTATTGTGGAAGTGTGGCTGGAACTAGTCACTGTCCCCTGTGACAGCAGTGGCTGTCCCTTTAAAAGACTGGAGTGTTGCGGGGGTGGGGAGGCGGAATTCATATATTTGCATTTTGAATTGCTGGAAATACCTAGAACTGTTCAATTGGGTATGCTGGGCTGGAAGGCATTCATGGTTTATAGGTTGACAGTGTATAGCTAAAAGTCTGTAACTGAATATGTTTGGTCTGCCCAGTGGGACAGCTGGAGTGAAATCCTCATGGCATTGACGAAATTAAAGGGGCCTCTTCAACACTCCGCAGTTATAAGGAAAACAGTTTTGTGCTAACGAGTTGATCTCCCATTCCATTGCTCATAACAAAGGTCTAAGGGAAACATGTGTCTCTCCTGGTGTAGCTGACCCTCGCTGCTTGTCTCTCACCCTAATTCCTTCTGCGTTCTTCTCTCTCTTCATCTTCTATTTTCTCTCACTCTCTTCCTCCCACGAATGATTTTCACACAATTTCATTGATATCTCTGTTTGGCTCCGATTCTTTTTTCACATACCCTCCCTCTTTCTGTTGAAAAAAAATAGGCAGGCTCTCCCTTTTCAATGACTCTCTGTGACTTTGCACTGATCTGGTTACCGTCGCTACGGCAACGGTTGCATGCATTGCTGCCAAGCTTTCTTTCAGCAAATATTCACGCCTATCCACAAATGTTTCTTTATCTGATCTCAATCCTGACGGTTTAGCCTGCTAGCAGTGCCTGGCAGTTGTCTACTAACTGAGCCATGGGAAGGTGTTTGCATTTTATAATGATTTTAATGTACTTTTGTGTGGGAATGAAACATTCCAAGGCACAGACAAACTACTGTATTCCCAAGCAGAAATACTCACACTTCCCCCCTCCCACCAACTCCCCCCCCCACCCCCCCAACACCGACATCGCTTGTCAACTGCCCATGCATTGACCATTCTCTGGACACTAAAGAAACTGACGACATCTCCAGATTATTCCTTCCAATTTGTCATTCTATATCCAAATATTTCGGTTACTAATGGATCTCCTCTGGCATTGCTCCTGTGTAGACTGCAATCTGCAGCAGAGTCAGGGTGTTCAGCTGCTATGATGGAGTTGTGTTTAACCTGGTTAACCCTTCATGGTCAGTGTTCAAATACTCAGCTCATTACAACAGCAATCACATTTCAAAAGTTTCCACTTGTGGGGGAGTCCAAAACTAGGGATCATAAATATAAGGCAGTCACTAATAAATTCATTAGGGAATTCAGCAGAAATTTTTCTATCCAGATAATGGTGAGAATGTGGAACTCACTACCACGGGGAAATGAATAGTATAGATGCATTTAAGGGAAAGCTAGATAAGTACATGAGGGAGAGAGGAATAGAAGGATATGCTGGTAGGGTGAGATGACGAGGGTTGGGAGGAGGCTTGTGTGGAGCATAAACACTGCACAGACCTGTTGGGCCAAATGGCTGTAAAGCACTTTGGGACGTCCTGAAGACACGAGAGGTGTTGTATAAATGCCAGGTTGCTTTTTCTTTCTCTCTTTCTTCCTCTCGTTTCTTCCCAATATTTTATACTGCCTGTCTAAAAGGGAACTGGGAATAAGCTATATGAAACTTCCTCCAGTTTGTCCCTCCCCTAATCGATGCAAGAGCCTCAGTACGACAGTACCTGCTAGCCAATTCTTTGTTTCTCCAAACTTAACAAAATGTCAGTTCGACGGGTCGATACAAAGAAAATTCATCCTCGTAACTGCATTCATCGTGTAACTGCTCCAAGGAAGAAGTAAGCCTGGCTGTGTGGCTGAGTTGTTGTATGCACTTTGCAGTGTGGTACTGAGCTATATAGATCAGAAAGATCCCAGGGTCAATCCATAGTCTGTGTTATGAAGCTGCAAAAGGCTCTGACGGAACATTCCATAAAGACAGATGATGATGAGACAAAGCACAGTCGCTGTATTTTAATGGCATGTAGTGATTCTTTATCTGCGCAAAGCTCAAAATAATCATTTAATTGATGTTACCCAAATGAGAATGTGCTGTGTCATTACTGTCATGTGCCAGTGACACAGGATTATAGGAACTGAGCATGGCTTCCTGAATTTTTCTCTTTTGTTCCTGCAAAACTTCTGGATAATGCTTCTTCCGCTCTGTATCCCAGTTTGCAATTAAAACTCTTGCACAACAGCAGCAAATTGCATTTATATTTCACAAAGTAAAACGTCCCAAGGTGCTTCACAGGAGTGCTATCAAACTGAATTTGACACTGAGCCGCATAAGTAGATATTAGAATATAAGACCAAAAGCTTGATCAGAGAGGTAGCTTTTCAGCAGCGTCTTGTAGGAGAAGAGAGAGGCTGAGAGGCAGTGAGGTTTAGGAAGGGCATTCGACAGCTTAGGGCCCAGGCAGCTGAATGGTGCAGTGATTAAGTTCAGCATTTTGCAAGAGGCCAGTGTTGGAGGAGTGCAGAGATCTCAGAGGTTTGTAGGGCTGGAGGAGGCTACAGGGATACAAAGATAGGAATGTGCAGGGCATGGACGCATTTGAAACAGAGAGTGATTTTTAAATTCTCATCTGCCTCCTACACTTAATTCACTCCCTTCCAAGACTTCAAAAATGTGGAACATCTTCTCACAATCTTTGGAATTCTCTACCCCAGAGAGCTGTTGGTGCTCAGTCATTGAGTATATTCAAGACAGAGATCAACAGATAATTGGATACTAATGGAATTAAGGCATATGGGGATAGTGCAGGAAGGTGGAGTTGAAGTAGAAGATCAGCCATGATCTTATTGAATGGCAGAACAGGCTCGAGGAGCCGAATACCCTACTCCTGCTCCTATTTCTTATGTTCTTATGTTCATTCGCACATATTACTATTGTCTGAATGATGACTCACTGTTAAACTGATGACACAGTATATTTAAAAGTCTGTATTCCTGCGGTGATTGCTGCTCTGATAAACGTGAACAACTGCAGAAATAAATAAGCCCTTGTTGCTTCATTTCCCCAGCCCTGCCCAGTGCCTGTTTCCAAGTCATTCTTTCCTGACATCTGCAGTTGAGTTAATCCTCTTTCGATAATACAGCAATGTGCCAAGGACTGCAGTCCATCACTTCCTGAGCTTTAAATGGACTTGTGCATCGCTCTGAACTCTCTTGCACCCCATCTCCATCATCCAGTAATGTCCTTGAAACAGTGAAGCGATTGTTTCAAGGAAAAGGAGAGTGTTCAAGCAGTACAAGTCAGACAGGACAAAGTGGAAGTGTTCTAAGATAGGTTAATGTTGTGCTGCATTGGAGGGCTGTTAGATATCCTTTCACTTTACATTTCAGCTTCGTGTGTGAGTATTTCTGTAATGGTGCCAGTTCCTGTCATACGGCAGGGCCAATCGGAGACCAGCGGTATTACAGCGACCACACAAAATTACTAGAAAGTCAACATCCCTCATTTTATCATTCTGGTCACAAACCATCCCCCATTCGGTCTACCTATGGATCCAGGGAATAAAAACACCTCAGAGGTGACATTCCCTAACTCCAGAGTATCGTCTGACCCATTTATGCCACAGCATTCCCTCTAAGGACAGGCCTCCTGCCAGAGACTGTAATATAAAGGAGATATCAGAGAGCCCAGCCATCCTTCAACTTTGTGAATCCAGATATCCTCCTTAAAGGGACCTCGCCACTTTCTGACATTATTCCGAAATCTATTTGCTTCGTTCACAAACCTGCAAAAGAGGGCTGTCATTGGCACTTGGTATTCTGTGAGGTTGACACGACTGCCTGCAAGCAGGGTTTATTAATTTACAAGTATTGCTCCCCGCAAAGGCTGAACGAGTGAATGCACAATTCTTTGTGGAAATGAGGTCGACATGTCAGTTTCAAACCTTAGTCTATGCTGAGTTGGTAAGCACAGAATTGGGCTGATCAAGCTTGGCTATTCTAATTTTGCTCAGTTGGACAGCTTGCGAACATTCTTTGTTGATGCTCACACATGAAGGACTGCCACTCAGATAGAGTACAGGCTGCCCTCTGATAATCTGCTCAAGTGGCCAGTCTTCATGTGCGAGCATAACGGTCAATAAAGAAAGAACCTGCATTTATATAGCACCTTTCACAATCTCGGTGTGTTCCAAAGTGCTTTACAGCTGATGAAGTTCTTTTGAAGTGTAGTCACTGTAGGAATCACGACAGCCAATTTGCGCACAGCAAGCTCCCACAAACAGCAATGTGTTACTGACCAGATAATCTGTTTTATGGCATTGGTTAATAGTTAAATATTAACTAGGACACAGGGTTATAAAAATATTGGTGATGCACAAAAAAGGGAATCTTTGTTTGGGTAGGGTGGCTGGAAGATGGTGAGATGTAACCTCCAGGAATAGGTCCAACAAGAGTTAGTTAGTTAGATGGATGAATGGAGACAAAATTGCACACAACAAACTCCCACAAACAGCAATGTGATAATGATTGGGTTTATCTGTTTAGATGACATTGGTTGAGGGATGAATATTGGCCAGGACATCCGGGAGAGCTCCCCTTCTCTTTAAAATAGCGCTGTGGAATCTCTGACGGCCACATTGTCACACTCACCCAAGGAGAAATTATGAACTACAAAATGAACTGATAAATTGAACTCAAAACGGACACCCTTTGCTGCAAAACAAGGTGGAGTAAGAGGCCAGGGGACCTCTCCTGTACTGCATATACACATGGTAACTCTGGAACCCTGAACAGATTGTCATGTCTCGTCAAGTGTTGAAAAAACCATTAGAAATGTAAATGGCCCATTCAATGTTAATGGCTACCCCTCTTCAACAAGTGGGCAGACATGGAGAATCCAGACTCAAACTCAGGATAATGGGTGTGAAAAGCACAACTTTATCAAGATAGCATAGAGATGAGCAATATCCAAACTCATTGTCTAACAATGGCCATACTATCAAACGCAATTTATGAAAACACAATGGGAGAGAAACTTGGGTGACCTGAGAGAAACCAAGTCTCTGCCAAGGAGGTTTGAACAAGAGACATTTTCTGTGCAGAATGCCAGAAGCCAGAAGGAAGAGTGACCCATTGCAGCAAGATGGACCCTGCCAGAATACCATATCTAAACTACCTAGAGGCAGAGATGAAAGGTGACCTTGAAACTCCCTACCTGAGCAATTGTTACACGATTTCTGCCATTGAACTGTGACTGAGAGTTAACCAAAGCAGTCTGCAGCAAAACATCCGTTCACCTGAAACTTTCCAAAGTTTGACATCAGTGAATCAGGAAAAAGAAAAAAACAGGCCAGCACCATTTTTAAATCTTCCTCCCAGGGAACAAACAAGGTTTCACAACGATCTCTTGGTTAACACCATCAGACCTAAACGCATGCTATATTTTAATCTCTATCTTTTCTTGTATGTGTGCATGTGTGTGTGTGTGTGTGCGTGTGGCGCATGGGTGAAGTTGTGAATATTTTTGGGTATTGTTTAATAAACATTTATCTTCCTTTAAACCTATGAGCAAACCTGTCATTTGTCTGTTTCTTGACCATTAAAATGCTCAAGGGTTAAAACACAATTCTAATAAAAACACACTGGGCTGGATTTTACCAGCCCCCCGACGTCAGGGGTCGTGGCAGGGGGGGCCCAGAAAATACTTCCGGGAGAGGCCCGCCATGGGCCTCGATGCCAGCAAGGCCGAGAGTGCTATCCTCTGAGCCACAGCTGACACCACATCACAGTCAGCAATCTTCCAATATGATCGATGCCATCATTCAGTAAATGACTTGATGTGCAGTGACAGCCACTACTCACAAAAACAAAGCTAAAACAAAATAAAATTAAACCAGTAACTATATTAAACCAACACCACACTGCCCGTAGTGTCTCAAAGTCTGCAATCCGCACCCTCTGCATGTATATAATTTATAAAAACACTCAGCGATCACCACTATGATTTGGGCTATTCTCTGAAATTACTGCTTTAAAAGCACTCCAAGCCATCCGATATCCAATACTGACCTGCTGTCCCACTCCTTGGTTCTTTCTTTGTGAAAACATTCCTTTATTATCTCAACTCGCACTCTGATGTCAGAGCTGTACTTCCTGCACATCTTCTCTGCTTCAATATAAGCAAATACATGTTGCAACACACGGTGGTATACTGTTTAAAATATCCATCCATCTTTATTAAATTTAAGTGTGTACATCTTTACTGGGACAGCTAAATGAAGGAGTGAAGACCACAGCGCAGACAAACACCAGTGAAAAGGAAAGAACTTTGATTCGTACAGTGCCTTCCACCACATCAGAATGTCCCAAAGTGCTTCCCAGTTCTTTTGAATTGTCGTCACTGTTGCAATGTTGGGAGAAGAGGAGGTGATTGAACAGTAGTGATTAGTTAGGTGGCCAATTTGGACTTTAAAAACCATGTCAATTTTAGGAGGCAGGCTGTGGGAGGGGAGGAAGCCCACCATTTTAAAATGAGGCCGTAAACTAACACCCAGGAACCCCCCATGAAGAAGAAATTGATTTTACACTAAGTGAGTTTCTGAAATGACAACCTGTAGACAAAGGCCTGGGTAGGGGAGGGGATACATTTCGCAGATTGCTGTAGTATTTCCAGTTGGATGTTCCAAACTCCATATCCTACCACTGACTACGAGTCATGGTCTCGGTGTCACTTTCCCACATTCTATGGAAATTGGGCCCCTGCAGGTGTTCCTGATACTTTAAGCCATGGATGATGATATCACCCGCATGAAATATTTTTCATATTTTCTGGAGATTATGTCATAATTGAGAACAGTCAACACTGAAATACATCAATGGTTTTAGTTCCTTTTGGGTTAGAGGGCTTGAGGAAAGTTAATTTTGGTGAATTGAAAGCACATCTGCCTTTCAACTATCATGCAATCTTTAAAGGATGGGGATGTCATCACAGTAAAGCATCTCGTACGGCATAGTGTCGATTTATAAATAAAATAGAGGGCAGTAAAAATATTGCCAATGATATACTGACATCTACACCAAAAATTCATTCCCTTAGTCCCCATATCTTGCTTTTCGTGCCTGAATGCTGTGTTGTATAAAGCTCTGGCCAAAGCCCATTTAGAGCACTGCATTCAGTTCTGGGCACTACACCTTGACTTCGGACGAGGGGCAGCTGCAGAATCACCAGAATGATACTGGTGGTAAAAGGGTTAAACTATAAGAACAGGTTACATATTGTATTCCCTTGAGTACAGAAGCTTAAGGGGTGATCTAATTGAGGTGTTTAAAATGATTAAAAGGAGTTGATATGGTAGATAAAGCAAAACTATTTCCTCTGGTAGACGGAGTCCAGAACAAGGAGCCACAGCCTATAATTAGAGCCAGGCCATTCAGAGGTGATGTTAGGAAGAAATTCTTCACACAAAGGGTAGTGGAAATCTGGAACCCTCTCCCCTTAAAAAGCTGTCGAGGCTGGGGGTCAATTGAAAATATCAAAACTGAGGTCAGTAGATTTTTGTTTTGCAAGGATCTTAAGGGGTATGGAAGCAAGGTAGGTACATGGCAATAACCCACTTTGGCCACAAGGGAGTCCATTCTGACCATTTTACAAGCCGGTGAAATTACATGTTTGGCCAGATCCTTCCTGCACGCCCAGAGTCTCACTGCCACCGCAAGCTGCCCTCGAGGTGGCTGTGGTGGGGAAGAGACTGTTGCCCACCTCCTTCTGGAATGTGCCTTTGCAAAGCAGGTGTGGAAAGAGATGCAGTGGTTTTTGTCGAGGTTCATCCCAAGCAGCTCGATAACACAAGAGTCTATGCTCTACAGGCTGTTCCCCCAGGGACGCACACCGAGATAAACATCAACTGCTGCTGGAGGACCATCAATTCGGTGAAAGACGCTCTTTGGTCTGCCCGAAACTTGCTGGTCTTCCAGTGAAAACAGTTGTCCACGACCAAGTGTTGCAAACTGGCACATGCCAAGGTCCAGGACTATCTGCTGAGAGACATACTAAAGCTTGGTGCAGCTGCTGCAAAGGCTCAATGGGGAAAGACCACTTGTAAGGTCCTCCCACCATAGTGAACCGAGGGGCTGGACCCATGGGAAACCCCTCAGGCTGTATACACCAAATATGGTTTTGCTGTAAAATGTACATGGCATGTAAAATGAAATGGAAGGGCTGTGAGGCAACTCACTCCTGTATTGAAGAAAACTGATTTCCTTTGCACATTTTGGAATGTCAACTTGGTGCAGTTTTGAACTGTTTTGTAATGTATTTTTTACAGGTTTTTAATGAATAAAGCAATAAAAGAGTCAAATTACATGTTGGATGAATATAAATGTGCAACTTTCGCTAACTGAAATTGGGCACTGATGGCCCGATTTCAACTCTGTAAGTGGATGGGTTTTGAATGAGTTAAAATCTCTTTCTGCAGAGCATTAGGGAAACCCAATCCTCAAAGGGTTAATAGGCAGTGATCTTTGTAGGTTAATTGAATGAGCCATCTTTTTGTTAGGAGGTCATGTGTCAGGGACACTTGTGTGAAAGGGGTAAACTAATGATGTGCGATGGATGAGTCATCAATGGTACCAAGTTCTCTGGGACAGTGCTCTGTGTTCTTGCGGCTGGGGTGAAAAGCAGAGGATGGTTACCGATATTGATAACGTATTTACTGTTGTGTAATTTCTTGAAAGCCTTTTTAATAAATGCTGTTGACAGCTAGGATAATCAGAGCTCAGATTTCTCCTCCTTGTTGCCATATAAATATGATACACTTGGCAGATGTAACCCAAAGCCATTTAACATGCGCATCCCCTTCTATTGGGCAAATGGGGTTAACCATTTACCATCACCAGACACGTCAATTTCAAAGACACTGTTTAGCCATTATTAAGCACGTCAACTATATTGTGGAGTTCACGATTTAATAATTTAAAAGCTCTGCTGGTTTCAGGCAAAGTCTGGTCTGCAAGGAGCTTCGATCAGCAGGCAAATCATGTTGGCACAAACATGGCCACGACATGTAGGGTGACTGTAATTGCATATGTGTCTATCAGATGGCACCTGTCATGGAGACAAGTCTATGATTCACTTGGTACCTTTCTGGTTGAAGTAATGTCGATTCACAAGTTAGAATGTAGCTGCTAAAACAGTGATCTGACTTGTAATAAAGACAGACACTCAAGGAGTTCGACACTATCCAGGACAGAGCAGTCCACTGGATTGGTGGCGCTGGCACCTGACTCAATATCCACCCGCAGCTACAATATTTACAATCTGCTCACCAAGGTGATGGCATCTCCCTCCCCTGTGACCTCTACCATCAAGAGGAACAACAGCATCAATGCTGTGAGGCATTGGTAACTTGCAGCCCTTCAAAATCCCTGCAAATGGGAGCAAGTAATACTACTGGCGACCAGTATCTTTATCTGACATTTCACACACTAGGGATTCGATAGTTAACACAGGGGAGTGGGACTAATTGGAAAGCTCTTGCAAAGAACCAGCACAGGTATGATGGGCCAAATGGCCTCCATCTGGACTGAAAGATTCTATGATTCTATTCCTCTGTGGAGCCTTATCTAGCAAAATAAGTCTTTCAACATTATATTAAATGTTTTGCCACATGGACATCAGCATTATCCTTCCCTAGTGCATACTGCATTCTTTTTAATTACTTTAAGTTTTCCCCACAGCGACAGTAGTTATGACCTCCAATTCTCTAAATCCATCCTAATCTCATTCAACATCAAGATGTAATTTGCTTCAGGAAGCTCTATCAATCCTGGGGTGATTATAACATCAAAATATTCTGCGTTTCCTTGTTTCCATGAGAAAAAATGGATCTTACAGCAAGAGTTTGAGAGAAGGTTGGGGTAAATCCGTGGTTTTTTTAATAGCAAGGGTTCAAATGGTCAGTGTATGTGTTTTTTTAAAGTTTGATTCTTATGTGGCATTGTTCACAGTATGTTAGATGATACACTATTTTATACTGAGAGCTCCTTTATACCATGCAATGCACAATGTATGGTTCAATTTTTAAATTGAAATGAGCTTAAGGTGATTTGTCCCTTTAAGGCCACGATGTCTAACAGCTGTAAATGAGCACACGTACAAGGTCAGTTATAGATTAATTGCTGTTGCTGAGCAAGGTTTATAGATCGGACAGTACCTGTGAATGGCCAGCTCCGGATCTGAAATAAGCAGTGCGTAACAAAGCAGCTATTCAATTTTCAGCTTAAGTGTGAAATAATTGTCTTTCTTTCTCTTTTATATATTTTAAGATGTGATTGTCACTCTCAACTCACAATTTAGCCGAGGTTTGCTCATGTGCAGTCAAAGGTTGCACTGATGCAAGAGGTGTGGATGTAGTGGAGAGGCGCAAATCTCCACTGAAAGAATCTCATATCAAATTTGTAAGGAGCTACTTTAACCATTTTGAATACCTCTATTAAATCATCATCCCTTAACTGTCTCTGCTCTAAGAAGAACAATTCAATGAATTTGTGTGGGTTTTTTTTCAATGATTAATCCCACCACTAAAAAAGGGACAGAGTACAGAAAAGGCCAAAAGACCAAACTACGTATCCAATAACATTCAGAACCTAGTCCAATTGCTGCTTGTCTATTTAATGATCTGGAACTCTTCCTCCTTCACCATTAAACTTCTATCTGCATTGTTTCTTTCTGAGGAACCTTTTTCTGAGGAACATTTCCTTCCAGCAGAACTGTTATGTTAGATCAATGATGCACCTCAAAGTTAATGGTTTTTTTCCTATGTTCTTTGGCAAATGGCAGTGAGAACTATCTTGCATTATTTACCCAGCCCAAGTGCTTTCCAGCTCAGTAAGCATTCTATGTCATTCTATATCACCGCATTTTGAAATCATCTTATCATGTGGCCTCCAGTGAATTTCTCTGCGTCATGCTATTTATGTTGTGACATTGCTTGACCTTTTCAAAGTTGGAGGAAAGAAAGGAATGTTCATCCCGCATCTTTCACTAGAAACAGGCAACAAATGAAAACTGTCCATTGAATTGCCTGTCTTCAGAGTATCAAGACTTGTTGATAGTTTATCCCTCTGCTGTGTATCTGTGTTCATTTGCTCTCTGACATCTAACAATGATAATACACATTCAGTAGCTTTGTTTGGCCCTCCTTCGCAACTGGAATTCACATGATGAATCAACAGGCTAAACTAGGTCCACATAGTCGGAGCCATGGTACCAATATGTTGATGAGTTGTTTGTGTTTGTTGCAAATTTGTAGCAATCTGGGGCTTATGCATTCTGGGGAGTTATCTGAGAAAGAGAAACTTAGGCCTTACAGCCTTAAAGGAATTAAATGAGAGGAAACCCTCAAAGAGATAACTCAGCCTCTTCAATGAAGACATTACTTTAAGTTGAACTGAGATTGAGAGATTTTTGTGAGGTAAGGATATGGAGCAAAGGTGGGGAAATGGAGTTGAGGGACAGATCAGCCATAATCTAAGAGAATGGGAAAACAAGCTCAAGGGGCTAAATGGCCTACTCCTACTCTTATGTTCCTGATCCATGACAGTTGGGCAAAGGCTGGAACAGATGAAAGTTCTTCTTCACGCAAAAATGTGATCAACACTTAAAAGCCTGGCATGTTGGACTGCTTGATCCTTGCCCTGTCTATACTGGGGTTGTAGAGCAGCCTACATACTGCCATCACCATCCCCGGGTATGTCCTGTCCCACTGGCGGGACAGTCCCAGTGGCGGCACTATGGTATACAGTCGGGAGGGAATTGCCCTGGGAGTTCTCAACATCGACTCCAGGCCCCATGAAGTCTCATGGCATCAGGTCAAACATGGGCAAGGAAACCTCCTGCTGATTACCACCAACTGCTGCGCCACCCACCACCCCCCCCCCCCACCCTCAGCTGATGAATCAGTACTCCTCCATGTTGAAGAGCGCTTAGAGGAAGCGTTGAAGGTGGCAAGGGCACAGAATGTACTCTGGGTGGAAGACTTCAATATCCAATACCAAGAGTGGCTTGGTAGCACCATTACTGATCAAGCTGGCTGAGTCCTAAAGGACATAGCTGCTAGACTGGGTCTGTGGCAGGTGGTGAGGGAACCAACAAGAGGGAAAAACATACATGACCTCGTCCTCACCAATCTGCCTGCCACAGATGCATCTGTCATGACAGTATTGGTAGGAGTGACCACCGCACAGTCATTGTGGAGACAAAGGGCGGCACAGTGGCGCAGTGGTTAGCACCGCAGCCTCACAGCTCCAGAGACCTGGGTTCGATTCTGGGTACTGCCTGTGCGGGGTTTGCAAGTTCTCCCTGTGTCTGCGTGGGTATTCGCCGGGTGCTCCGGTTTCCTCCCACATCCAAAGACTTGCAGGTGATAGGTAACTTGGCATCAGGTGGCAGGACTATATCTCCAACACAGAAGTCCTTGAAGCGGCCAACACCCCCAGCTTATACACACTACTGAGTCAGCGGCGCTTGAGATGGCTTGGCCATGTGAGCCGCATGGAAGATGGCAGGATCCCCAAAGACACATTGTACAGCGAGCTCGCCACTGGTATCAGACCCACCGGCCGTCCATGTCTCCGTTATAAAGACGTCTGCAAACGTGACATGAAATCGTGTGACATTGATCACAAGTCGTGGGAGTCAGTTGCCAGCATTCGCCAGAGCTGGCGGGCAGCCATAAAGACAGGGCTAAATTGTGGCGAGTCGAAGAGACTTAGTAGTTGGCAGGAAAAAAGACAGAGGCGCAAGGGGAGAGCCAACTGTGCAACAGCCCCAACAAACAAATTTCTCTGCAGCACCTGTGGAAGAGCCTGTCACTCCAGAATTGGCCTTTATAGCCACTCCAGGCGCTGCTTCACAAACCACTGACCACCTCCAGGCGCGTATCCATTGTCTCTCGAGATAAGGAGGCCCAAAAGAAAGAAAGAAAGAAATTGCCCCCAGTGGAGGGAGATGATAGGGAATATGGGATTACTGTAGGGTTAGTATAAATGGGTGGTTGTTGGTCGGCACAGACTTGGTGGGCCAAAGGGCCTATTTCAGTGCTGTATCTCTAAATAAATAAAAAAGTCCCGTCTTCACATTTCGATTTTTTTTAGAGATACAGCACTGAAACAGGCCCTTCGGCCCACCGAGTCTGTGCCGACCATTAACCACCCATTTATACTAATCCTACACTAATCCCATATTCCTACCACATCCTCACCTGTCCCTATATTCCCCTACCATCTACCTATACTAGGGGCAATTTATAATGGCCAATTTACCTATCAACCTGCAAGTCTTTGGCATGTGGGAGGAAACCAGAGCACCCGGAGGAAACCCACGCAGACACAGGGAGAACTTGCAAACTCCACACAGGCAGTACCCAGAATTGAACCCAGGTCGCTGGAGCTGTGAGGCTGTGGTGCTAACCACTGCGCCACTGTGCCGCCCTGAGGATACTTGCCATCGTGTTGTGTGGCACTCCCACTGTGCTAAATTGGATAGATTTCGAACAGATCTAGCAATGCAAAACTGGTCATCCATGAGGCGCTGTGGGCCATCAGCAGCAGCAGAATTGTACTCAATCACAATCTGTAACTTCATGGCCCGGCATATCCCCCACACTACCATTACCATCAAGCCAGGGAACAAACCCTGGTTCAATGAAGAATGCAGGAGGACATGCCAGGAGCAGCACCAGGCATACCTGAAAATGAGGTGTCCACCTGGTGAAGCTACAACCCAGGACTACTTGCATGCCAAACAGCATAAGCAGCATGTGATAGAGCTAAGCGATCCTATCATCAACGGATCAGAGCTAAGCTCTGCAGTCCTGCCACATCCAGTCCTGAATGGTGGTGGACAATTAAACAACTAACTGGAGGACGTGGCTCCACAAATATCCCCATCCTCAATGATGGGGGAGCCCAGCACATCAGTGCAAAAGATAAGACTGAAGCATTTGCAACAATCTTCAGCCAGAAGTGCCGAGTTCATGATTCATCTCAGCCTCCTCCTGAAGTCCCCAGCATTACAGATGCCAGTCTTCAGCCAATACGATTCACTCTATGTGATATCAGGAAACGACTGAAGGCACTGGATACTGAAAAAGCTATGGGCCCTGATAACATTCCGGCAATAGTACTGAAGATCTGTGCTCCAGAACCTGCCGCACCACTAGCGAAGCTATTCCAGTACAGCTACAGCACTGGCATCTGCCCAGCAATGTGGAAAATTGCCCAGGTATGTCCTATAAACGAAAAGCAGGACAAGTCCAACATGGCCAATTACCACCCCATCAGTCCACTCTCAAACATCAGCAAAGTGATGGAAGGTCGTCAACAGTTCTATCAAGCGGCACTTGCTTAGCAACAACCTGCTCAGTGGCGTTCAGTTTGGGTTCCGCCAGGGCCACTGAGCTCCTGACCTCATCACAGCCTTGGTTCAAACATGGACAAAAGAGCTGAACACTAGAGGTGAGATGAGAGTGACTGCCCTTGACATCAAAGCAACATTTGACCGAGTATTTTATCAAGGAGCCCAAGCAAAACTGGAGTCGATGGGGATCAGGGGGAAACTCTCCGCTGGTTGGGGTCATACTTAATGCAAAGGGAGATGGTTGTGGTTGTTGGAGATCAATCATCTCAGCTCCAGGACATCACTGCAGGAGTTCCTCAGGGTAGTGTCCTCGGCCCAACCATCTTCAGCTGCTTCATCAATGACCTTCCTTCAATTATAAGGTCAGAAGTGGGGATGTTCGCTGATGATTGCACAATGTTCAGCACCATTCGTGACTCCTCAGATACTGAAGCAGTCCATGTAGAAATGCAGCAAGACCTGGACAATATCCAGGCTTGGGCTGATAAGTGGCAAATAACATTCACGTCACACAAGTGCCAGGCAATGACCATCTCCAACAAGAGAGAATCTAACCATCTCCCCTTGACATTCAATGGCAATTCACAGAATCCCCCACTATCAACATCCTAGGGGCTACCATTGACCAGAAACTGAACTGGAGTAGCCATATAAATACTATGGCTACAAGAGCATGTCAGAGGCTAGGAATCCTGCGGCGAGTAATTCACCTCCTGACTCCCCAAAGCCTGTCCACCATCTACAAGGCACAAGTCAGGAGTGTGATGGAATACTCTCCACTTGCCTGGATGGGTGCAGCTCCAACAACACTCAAAGCTCAACACCATTCAGGACAAAGCAGCCCGCTTGATTGGCACCCCATCCACAAACATTCACTCCCTCCACCACCGACGCACAGTGGCAGCAGTGTGTACCATCTACAAGATGCATTGCAGCAATGCACCAAGGCTCCTTAGACAGCATCTTCCAAACCGCGACCTCTACCACCTAAAAGGACAAGGGCAGTAAATGTGTGGGAACACCACCATCTGCAAGTTCCCCTCCAAGCCACACACCATCCTGACTTGGAACTATATCACTGTTCCTTCACTGTCGCTGGGTCAAAATCCTGGAACTCCCTTCCTAATAGCACTGTGGATGTACCTACCCCACATGGACTGCAGCGGTTCATGAAGGCAGCTCACCACTACCTTCTCAAGGGCAACTACGGATGGTCAATAAATGCTGGCCTAGCCAGCGACGCCCACATCCCATGAAACTAACAAAAAAAATGTTTCAATTTATGGTGGAGTCCAAAACTATGGGTTATACATATAAGATAGTCACTGACAAATCCAATATGGAGAAAATTTTTTACTCTTGAAGAGTGATTAGAATGTGGAACTCGCTAACACGCAGTCGTTGAGGTGAATAGCATAGATGCATTTAAGGGAAAGCACGATTAGTACATGAGGGAGAAAGGAGTAGAAGGACATGCTGGTAAGGTTAGATGAAGTAGGGAGAGAGGAGACTTGTGTGCAGCATAAACACCGGAACAGACCAGTTGGGCCGAATGGCCTGTTTCTGAGCTATACATTCTGTAAATATGGATGAGTCTTAAACTAGACGCCAAGATCCATTCATACCAGTAGCTAGCGATACATGCTGATTACCGTGAATGCAGACTTAAACTTTATAGGGGTGATTGCACCATCCTATATTACCAACTGAGAGTCATGGCGTCGGAGGTGTGTCACAGATTGTGCCCCCATGATTTCCCAAGATGGTCTGCCCAACATTAGCAATGAATTGTGGAATCAACCTTCTCTGTGGCCGCAAAGTTTCCATGGTACATGGTCACTAGCTTGTCCCAAAAGCTTGGGCACTCCAGCCTCACCCATTATATCTATTGGTAGTAATCACTTGAATTCACTCTTGAATCTGCTGTTACTGTCCACCTTCCCATCTTCATGGGCAATCTGTTCCATATATTCACCACCCTCTGTGAAAAGTAGTTAAATCTAAATTGTCCGTTCACATTCCCTCTTCTGAGTTTGAGCCCATGGTTCTAGTAAGGTTTGTAATCAAAATAAACCTGTTATAAAGGTATAAATTTTTATTTGCAACACTTACAATCTTGAGTATCTCAATAATATCGCCATTCTTTTCTTCACTCACTCCGATAACCTTGTCGAGTAGCTGCTTGCTGCCTAACCCAAGTTATCAATCCTTTCACTGAACACAGTCCAATGTCAGATGTCCCCACTGTAGTACAATGGCCAGAATTATGTTCTGAGTAGGGCATGGACCAGTTCTTTGCACAAACATATTATGCTTTTCTCTTACCTAAACACTTTGACCCAGAATTGACCCAGGAAAAGAAAGATAGACTTGCATTTCTATCGAGCTTTTCACAACCTCAGGGCATCTTGAACTGTTTTATAGCCAATGTTAGAATGTAGGAAACATGACAGAATATTCATGCACAAACAATACTGTGATAATGGCCACATAATCAGTTTGGGTGGTGTTGGTTGAGGGATGAATGTTGGCCGGGACCTCTTCTTGTCTTCTAAAAAGGCATGGGATCTTCTGCCTCCACCTGAGAGGGCTGGGCCTCAGTTTAACAGCTTAGCTGAGAGACAGCACCTCCAACTGTGCAGTACTCCCTCAGTATTGCACATATGTGTCAGCCCCGAGATTTGTGCTCAGGTCTCTGGAGTCTTGAACCCATGACACTCAGAGGTAACAGCACTACCAAATGAGCCACAGCTGACTCCTCTCTGCTGACAGAAATACGATGCAATGCAACTGCAGGCGACCCTGGATAGAAACAGAACCCAGCCGTAGTTGAGAGGACGTGGTCATTAACAAGAGTGGGGTGGGTGGCTTGTTCCTGTAAGAACAAGCAGAGGCCCCGCATTCAGATCTTCAACTGCAGGTCGGAGTGACTCATAGTGATTCTATTAGAGGAACAGGAAGGCCATTTTTGGGTCAAAGATAAATTCAGCCTTTTTTTCCTTCAGCTAAGAGACTTCAGGGCCATGAGTTTAAAAGCTATTGATCTCCTCTGGTATTGATTACTTCTGTCTGGTGACTATTGAGGGATATAGTAGGCCCTGAACAGAATTCATGCCAGGTCTCTCAGCTGTTCAGAATTCCATTGGGCCTCTTGAAGGTGTGCGTGGAGGAAATGACAAACTATTCCTTTTCAAATATTGATCTAATTCCCTTTTGAAAGTTACTAATGAATCTGCTTCCACCGCCCTTTCAGGCAACGCATTCCAGATCATAAAACCTGTGCCATTACCTGAGCCTGCTGAAAGGCCAGTTAAATTCTGCAATATTCTGTTGTTGAAATTAATCTGGGGGGAGTGAGGAGACCTGTACTGTAAACTAATACATGCTGAAACGTTCATTGAGACAGGCAGAACTCATTTTATTGATGACCCTTGACTGATTAGCAGGGGAAGAAATGAAAATCGAGAGAGCTTGAGGGATATCTCTAGACCCATTGTTTGGGTCAAATTCAACTGCAGAAATGAAGCTAGAGCAATTTTCATCACCTTAGGAAATAAAATGAAAACTTATGTTTGTTCCAACTTACTCAAATATCTTTAAAAGTCTTTAAGCCACTTGGTATTGCAAAACATAACAGCCCAGATTCTGTTCAGGAGCTTCTCAAAGGAAGGACATATTTAAAGTTATTTTTAAAGAAAGTAGCAATATGAATTCATTGTATAACTGTCAGTTCATGTCCATAGTGCTTACAGCTTTAAGACTGGCAGCAACTCTTCCTGCTGTCTTGATAGCTTCCCCCCAACGACCCCCAACCTCCCCTCATCTGCCTATTCCTCCTCATATATGTGGCAAAAACACATTTTGATATTCAGTCACGCGTCAGTGTATGTGCTGCTTAATGGATCATGTCAAAAAAAGCCATTAATTTGATACATGCACCAAATTTAATTAATTACTATTTATTTTATTGAACCCAAGCAAAAACCCCAATGCAAAAAGCAGCCCTCAAATGTATACCTGGACTAAACACAAGACTCTATTTAACTGGATAATCTTATAAAGTTCCTTCATCCCACTAGTGATCACTGTGCCTTCAGCCGTCTAGGTCCTAAGCTCTGGAATTCCCTCCCTAAACATCTCCGCCTCTTGCTCCTCCATTTAAGATGCTCCTTAAAACCTATCTCTTTGATCATGCTCTTGGCCAATGGATCCTAATATCCTTGTGTGTCTTGGACTCAGATCTTTGTCTGATTACATTTCTGTGAAGTGCCTTGGGACTTTTTAACTACACTAAAGAGGCTATATAAAAGCAAATTGTTGTTGTGCAGCTATGGCATGTATTAATGATGTGATTGTAACATATCAACATTTGAGTTTAGGTTACAAAGGTGGTTGAAGGAAAGGGGAATATATAGACAGAGCAGGCACCTGTAATAAAGGCTACTGTTCATATGGAGGGTAAACGCCAACACCAGCTTGTTGGGCCTTAATGGTTTTTCTATGTTGTAAATTTTACACCCACCACACAGAGGAATTTCAACTAGGAGGTGCTCTAATCTCTGTTCAGTGTCTCTCCATTTAACTACATCAGTGTGTACCAATTTATTATCTTAAAAAAATCAGTGAGTAACTCCAGGAGATTCTTCTGAACTTCCTAGCAACACAGGCACAGATTCCTGAATGCTGCTCATTCTTGGTATAATTACATTCCATTCGGTGGGGACAACACACTTCATTGTAATTAGATTTGAACATAGATCTGTGAGAGGCCTAAGAACAGGGATAATGCACGTTTAATGTAGCTATACTGCCTCCATATATTAAAAAAGGACAAAACAAAAACCATTGCAGCTTTGTTGGTTGATGGGCAAGGGATATTTTTGTCCTTTCTCCTTCCTTTTACCTGTCTGCCCAAGGGGAAGTGCAGCACCGTTCGAGAGTGATGTTAGCCGTGTCCTGTAAACACATCACTGCAGCAGGCGCAAGACGTGCAGTGTGACTGTCACAGTGTTCACTCAGTCAGTGAGGCAGCCAACACTCAATGCTTGTGCTTCCCTTTGGCATTTCCCCTTCCCCACCTCTCTAGTGATTCCTTCCCTTCCTGCAGCTGAGACAACCCATCCCACCCCACCCCACCCCAAACAGCAGGAGATAAGGGACATGCTCACAGGTGCTGCTACTACACCCCCACCTCCCATACTCCTTTACACACAGTAGCCCAACTGGGGACCAGGGGGAGCCTGCCACATACTTAAAATGCCACCTGAAGCTAGTTTCTGAACTTGAACGCCTCCATCTAGACATCTAACATCGTACCAATTCCTTCCAACAGACTGGACAGTGCACTGTGGAAAGCTTCAGGAGACAAAGTGAACATATGTAACTCACTGAGTAACAGCAACAAGACTCCTCGGTGTCTATCGGGGGCTAGGGCCAATTTTATTCCCATTATTAACTCTAAAGAATAGACACAACAAACAGCTCCAAAACAAGGGTGGTACAACAAACAGCCTTTTCCTGCCAAGGGTCAAAAGCTAAAAAGATCTTTAGCAATTTCTTATCTCATCCTCATAGGCACAAATCCAGAACATAACTGACACTCACTGTGCAATCTCAGCTGCAGCTACACAGTCCCATTTCCTACTTCCTCCCAGCGACATTCCCTAACAATCAAAGTGCATCATTGTTTAGGGTTCCTTCCAGTCCTGTGGTCCGATACCACACGTCTGCACCAATGCTCTGGGCCTTCTACTAACTCTCTCAGGGGAAGGACATAATTCAAGCATATAGCATCAAGAAGGAAGTTGAGAAAGTGGACCGGGAGAGGTTTCTGGGTGCAGCTTAACTCTGTAATAATATTAATAACAACAACTTGCATTTATTATAGAGTCTATAATATAGTAACTGTCTCAAGGGGCTTCACAGGAGCATTATCAAACCAAAATTGACACCAAGCCACATAAGGAGATATTACAGCAGGTGACCAAAAGCTTGGTCAAAGAGGTAGGTTTTAAGGAGCGTTTTAAAGGAGAAGACATGGAGAGGTTTAGGGAAGGAATTCCAGAGCTTAGGGCCCAGACAGCTGAAGGCACAGCCACCAATGGTGCAGCGATTTTGTTTTTATATTCATTCATGGGATGTGGGCATCGCTGGCTATGCCAGCATTTATTGCCCATCCCTAATTGCCCTTGAGAAGGTGGTGAGCTGTCTTCTTGAACTGCTGCAGTCCATGTGGGGTAGGTACACCCACAGTGCTGTTAGGAAGGGAATTCCAGGATTTTGACCCAGCGACAGTGAAGGAATGGCAATATAGTTCCAGGTCAGGATGGTGTGTGGCTTGGAGGGGAACTTGCAGATGGTGGTGTTTCCATGCATTTGCTGCCCTTGTCCTTCTAGTTGGTAGAGGTCGCAGGTTTGGAAAGTGCTGTCTAAGGAGCCTTGGTGTTTTGCTGCAGTGCATCTTGTAGATGGTACACACTGCTGCCACTGTGCGTCGGTGGTGGAGGGAGTGAATGTTTGTAGATGGGGTGCCAATCAAGCGGGCTGCTTTGTCCTGGATGGTGTCGAGCTTCTTGAGTGTTGTTGGAGCTGCACCCATCCAGGCAAGTGGAGAGTATTCCATCACACTCCTGATTTGTGCCTTGTAGATGGTGGACAGGCTTTGGGAAGTCAGGAGGTGAGTTACTCGCCTCAGGATTCCTAGACTCTGACCTGCTCTTGTAGCCACAGTATTTATATGGCTACTCCAGTTGAGTTTCTGGTCAATGGTAGCCCCTAGGATGTTGATAGTGGGGGATTCAGCGATGGTAATGCCATTGAACGTCAAGGGGAGATGGTTAATTCTCTCTTGTTGGAGATGGTCATTGCCAGGCACTTGTGTGGCACGAATGTTACTTGCCTGGATATTGTCCAGGTCTTGTTGCATTTCTACACGGACTGCTTCAGTATCAGAGGAGTCACGAATGGTGCTGAGCATTGTCCAATCATCAGTGAACATCCCCACTTCTGACCTTATGATTGAAAGAAGATCATTGATGA
The DNA here is from genome assembly GCF_036365525.1 of Heterodontus francisci. NCBI lineage: Eukaryota > Metazoa > Chordata > Chondrichthyes > Heterodontiformes > Heterodontidae > Heterodontus > Heterodontus francisci. The sequence goes on from NC_090408.1 coordinate 38,007,716, forward strand.
AGCAGCTGAAGATGGTTGAGCCTAGGACACTACCCTGAGGAACTCCTGCAGTGATGTCCTGGAGCAGAAATGATTGACCTCCAACAACCACAACCATCTCCCTTTGCACTAGGTATGACTCCAACCAGCAGAGAGTTTTCCCCCGATTCCCATTGACTTCAGTTTTGCTAGGGCACCTTGATGCCATACTCGGTCAAATGCTGCCTTGATGTCAAGGGCAGTCACTGTCACCTCACCTCTTGAGTTCAGCTCTTTTGTCTATGTTTGAACCAAGGCTGTAATGAGGTCAGGAGCTCAGTGGCCCTGGCGGAACCCAAACTGAGCGTCACTGAGCAGGTTATTGCTAAGCAAGTGCTGCTTGATGGCACTGTTGATGACACCTTCCATCACTTTTTGTGTACAGGACATACCTGGGCAATTTTCCACATTGCCGGGTAGATGCCAGTGTTGTAGCTGTACTGGAATAGCTTGGCTAGGGGCACGGCAAGTTCTGGAGCACAGGTCTTCAGTACTATTGCCGGAATATTGTCAGAGCCCATAGCCTTTGCTTTATCCAGTGCCTTCAGTCGTTTCCTGATATCACATAGAGTGAATCGAATTGGCTGAAGAGTGGCATCTGTAATGCTGGGGACTTCAGGAGGAGGCCGAGATGGATCATCCACTCGGCACTTCTGGCTGAAGATTGTTGCAAATGCTTCAGTCTTATCTTTTGCACTGATGTGCTGGGCTCCCCCATCATTGAGGATGGGGATATTTGTGGAGCCACATCCTCCTGTTAGTTGTTTAATTATCCACCACCATTCACGAGTGGATGTGGCAGGACTGCAGAGCTTAGATCTGATCCGTTGGTTATGGGATTGCCAAGTTCTGTCTGTCGAATGCTGCTAACGCAGTTTCGTACTCAAGTAAAACCAGAGATGCTCAAAAGGCCAGAATTAGAGGAACGCAGAGATCTCGGAGTGTTGTAGTGCTGAAGGGGATTACAGAGATAAGGAGGGATGAGACCATGGGGGGATTTGAAAACAAGGATGGGAATTTTAAAATCAAGGTGTTGCTGGACCAGGAGCCAATGGAAGCCAGTGAACACAGGGGTGATGGGTGAATAGCACTTGCAGGGTGTGAGTTAGGACACAGGCAGCGGAGTTTCACAGCACAAGAAACAAATCAGTACGTTCCTTAGTCCGTCCAGATTCAGCTGGATTGGTGCCAGCATACTCCGTCCATCTGGGCTAGGGGATGGAAAATAAGCCAGGATTCTTGCTCCAGATCGCTTGTCCAGTAATCCTCCCCCACTTTGAGACAGTGCCTGGATGTTTGTCAGGGGAGGGACTGGCTGAGGAGTGATGCCCATGTAGTGGAATAGCCCACTGACCCTTACATTCTAGCATCCAACTTGAATACTATTGTGGAAAGATGCTGCAGGGCAACCGACATCTGTGCTATGCTGCGCAGGCAAGGAGTCAACCACTGACAGAGAAAGAGGAGACAAAAGGCAGGGGGAGAAAAGAAAAAAAAGAGGTATAATTAATTCAACATTGGCCTTGATTGTTTCTCATTGGCCTCTTTTAATGAGGTTTGTTACAACCCCTAGAGACAGGGACAAGCTGCTTTGCTTCAGATTAGGTCACGGCTGTCAATCTAATGCTGCTCATTGACATTGAGGTCCCATTAGCAGCTGTTCTTTGGCCCTGCAGTAATGCTTGACTCTGTCTCTTTGGGTGCACCCAATGCTTGAACATCTGCGGTGACCCATCCTGCAAACAAAAGGGCTGGGGCTCTTCCCTGAAGGCGGAGGGGTGGACCTGATCGAGGTCTTTAAGTTCATGAAAGGTTTCAATAGGGTAGACTTAGAAAAGATGTTTCCACTTGTCGGGCAGAATAAAACTAGAAGTCATAAATATAAGGCAGTCACTAATAAATCCAATCGTGAATTCAGGAGAAACCTCTTTACTCAGAGTGGTTAGAATGTGGAACTCGCTTCCACAGGGAGTAGTTGAGGCGAATGGTGTAGATGCATTTAAGGGGGAAGCTAGATAAACACATGAGGAAGAAAGGAATAGAAGAATTTGCTGATAGGGTAAGACGCAGAAGGGTGGGAGGAGACTCATGTGGAGCAAGAACAAGTTGGGCGAAATGGCCTGTCCTATGGAGAAAATGGTTTGGAGTCCAAAAGAACCAGGCACATGGGGGTAATGAAGGTGAGCTACAATTTAATAGCAAGGACTTTATTCTGTTGAGAGTCATTGAGCCTATCAGGCTTTGACGGTAACATTTCCAATTTTATAGTCCCAGCCATAAATCTCACCGGCCAGACACATCAGCTCTTGTCAGTGCCTGGTCAGGGATGATTTGCTCTCAAAGCAGGTGAAACCTTTCTCAAGGGAAGGCAGAAGCAGAAAGCTTACCCTATCCAGGTCCTCACTTACTCAAGCCTTTGCCTGTCACTGAGCTTCAGTTGGGAGCTGAGCCACCCCTCTCCCAATCGGAGCCAATGCAATGCATCATATACCACAGCAGAGCCTCTCAGTAATGAACTGCCCGCTGATTCTTGCTGTCATGCTAATGAGGTTGATTGTGCTGACAGCTGCTGTCGGTACTGACGGACACAAAACCAGGCCCAGATTTGAAGAATCTGATCGTGTAGATTCCATTGCTGTTTTCCACAGCTCGTTTAGTCTCATGCCTCAGCCGCAGGGACCCTCCATTACTCCACTCCATTAATGGACTTTCTCTCTTTGTTCTTACTCTGGGTTGTGTCTCACTGTAGTCAAACCCCTTGTGGTGGAAGGCTCAGCTACTCTGCTCCAGAACGTTAATCACTGCAGGGTCACAGACCTAAATGTAGGACTGAACAAAATGCCCCCAGGTTGGCATTAGCCTATGGGAGGGTGTTGGTATTAGCCTATGGGAGGGTGTTGGTATTAGCCTATGGGAGGGTGTTGCTCTGCTCATTCAGCATTGACTGGAATGCTATACTGTCCCAGTATCTTGTAAATCAGTAAAGGATTGCCTTCCAAACAAACACATGGTAAGAGGTCACAGAGCATATAAGGCATCATTTAGGAAGGTGAGATCCTCAGTACTGCACTGACCAGTGAGCCTGGGATAAAGGTTTGCGACAGGGTCTGGACCTACATTCTACTTACTCAGAGGTGAGAGTGTTGAAAGAAAATGAAAGACTTGCATTTATATAGCACCTTTCACAACCTCAGGACGTCCCAAAGTGCTTTACAATCAATGGAGTGCTTCTTGTTTTGTGGTGTAGTCATTGCTGTAATGTAGGAAATATCACAGCCAATTTGGGCACAGCAAGATCCCACAAACTGCAATGACCAGATGATTTTTATTACTGATATTGATTGAGGGATAAATGTTGGCACAGGACACGAGGGAGAAGTCCCTTCCTCGAAAAGTTTTAGGCTTTTGCTTTCTCCTCCAGCCTGAATATTGAGTGGTGTGTGAGAGCCCCTGATGTCTGCACACCGACTAATCCGTTACTGACCGATTTAAAGCCATCTTGGGCTTACCAGAGCTGGTGAAGGGAAGAAACAAAACTGATTCTCGTTTCGTTATCTGAAGAGGTATAATGGCATCACTGACGTGATTCGTTCTGACAAGCTGTTTCACTTCCCTTTTCTAAAATCACATCCCATGCATCGTAACATACCTAATGTGCTGGCAGCTGGATTCTATGTACAGCTGTGACGCACATCTGGCAACATTCCATGCTGCAGCAACTGTCTCACACGTACTGAATTTCACATGTGAACCTGATCTGCCACTGCTTCTGTCTAACAACACCCATCCACCACTTCCTCATCACTGTGTGTAACACTGAGTAGGCACAAGCACAAAAACACAACTGAGAAAAGCACTAAGAGATCCAAACCGTCACTGCGTGGCAGAAATTATAATAATCACCCAATTAGAAGAATTACCCTTCTTAATCCTTGGCTGCTTGGTGTTGCATAAAATTAATTCTACCCTTGAAAGTTGGGTAAGGGGCGAGAATTAGCTGAAAATTCGCTCAGTTTTAGCATCTCAGCTTTAATGCATTGCTGTTTGTGGAAGTTTGCTGTGCACAAATTGACTGCCCTGTTTCCTACATTACAGCAGTTACCACACTTCAAAAAGTACTTCATTGGATGTAAAATTCTTTGGAAGCAGTCCGTGTCCACATGCAGCAGGACCTGGACAACATTCAGGCTTGGGCTGATAAGTGGCAAGTTAAATTCACATCACGCAAGTGCCAGCAAATCATCATCTCCAACAAGAGAGAATCTAACCACCTCCCCTTGACATTCAACGGTATTACCATCGCTGAATCCCCCACTATCAACATCCTGGGGGTTACCGTTGACCAGAAACTGAACTGGACCAGCCATATAAATACTGTGGCTAAAAGAGCAGATCAGAGGCTGGGAATTCTACAGCGAATATCTCACCTCCTGACTCCCCAAAGTCTGTCCACCATCTACAAGGTACAAGTCAGCAGTGTAATGGAATATTCTCCATCAGCCTGAATGAGTGTGGCTCCTACAACACTCAAGAAGCTCGACACCATCCAGGACAAAGCAGCCCGCTTGATCAGCTACTCAAAATCTACCCCTACGTCAATTAATTCAGCTCCCTTTCACAGACATGCTCATCTAACCCTGTGGCACCCCCACCCCACTGCCAGGTTACTAATGCAGCACAGACTGGGCATCAAACCAGAGAACCTCCAGGTCTGTCCGACTCTGTACCATATCAGGAGTGCTTTTATCCAATCGAGCCATTAGGCCAACCTGAGCAATACAGACCATAAATCAGAATAACTTAATTCTTCTGTAGAGTGATTCACCTTTTTATAGCTGTGTCCTTTTCACTCTGGAGAACAATTCTTGTCCATTTTTGTTTGCTCTGCTCTATAGCGCAGACTGCGGCAGCAGCTACTGCTGTTCCATGGAGACACAATACAAATAGATGTTTGAATAATCCAGATACTGGCACCTCCTCAGGGGCTAGGTGGCACAAAAGGCTAAATGCCGCAGTATTCTGCTGCTGGCATGCACAGCTGTACTGTAACTATGGGGCAATTGAAGTAATACCATTGCAGCAATTCTCAATGAACAATCTACAACCAAATGAGGGTTCTGGAAAATACCGTTACCATGGCAGCACTGAGGCTTTCTAAAAAGGCCATGATTGGAATGTAAAAATTGCTGCGTGTAATGTTTGGTTTAGATCACCTTTGTAAATTATGTGATATCCATGTGGTCTTATCACAAATTTACAGATGTATGTTGAATATCTGAGTTGTAAATCGTATCAGTTTTAATTTATATGATTGTTGATAAAAACTGATAATACCACTAGAGAAAGCTTGTTGTTGTAGAGGTGCTTCTTTGACATTTAGTCTCCAATTTCTAAAGAACATAAAAACATGAGCAGGAGTAGGCCAAACGCTCCCTCGAGCCTGCTCCGCCATTTAATAAGATCATGGCCAATCCTTTACTCAACTCCACTTGCCCGCCCGATCCCCATATCCCTCGATTCCCTCACAGTCCATAAATCTAACGATCTCAACCTAAATATACTCAATGCTCAATCCACAACCCTCTGGGGTTGATGATTCCAAAGATTCACAACCCTCCGAGTAAAGCAATTTCTCTTCATCTCAGTCTGAAACGGCTGTCTCCCATTCCAAAGCTTCTCTATTGTACTTATGGTCATTGCTCCTTTGAGCTTTACTCTCCTTATCCTTCTAAATCCCAACTGCATCATTCTATATTCTCTTGCCCTCTCCTTATACCATCACCGTTGAAATCATTTCTGATCCACAAATTCCTCTATTCTAACCAGTCTTTCCCAGAGCCTCAAAACCCATGGAATTCATGGTTCCCTCCAGCATTACTTTCATTGTATTCTGGAAAGCCAGTTGGTGAAGAATAGTACTGGAACCAATCTTTACTCAGTCTTACATTTACAGAGTGAAACATTACAAGCATACATCTCCTAACTCAACCACAATTTCAAGTGAAACCCAAATTGATGCCACTACCTACATACAATTAAACACAATTGATGTACAATTTAACAGCTTCTATCTACACTGACCAACATGGACGTTTTTGGCTAAATGGCCTGTTTCTGTACTCTAAATACGAAGTAAAGGGTTCACTTAATCACTATTCCTTACCTTCCCAACCCAATGCTTTTCAATCTTGCTGGCTTAGCTCATTAAATCTTCTTATTTTTTCTTCAAAAAAAACACTGCTCAAAATTGTAGTACAGATTCTGAGTGTGAAACTGAATCCCCAGGTACTCTGGGTGATGCCTGTTTTAATTATGTGTCATGATTGACACCTCTACTAGTGTTAATGAATGAGAGAGCATGAATTTAACTCTACGAGCAAATGGGAATGTTATAAAATAAGATCCAGCTTTACATTTAGAGGGTGGAGTAGGTTTGTCATTTTCTTTCCCTCCTCTCCTGAAGATGCAGGATATAGCTCCAACAACAGTTTGTATTTAAATAGCGCCATTAACTTAGTAAAACGTCCCAAGGCGTTTCACAGGAGCGTAATCAAACAAAACTTGACACAAGCCACATAAGGAGATATTAGGACAGATGACCAAAAGCTTGGTCAATGAGGTAGGTTTTAAGGAGCATCTTAAAGGAGGAAAGAGAGGTGGAGAGTTTTAGGGAGGGAATTCCAGAGCTTAGGCACTTAGCAGCTGAAGGCACGGCTGTCTATGGTGGAGCGACCAAAATCAGGGACCCTGAAGAGGTCAGAATTGGAGGAGTGTTATTTATTTATTTATTTGCTATTTAGAGATACAACACTGAAACAAGTCCTTTGACCCACTGAGTCTGTGGTGACCAACAACCACCCATTTATACTAATCCTATATTAATCCCATGTTCCCTACCACATCCCCACCATTCTCCTACCTACACTAGAGGCAATTTACAATGGCCAATTTACCTATCAACCTACAAGTCTTTGGCTGTGGGAGGAAACCGGAGCACCCGGCAGAAACCCACCCGGTCACAGGGAGAACTTGCAAACTCCACACCGGCAGTACCCAGAACTGAACCTGGGTCGCTGGAGCTGTGAGGCTGTGGTGCTAACCACTGCGCCATCCTAGCTTAGGGATAGGGAAGTTGCAAGGCTGTTATCAACCATATCTTTATTCATTCAATCTCAGGCATCGTTGGCAAGGCTGGCATTTGTTGCCTATACCTACTTGTCCTGAGCAGGTGGTGGTGGGCCTTCTTTTTGAACCACGGAAATTCTTTTGTAGTGATTTGATACAACTGAGTGGCATACACTCATTTCTGAGGGCAGTTAAGAGTCAACCGTGTCAGTTTGGGACTGGAATCATTTGTAGGCTAGACCGGACAAGGATGGCAGGTTTCCTTCCCTCAGGCACCTTATCCACGTGAGCCTGGACAGGAAGTACCAGCAGGTTATTTAGCCGGTGGTTAGGAAGGGGTATCGCAACGCAGTGTAATTCTTTTCCGATTGCACAAGCAAGCAGCATCCAGACACAGCCTCCAGATATCCACATGGAACAGCAAGCCTCACTCATTTTCTACCCATCCTGCCCTAGCCCAGGATCATTAAGGCCAACTGTAGCCAAAGAGCAGTGACAGAGGCCGCAGCCTTCCTGGTATGTTGTACACAGGCCAATGAGTCACTCCATTAAAACTTTCTGTGCACCTAGTTTGAGCTAACATTACAAAACATATTGCATCAGCATTAGCATATGGTCAGGTACTAAGTTGCAAATAATTATTATTTCATGCACCTGAAGCAAGACCCTCTCTAGTCCTCACGTCACCAAATATACTGACATTGACCATGCACACTGACTAGCAAATCAAAAACAGTCTAAAAATAAAATAGAAGCGTAATTAATGGACGGTACCTTGAAGTGTCGATCCAGCTGTAATCTGATCCCCAAGTACCGTTTAAACTTTGAATCTATGCCTACAATGACTGGATGCCCTAACCTTTCATAGGATATCCTATTGTGTATTTTTAAAAGGGATCCTCTATTGTAATTGCACAGCTGGCACTCTTAAAAGAGCATTGCCTTTATGAAAAACTATTCAACACGAGCAGAATTTCTTATCCACAGCTGTTACAAAAATTTCTAAATTCACTTGAAAAAGCCCTTCAAAACACTCCCACAGGGGATGCAGAGACCAAGTGGGCCCACATCAGAGATGCCATCTATGAGTCAGCCATGACCACCTACGGCAAATGTGTGAAGTGGAATGCAGACTGGTTTCAATCTCATTTTGAAGAGCTGGAACCTGTCATAGCCGCTAAGCGCATTGCACTGCTGAACTACAAAAAAGCCCCCAGCGAGTTAACATCCATAGCACTTAAAACAGCCAGAAGCGCTGCACAAAGAACAGCCAGGCGCTGCGCAAATGACTACTGGCAACACCTATGCAGTCATATTCAGCTGGCCTCAGACACCGGAAACATCAGAGGAATGTATGATGGTATTAAGAGAGCTTTTGGGCCAACCATCAAGAAGATCGCCCCCCTCAAATCTAAATCAGGGGACACAATCACTAACCAACGCAAGCAAATGGACCGCTGGGTTGAGCACTACCTAGAACTGTACTCCAGGGAGAATGTTGTCACTGAGACTGCCCTCAATGCAGCCCAGTCTCTGCCAGTCATGGATGAGCTGGACGTACAGCCAACAAAATCGGAACTCAGTGATGCCATTGATTCTCTAGCCAGCGGAAAAGCCCCTGGGAAGGACAGCATTACCCCTGAAATAATCAAGAGTGCTAAGCCTGCCATACTCTCAGCACTCTACGAACTGCTTTGCCTGTGCTGGGACGAGGGAGCAGTACCACAGGACATGCGCGATGCCAATATCATCACCCTCTACAAAAACAAATTAGACCGCGGTGACTGCAAAAACTACCGTGGAATCTCCCTGCTCAGCATAGTGGGGAAAGTCTTCGCTCGAGTCGCTTTAAACAGGCTCCAGAAGCTGGCTGAGCATGTCTACACTGAGGCACAGTGTGGCTTTCGAGCAGAGAGATCGACCATTGACATGCTGTTCTCCCTTCGCCAGCTACAGGAGAAATGCCGCGAACAACAGATGCCCCTCTACGTTGCTTTCATTGATCTCACTAAAGCCTTTGACCTCGTCAGCAGACGTGGTCTCTTCAGACTACTAGAAAAGATCGGATGTCCACCAAAGCTACTAAGTATCATCACCTCATTCCATCACAATATGAAAGGCACAATTCAGCATAGTGGCGCCTCATCAGACCCCTTTCCTATCCTGAGTGGCGTGAAACAGGGCTGTGTTCTCGCACCTACACTGTTTGGGATTTTCTTCTCTCTGCTACTCTCACACGTGTTCAAATCTTCAGAAGAAGGAATTTTCCTCCACACAAGATCAGGGGGCAGGTTGTTCAACCTTGCCCGTCTAAGAGTGAAGGCGAAAGTACGGAAAGTCCTCATCAGGGAACTCCTCTTTGCTGACGATGCTGCATTAACATCTCACACTGAAGAGTGTCTGCAGAGTCTCATCGACAGGTTTGCGGCTGCCTGCAACACATTTGGCCTAACCATCAGCCTCAAGAAAACGAACATCATGGGACAGGACGTCAGAAATGCTCCATCCATCAATATTGGCGACCACGCTCTGGAAGTGGTTCAAGAGTTCACCTACCTAGGCTCAACTATCACCAGTAACCTGTCTCTCGATGCAGAAATCAACAAGCGCATGGGAAAGGCTTCCACTGCTATGTCCAGACTGGCCAAGAGAGTGTGGGAAAATGGCGCACTGACACGGAACACAAAAGTCCGAGTGTATCAAGCCTGTGTCCTCAGTACCTTGCTCTACGGCAGCGAGGCCTGGACAACGTATGTCAGCCAAGAGCAACGTCTCAATTCATTCCATCTTCGCTGCCTCCGGAGAATCCTTGGCATCAGGTGGCAGGACCGCATCTCCAACACAGAAGTCCTCGAGGCGGCCAACATCCCCAGGCTATACACACTACTGAGTCAGCGGCGCTTGAGATGACTTGGCCATGTGAGCCGCATGGAAGATGGCAGGATCCCCAAGGACACATTGTACAGCGAGCTCGCCACTGGTATCAGACCTACCGGCCGTCTATGTCTCCGCTTTAAAGACGTCTGCAAACGTGACATGAAGTCCTGTGACATTGATCACTAGTCATGGGAGTCAGTTGCCAGCGATCGCCAGAGCTGGCGGGCAGCCATAAAGGCGGGGCTAAAGTGTGGCGAGTCGAAGAGACTTAGCAGTTGGCAGGAAAAAAGACAGAAGCGCAAGGGGAGAGCCAACTGTGTAACAGCCCCGACAACCAATTTTTTCTGCAGCACCTGTGGAAGAGCCTGTCACTCTAGAATTGGCCTTTATAGCCACTCCAGGCGCTGCTTCACACACCACTGACCACCTCCAGGCGCTTACCCATTGTCTCCCAAGACAAGGAGGCCAAAGAAGAAGATTAGGGCAAATCTTTATTTAGTCACTCCCAATAACAAAACTTGCATTGAATTGTGTCACCAGCATGCAATATTCCTAGAGAGATACAGCACTGAAACAGGCCCTTCGGCCCACCGAGTCTGTGCTGACCATCAGCCACCCATTTATACTAATCCTACATTAATCCCATATTCCCTGCCATTCTCCTACCTACACTAGGGGCAATTTACAATGGCCAATTTACCTATCAACCTGCAAGTCTTTGGCAGTGTGACCCACATGGTCACAGGGAAAACTTGCAAACTCTGCACAGGCAGTACCCGGAACCGAACCCAGGTCGCTGGAGCTGTGAGGTTGCAGTGCTAACCACTGCGCCACTGTGCCACCCATTCATATTGTGGTGAGAAACATGACTTGCACCTCTTCCGATTCTTTGCAACCTACGCACAGAAATTGCTTGACAAAAGACTATGCCCCTCTAATAGAAGGGTGCTCAATAGATGGGAAGTCTTTTCTGGGGCCTAACTTTGGCAGGTTTAGGGAGGTGCAGGGGTGGTGGACGAAGAGGAGATAGGGTCTGCAAATGCACAGGAAATCCTCTGAAAAAACTCAAATTCACTTTGACCAATCAAGCCATGTGGAGGTTTGAAGTCGAGAAAGAACTTGCATTTATATAGCACCTTTCACAAACTCAAGATGTCCCAAAGAGCTTTGCAGCCAATAAAGTACCATATTTTGTAGTACAGGCACTGTTGTAATGCAGGAAAATTAGGTGTTCAACTTGCCTGGTCTGACAGCCTTTGCTTTACCCTCAGACTCCTCAATAGAAAGTTGCATACCTTGGAGTTCACCATTGCCATTAGGCGGTGTGAGAATAAGCAGTTTTCTATCTTTATTGGCTGTCATCTTCACTGATCACACAAGTGACAAAACAGCACTAAGCTTCAGTGAAACCAAATCAGAACCAATCCTGATGCTGACCCTCCTGTTTTGTCCGCTGACCTGGCTCTCTGACAGTCAAAGCTTAGACCACCTGAGGTTTTCTACCCTGCGACTGATGTTAGAACCCAGACTTAGTTACGCAAGGAGCCTAACCCTAGTTTCAGACGGGCACTCTGCACATTTAATAATCGGTGGCTTCCAACGTGGCAGTGGACTCACTTCTGAAAACAATCGTGCCTTGGAGATTGTGGCCAGATATTCACCCACTCAATGACTATTTTTTTCCCAAGAAACAGATGCAGCAGTGTTCAATTTATCCCCTTTAATATTCGTTAATATTGGGGGCAACAGATACATGGAGCAGGCTGGATGGACCAAGGGAATGAAACTAGAATCTAGTCAGAGGCCTTTGCTCAAGTGTTGCCGTATTGGTTGGCATGGATACGCACCTTCGGTAGTTGATGTAGTTGCTGCGGTGCAAATGTTCACATTTTGGTGTTCAAATGGTTTCTGTGGAACCAAACCCCCAAACAGGAGTAATCAGCTTCAGGGGAGCGGGGGGGGGGGGGGGGGGGGTGGGGGGGCTGCGTGTGGAGGTAGCTGTGAGGGACAGGGAAAGGGGATAATGACCTTAGGCCTTTAATTTGAGCTCCATCCAAGAACACACAATTCATGCAATGAATATTGTCTTTATGACAGAACCTCTGCAGTGAAAGCCAACTGAAAGAGAAGATATCACATGAGCGAAACCCTCTGAATCAGTCGGCTTTCAACAAAATAACAGGGATCTTCCTGGAGTCAAGCATTCCTCATGTATGTCCACAAGATTTGAAAGAGCAGATTGATAGGTTCACAGTGGCCCTGACAGATGGGTATATCATTTGCACTGTGCTTCCAGTCATTAAAAGCCTGCTGAATGAATGGTGCGTAATTTCACCTGAACAGAGAGAGCAAGAGAGACAGAATTACAGAGAGAGAGGGACAGAGAGAGAGAGAGACAGAGAGACAGAAAGTGAGAGAGAGAAATAAAGAGAGACAGAAATACAGAGAGAGAGAGAGAGCAGGGATAGAGGGAGAGAAATACAGAGAGCAAGAGAGACGGATACAGAGAGAAAAACAGGCAGAAATAAAGCCATAGGGACAGACAGAAGGAGAGAGAGGGATGGAGAGAGACAGAGAAACAGAGAGAGAGGGACGGAAAGCGAGAGAGACAGAAATAGAGAGAGTAAGAGAGAGAGGACAGACAGAGAGACAAATACAGAGATGGAGAGAGAAACAGGCAGAGAGAGGGATAAAGACAGACAGAGACAGACAGATAAAGAACTTCTGATCCTAACCACCCATTTTCAAATCAAACTCAAACTCTCATTTGAATGCACAAGTGAAACCACAATCTGTATTAATCACCCAAGCATACTCCATCCAGTGAGCGCTGTATTAGTATTTACATAGCTGCATCATATGCTAAGATAGAGAGCTAGGCAGTTGCTTCGGAGCTATAAACCATTTAAATGTTTCATTTGTTTTACATTCTTCTTTCATTTGGCCTCCTTTCCCTGATGCTCTGACACTTCTGCAGTGCAGGTTCCGTGGGACACTGGCTGCCATCCAATACCTTGTCTGTGGCCAGTCAACATGTGTGACCCTAGAGAGCTAGCTATTTGGTCATGGGCTCATCAACGCCTAACCTGATCCTGTCCTTGCCCAACATTTTCCCTAGGGAATCAAGGGAATGTTATCAGGGCCAGGAACCCTGGTTAATTCCGCCCCCCCACCACCCACCACTGCCCTTTGGGCAAAGGCACTGAGGACGATGGTTTTGCCCCGACCACTGCCTCAGCTGAGAACAGTTAATGCAGCACAGATGATACACTGACCTGGGCCCTGAGAATCACAGCTTCCTCAGAACTAATAGTGGCGATGGAATCTTTCCCGGGTTCGAGATGATTGACTGTGCCTCAGTTGGGACCTGACTCATTGCCAGGTTGCTCCAGTCGGTTTTCCATTTATCCTTCAAAACCACCTAAATATCTGATTCCGATTTTCCAGGGATCTGCAGCGTCAGTCACCACAGCACAGGAAATTTGAACTGGCTGCAGAGGACTTGTAGACGGTGAATTGATGCATTCTGTCAAACTGGCCCAACACTAGCCAAAACAATCCATGCAGGCTGTAACTGCGGCATGGGAGAGTACAACTGCCAATACCATCAGTTGAGTCATTGAGAATTTATGGGTTTGAAGGGCGTAGAGTGTGTGGGTTGTCAGAGGCAGGCATCAGGAATTGGGAGGGGGCAGGTGGAGAGGGTAACAGAGCATTGGAAATTGGGCAGATGGGAGACAGTGACAAAGGAGTGTATCCCAGTTTTGTTCCTTGGATGGATTGTATTCCTTGTATGGATCTGTACCTCTCAAGGAGCGAACACACCTATTGAGCCTTGGGAGTTGCACCTACATGCAGCATTTGTATAGGGCAAATATTGAAATTATATGTAGCAGCTGCACCAGATATTAGACTAGTTTAATACCGACTGCTAAAGTCAAACATTTACTCTCTCTGCCATGCTGAACATGTAGTTTACTGAGCAAGATGTACATGTAGAGGAGATGCGACTGAAATGTACAAGAGCTATACACTGCAAGACCTCAATGAATTAGCAGCGAACACTTACATAGAGTTTACAGCACAGAAATAGGCCATTTGGCCCAACTAGTCTGTGCTGGTGCTTTTGCTGCACACGAGCCTCCTCCAACCCTATTTCATCTCACCCTATCAGCACGTCCTTCTATTCCTTTCTCCCTCATGTACTTATCCAACTTCCCCTTAAATACATGAATGCACTTGATTTACAGTCTGAACGCACAGCAGCTGAGGTTGTTACAAGGCATGTGAGTAGCTCAGTTTTCATCCAGTTTCATACATGCAGGGATAATCATTGCACTGCGTACCGAATGTTAACCCATTCAGCATCAGGAACAGCATGTTTGGAGAATGTAACCTGTGTTTTCTTTGCTCGTGCTATTTATCTTTTTTTTGTTGAATGCAAGGCTTCTTTCTTTAGCTAATTTTTTAAAGCCAAGTATAGAAGACGTTTCACTTCAGGGACCCAGTGGACAGGTACAGCAACTACTTTACTCTTCCTCAAAACAGCATCATACAATCATAGAATGACACAGTATGGAAGGAGGCCATTCAGCCCATCATATCAGTACTGGCTGTTTGAAAGAGCTATCCAATTAGTTCCACTCCCCCGCAACACGTTTTTCCCCTTCAAGTATTTATCCAATTCCCTCTTGAAAGTTACTATTGAATCTGCTTCCCCCACCCTATCCAGCAGCACTTTCCAGATGATTATCATTTGCTGCATAAAAGACTTTCTCCTCATCTCCCCTCTGGTTGTTTTGCCAATTATTTTAAATCTCTTCTGTCACTGGCAACGGTGTCTCCTTGTTCATCAAAACCCTTCTAGATTCTGAATAGCAGCATCAAACCTCCCCTTGACCTTCTCTGTTATAAGGAGAACCATCCCAGCTTCTCCAGTCCCTCATCCCTGATTTCACTCTAGTAAATCTTCTCGGCACTCTCTCTAAGACCGTGACATCCTTCCTAAAGTTGGTGCCTAGAACTGAATGCAATAGACCAGCTGAGGACTAACCAGGGGTTTAGAAAGGTTTAGCATAACTTCCTTGCTTTTGTGCTCTATGCCTCTGTTTTTAAAGACAAGGATCCTGTTTGTTTTTTTAATAGCCTGCTCAACTTGTTTTGCAACCTTCAAAAATTTATGTACATAGAATTTTGTAGAATATACACCACAGGAATAGGTCATTTGGCCCAATAGTTCTATGCCAGTGTTAGTGCTCCACACTGACCTCATGCCACCCCTCTTCACCTCGCCCTATCAACATATTCTATTCCTTTCTCCCTCCTGTATTTATCCATCTTCCGGTTAAATTAATTTGCCTGCCAAAGTTGCTACATACACTGCCACATCTCTCTGCTCCGACACTCCTTCTAAAACTGTACCATTTAGTTTACATTGCCTCTCCTCATTTTTCCCGTGTGACACCTCTCCATTTTGGTTTACAGTCTACCCCTCTTCATTCAAAGTTGCCTAATTCAAATTATCTGTTAGTTCAAATTTAATTCGAGCAGAAAATGTCTCTGCTTTATTACTATTGGTTCATTCGAGCTGCTGGATAATATATAGTTGTTGTTTCAAGCAGGTGTCGTCGAGATCAGCCATTCTGTTGCCTCTCGGAATGAGATTGCCAATTTAATGCCAAATTAGGGGGAGTTTTGTGTTGTGGCACTATTGCCCACCAGGTACTGAATTGGGACTGTCCAATCTAATTTCATGGTGGGCCCTTACAGTCAACACAGCTGACTTCCATCCAATCAAGTCTCCCTCTTTTTTTTTTGAGGTGCTTGTCTTCCTTCCAGCTTCCCAGAGCACCCTGTGCCATGCTCCATCCGCCACCTGCTCCCAGGCCTCAGCCAAAACCACTCTGAACACAGCCATTTAGTGGGGTACAAGAACCAAGAGAATTGGGGGTGTTTGTGCACAAATCTCTGAAGCTGGCAGGACAGGTTAACAAAGCAGTTAATAAAGCATATGGAATCTTGAGCTTTATAAGTAGAGGCATCGAGTATAAAAGTCAGGAAGTTATGCTAAAGCTATAGAAAACACTATTTCAGCCCTACCTGGAGTATTGTGTCTAATTCTGGGCACCAAACTTTAGGGAGAGAGTGAAGACTTTGGAAAAGGTACAGAAAAGATTGACTTGAATGGTTGCAGCGATGAGGGATTTCAATTACATGGATAGACTGAAGAAGCTCCTTAAAGCAGAGAAGACTAAGAGGAGATTTGATAGAGGTGTTTAAAATCATGAAGGGTTGAGATAGAGTAAATAAAGAGAAACTTTCTAATGGCTGATGGGATGATAAAAAGAGGACACAGGTTTAACGTGATTGGCAAAAGAACCTGAGGCAACATGAGGGAAAATGTTTTTATGGAACGAGTGATTAGGATTTGGAATGCACTGTCTAAATGTGTGGTGGATACAGTTCAATAGCAGCCTTCGAAAGGGAATTAGGTAAATACTTGAAAGGGAAAAATTTGCAGGGATATGGGGAAAGAGCAGGGGAGTGGGATTAACTGAATTGCACTTCGAAAGGGTTGGCGCAGACTCAATGGGCCAAATGGCCTCCTTTTGTACTGTACTATTCTATGATTCCATGATCACACTTGATGGTCCCTGATTTTACCTTCCTCGTTGCAGAGGTACTCATCCCATTCTTGGCACCATGTCATGACAACACAGCTGAGAATGGGACCCTAGCCCCCAACTCCCTGTTTCTCCTTGAGGTTCAAGTGGCAATTTGATTGTGATTGTGATAACTTTTTTATGTGTCTTGAGCTTGACCTCATAGTTTGATGTTGTCAGAACCGTTGAACTGAATCACCAGCTCAGATGCCACAGCTTAGCATTCTAACCAAGAGCTTTCAATTCTCAATAATCATTGACAAGTTAATGTTTGTAGGACAGATAAATGATCTATTTGTTTACCTGCCCCTACTTCCAGCTACTAAGTGGACTTGTCTATTGCGTCATTAAGATGAGGACGATATTAATGTGAAATCTCAGACCCTGAGCTTTGGTTTGGTGATATATGAACTTGACCTGTCAGACTAGAGGAGTAAATTACCTTGTTGTATTTACCAAGGTCATTCCCTCCCTGGTATCTGAAATTATTCCAGTGCAAAAATGCAACAATCATGCAAACGGAGCAATAGTTGATCAACATCACATAATTGTGATTTAATTAAAATAACATTTTCAAAAGTTCACAGCATATTTACCAAGGGTCCGTTATTAGGATTGCCAACTCTGGTTGGATGTATTCCTGGAGGTTTCATCATATGACCTCCTGCCTGTGACTGCCCCACCCAGTTGAACAGACTCCAATGTTTTTATAACTAATAGAACTGAAAGAAAAGGGAGAAAAACCCACAGTTTCTCTAATGCTCCTTTGAACTTTCTCCTGGGTTGCTCACTGCAGTGTCTGGGAGACTAATTCCTTAATTCCTGGAAACTCCAGGACCATCCTGGAGGTTGGCAACCCTAATCAGTATGGAAAGATTCAATCACCCCAGGCAAATTTCTTTTTTTGCCACACATTCTCCTAGTCCAGTCTCTACCAAGCAGTCAGTTTCCAGCCAAGTGCATACATGAATCAATGATTGCTTTGTCCGCAATTGGTTGGCAGAAGCCCAATTCAAGGAAAGCCAGCTTAAGTGTCTCTTCATTGCCACCTCCCCCACCGCAGCAATGGCAGCATCTGCTCCCCCCCATCCTGCCCTCCTATAGAAATGGATTCAACAGCTACCAAGTTCAAGCGCAGGAGTATTCCTCCGGAATGAGGGGTGGAGCATGGAGAAACTCAAATAGAAGGGGGTTTCAGAATGAAGCAGTCTAGCCTTTGTAACATTTCAAGATTCAATTAATGGATGACCAAAGCCCAGTTCAATGGACAAAGAAAAAACAACAACTGTTATGACCCAGTGCTGGAGGTCCAAGCAGAGGGGTTAACACTTCTGTTATCAATAATTTTAGCAAACAAGTTGTCATAAATTTTCTAATATTATCAACAGCAGGAATTTAATTCCTTGGGATAAGAATACAGTACGGTAGCATAGTGGTTATGCTACTAGCCTATTAATCCAGAGCCTCCACTAATGATCTGGAGACATGAGTTCAAACCCCACCATGGCAGCTGGGGAATTTAAATCCAATTAAATAAAACTGGAATAAAAAGCTAGTATCAGTAATGCTGACCACAAAATTACTGGATTGTCATAAAAACTCATCTGGTACGCTAATATCCTTTAGGGAAGGAAATCTGCTATACTTACAGAGTCTGGCCAAAAAGTGACTCGAGACCCACAGTAAGGTGGTTGATTCTTAACTGCACTCTGAAAAGACCTAGCAAGCTATACTGTTGTATTCCAAAAGGTGACTCACCACCACCTTCTCAAGGGCAATTAGGAATGGATAATAAATGCTGACCTTGCTAGTAACATTCACATCCAGTGAATGAATAAGAAAAATTGCTCTAGTTGCTATAGGAACATTGTAATTCATTCAGAAAGAACAATTTAACTGCACATGATGTCTGTTGCAGTTTCCTCCTCCCACTATATTTTCCAATGTAAATCTGACTTTTTTCTACTCTCGTTCTGTCTGATTTCCCCTCCCACTGCCAACATATCGCGTTAGTGTTTTGCAAATAACCTGGTATTCAGCCCCTCTCCACTGCAGTCCTGTAGGTGCTCTCTATAGGAGATGAGTGGGAGAAAACCAAATGTTTTTTCTCTCTCTCTCTGTTCTGACAACCAATTAGCCATTATGGTTAAGCCAAAATTGTGAATGGCAGAACTTTTAGGAACCAAAGGGGACCATTCAGCCCAACAAGCCTGTTGTTGACATCAACCTCAACTGTCCATCTTGTCACTATTTCCATTAATTCCTTCTCTCACCAAGATCCCAATGTGTGGGGAACTTATGATTAAAATCTTTTTTCACCTCCCTGACACCCAATATCTTGGCGTTCCAATGTGTACCCATATCACGATGCATTTCCAATAATTTTGAGAGAAAGCAAATTCATAATCTAACTTCTCGGTCATGTCAAGCTGAAAAGCACAAGATACAAAGAGCCACCAGATATTAAATAGGATACACACAAGAGAAAGAAAGGCTGGCATTAATATAGCACCTTTCACACCTTGGGGCGTCCCAAAGCGCTTTACAGTCAATGAAGAACTTTAGAAGTGCAGTCACTGTTGTAGGAAATGCAGCAGGAAGTTTGTGCACAGCAAGCTCCCACAATCAGCAATATGATAATGACCAGCTAATCTGTTTTTTTCAGAAGTGTTGGTTGAGGGATAAATATTGGCCAGGATACCAGAGGCAACACCCCTGCTCGTCTTTGACTAGTATCACGGGATCTTTTACATACACCTGAGAAGCAGGCAGAGTCTTGGTTTAATGTCTCATTCAAAAGACAGATGAGATGTTAAACAATAGCCTTCCTTCAGTCCTCAAGATATCACACATCACAAGTAGCTGGAGTGAACCCAGTATCCCAAATAACTATCTGGAATATTTATAGACTGTATATTTGGCAGCTTTTCTATTTCATATACTCTTGCCTAGCACTCTTAACCATAAATTATGATAAAGATCTCTGCTCGTGAAACTGACCTGAGTAACTTGTGAACACAAGAGTCAGGAGTAACTTACGAGCAAACTTGTAAGTGGTAGAATTAACCCAATTTTTGTTGCCTGTGATTCAAGCCACAGATACAACATGTTTTAGAGACGTATTTATGTCCCATTGATTCCACAAGATTGGAATACAAAATAAAACATTTGCAGTATGGCGTGTGTGGTACTGTATGTTCATATCCCATATGGACATCTAGTTAAAGCATAATATCTGGAATATGTTACTAAATTATGCTTGAGATATGACTACTGTTGGTGATGCTCATGGGCGATGTATTAATAGGGCTAATTTTGCTGACCTTAGCCCTGGGGTACGCACAGTTCCCTGGGTGCAAAGGTCAAGTAACAGTGGTGGAGGCCATGATTGCTCAACTCAGGCCTGTGAGGCAGTTAAATGACTCTGACGTGGTGTCCTTGGCTTCTTTGCTCCACCCCCCCCCCCCACCTCATTTTCCTGTGGGAGCATGGGTATCTGAGAAAGCACGGCACTACAAACCAATGAAGGACCCCCCCCGCTTACCCAAAAACATAGGGTCTGTGAATAGGGTTGCCAACCCTCCAGGATTGTCCTGGAGTCTCCAAGAATTAAAGATTAATTTCCTGGACACTCCTGTCTCCAGCAGACTCTGGTGAGCAACTCGGGAGAAATATCATAGCGGCATTAAAAAACATTGTGTGTTCTTTTTTCATTTAAAAGAAAACCTTTCGTTTCTTAGATGTAAAAAATATTGGAGACAGGGGGGTTAAAGCTATTTGAGGGCAGCGTGGTTGGAGGTGTGGAGTCATTTGATGACATCTCCAGGAATATGTCAAACCAGAGTTGGGAACTCCAAACAGCAGGGGCTCCAAGGGCAAGCTGGAGAAAGCAGGTAAGATTGTTTCACAAAATATCACCTGCCCAGCCATCAGCCTGACTCCAGGATGTTACTGTCCAGTCGGGGCTTTCCATTGACAGCCAGTCGGTCCTGATTCTCCCCTGGTAGGGCCTAAACCTGCTGCAGAGAGACAGGACATCCCAGCGTTACTGGGCACCTGTCTGGTGGTAAAGGGTGGGTAAACAGGGGAGGGATGCCAGGAAGATCCCACTTGTGTATTTATATTACCTATCTCTCTGTGCAATTTTAACACAGACACAATCGACCTAGAATAACCGAGTAATTCTTCAGTGAAGCAGTGTTTGAAAAGTCTCTGCTCCAATACCGCCAAGAGTGAGTTCAAGATTTCTGCCTGTTCATGTTGATCTCAAAGGCCCCATGGATTCAAAGAACAGGGGAGTTCTTCCAGTGTCGCAGCCAGCACTTACCACACAAATAAACAAACATCAACTGATCCTTTATCTTATTCCTGTTTGCAGGAGCTGTCTGTGTGAAAACTGGCAGCTGCACAATAATTGCAAAAGTCCTTCATTGACTGCAAAGTTCTTTGGGACAGCATCGTAAAGGATGTGGAAGGCACTGTAGGAATGCAGGCTCTGAACACCCATACACACATTTCATTAAAGGAACACACTGGAAAACTACACTGGGGGTGGGGAGGCGGTAAACTCCCTGGCTAACACAGATGGTAATACTAAGTTTACTTTTCATTTCTTGCCTCTGTCTAGTAAAGAGTGGGAGCTGGCTTTTGCCAGCACACATATGGCTTTCATTTCTCCTTGGCAATGCAGTGAAAAGCAGAGCTGGCAGATAAGCAAACTCTGGATCTATGCAGGAGGAACCTCCCCCTCCCACCACCGACTCTCCCCTTTGATACCTGCCTCCTCTTCAAAAGAATACATCAAATACCGGAATTCGCTTTAACACGGATCGTGAGTGCATGGCGGGCAGACACTGCATCCTGACCTTTACTGGTTCCTTCTAAAGCACCTCGTATACTGCACATCCAGGGAGGCTGGGCAGTGAACAGATCCAGCCCTTTACTGCATTGTGTTGAGTGCAAAGCATCTGCAATACTCACAGTTAACACAGAGCAGATTAGAAACCTCTTCGCTTCAAAGTTAAGCATCTCTACTGGCTGTAGATTTAAAAGAAAATCTTTGGTTTGTTCCAGTCTTACCTTTGTGACAGTCATGCAGAAATTATTGCTGGAGTGGGAGGAGGGGGGTGTGCGAGTACGAGAAGCTTCCAGAAGGTAGAGAGATGGTCCTGAAGGAACGGGGATGTTCTGCTGTGCTGCTGCTGCTGTTCTTGTTGCAGTGGGTAGGCGTCAGTGATACAGGAAGCCCGAGAACTCTTTCCAATCTGATTAACCCAGCCTAATGTAGCTTATTGATGTCAGCTTTCATTTATAATGGATGAGCTCCTGGATAGGAGGCTGGTACCAGGGAAATCTTCACACAGGGAGGAGAATGAGAGAGAGAGAGAGAGATTGTATGTGTAACAGCAAGAGAGCACAAACAAGCAGGAAGTGGAAGGATTTTTGCTTGCCAGATCACCAGTAACAATAGCAATTCCAGGGAGAGCTTCAAACAGCCCAGGAGAGGAGGGTGGCTGAATTACTCTGACAGCAGAGAGTTAGTATTCCCTTCTTTCAGATCAGGGCAAGGGACAGGGGAAACCCCGGAGTTTAACCTGCTGCGTTAGGGCTGAATAGAGTGCACCGGATTAATATTTCACAGCAGCCTCGTAAATCTGAATGTGAAGGATACACAAGGTCGAGAAGAATCTGCAAGATGCCATTTCTGAGATTTCAGAATCTGGTTCTGAATATGAGTAAAAACTTTATTTCTCAACCTCCCAGACAATGGGTTTCTTTGTGGGGTCCCAGCTGTCTGACTAATTGTGGGTTATATCTTACTGTTGCTTCCCGGGAGAGCACAGAATTTTATCTTCAGCCTTTGCTTCCCAGTGAAATGATTGTGAATTGGAAAAACCACATTAAGGACTTGACAGGATCCCAAAAGACTCGACGCCTTTCAAAAACAGTAATACTTTTCCAGTTGAGATTCTGTGCATGCGATCCCCGATCTACTATGAATTCCGAGGGTAATTTAGTAAGATCTCACTCAATGGCGTCACCTTCATGATAGAGATTCTATGTATTTCCCAAAACACTTGCTGATTTAACAGACTAGGAAAATGTAACTGCTTTGCTCACTGGGTGAATAAAAAGACTTGCATTTATCTGGCACCCTTTATCAACCTCGGGACGCCCCAAAGCGCTTTACAACCAATGAAATACTTTCCAAGCGAAGTCACTGTTTTAATGTAGAAATGGTGGTAACTAATTTGTGCACAGCAAGCTCCCACAAACAACAATGAGACAATCACCAGATCAGCTGGTTTTCTTTGTTATGTTGATTGACCAGGACACCGCGGAGCATTCCCCTCCTCTTGTCTTCCAAATGGTGTCCTTGGATCTTTTGTGTGCAACTGAGAGGGCAGACAGGGCCTCGGTTTAATGTCTCATCTGAAGGACGGCACCTCCGACAGTGCAGCATTTCCCCAGTACTGCACTGGTGTGTCAGATAATTGATGTGTGAGATTGCTTGACCCATTTGTATAACATTCCTGTCTCACTATTTTAGCCCGTTGGCTAAAACTACAACAACATGCATCCAAATAGTCACTTTAATGTAGGAAAATGTCTCAAGGCTTTTAACTCCTCTGTTGAGATACGAAGCAAAGGAATGTCATAAAAACACACAAAGCACCCTTATTCTCGTATTGCCAACTGCAGTTTTCCAGACCTTAGGCATTGGCTAACAGTTATACCACCCAAGTGTGCAGCCAGTCCTATCCAGAGCCGGTTCACGGCTCAGGGTGGGTGTCATTCTTCAAACAGCTGGTACAGGTCAGATGGGCCAAATGACCTCCTTCTGTTCTGTATATTGTTATTGTTGTCCTTTGACCTGCTACCTCTCGCTGGGCAGTACTTGCAATGGCCCTGGTGCTACAATGCCATCATGCCTTGATGCAACATATTCAGCAGATGTCCTTTTCGTGTAATGAAGAAAGCGGAGTTATGCTTCAGCTTGCGATTTGGACTTTGCTTTTGAAACTCCCAAACTGGCATTTATATCGCACATTATTACATTGCTCAGAAACACTTCTCGCCTTCCTCACATGTGATAAATTATTTAGAACTGAAAATGATGATTATGTTGTGAAATGAAGCAGCACATTTTCACAGCAAGGAATGAAATGAATGACTAATTTTATTTGGCCAGATTGGGTTCAAAAGTGGTTGTATAACTGAAGCCTTAGTGAAATGCAGGCTGTAAAACTGGGAATGGCTCCATTCACAATATCGTCATTCCTTTTCAAGATTAAAGTGTTGTCAATTGAAATGTTCAAGTCTGAGATCGATACATTTTTGTTAGAAGAGGGTATCCGGGGAGGGAATGAAGCAAAGCTGGGTAAATGGAGTTGGGGTACAGATTGGCCATGAATAACCAGCTGATATTCAGAGCATAGAGTCACGCATCATCAATATGTGCCTGTGTGTACTTTGAAGCCATGAATTTGCACTTTCAGGAGGGGAGGGGGAAGTATAAGGACTTTTTAATGCTGTGGGTTTTCCTGAACGGTTCAAAGTGCTCTGTGATTTTGTCCTGTCACACTTATTTATGATTCGGCCCCCAATTTATTGAAACAATGAATTACCAAAAATAGGTTCTTCCTCCATTTCCTTCCCTTGTGAGTGCTCCAAGTTGACTCATGGGCAATATTACTGACTAATTCAATCTGTTTGTCGGGTGCGCAGTTCAAATAACAATTCATCTGCATTCCTCAGTCACAGCTGCTTGGCTTTCCAGAGGAACCTGTAACCTAGGATTGAAAAGAACCCTTGAAAATGAATAACGCTTTTATTTGTTCATTTGGCAGTTCTTTGCCTTGTTGTAACAGTCGCTCACCAACAACTGAGTGTGCACTGCCAGGACCCATTTTTAAATGAATTAGAGGGATCTTGAGCTGGCTCTCTGTCGATTCAATATCAATTTGTACTTTCAGGGTCTTTGTTCCCTCCCTCTCTCGAAGACTCTGTTTCTTGCTGAAGTGCAGCTCTGCACAATCCAGTGCATCAGCCATATTGGGGGAGATGGTGGCATAGAGGTAATATCGCTAAACTAATAATCCAGAGGCCCAGGCTAATTCCCTGGGGACATGGGTTCAAATCCCACCACAGCAGCTGGTGGATTTTAAATTTAGTTATTTAATAAAAATCTGCAAGTGAAAGTTAGTCTCAGTAATGGTGCCATGAATCTATCTTTGATTGTTGTAAAAATCCATCTGTTTCGCTAATGTCCTTTCGGGAAGGAAATCTGCCATCCTTACCTGGTCTGGCCGACATAAGACTCCAAGTGCACAGCAATGGGGTTGACTCTTAACTGCCCTCTGAAATGGCCTAGCAAGCCACTCAGTTGTCAAGGGCAATTATTGATGGGCAACAAATGCTGGCCTTGCCAGTGATGCCCACATCCCATGAAAGAATAAAAAATAGAATTTTTTGAATGAGGAAAGTTGAAGGTGGTTAGAATCACATTTCAACACAGTACAAAACAAGGAAATCGGTGAATTGGGGTGATTTGATGATGCAAGTTAGGATATGGGCAGCAGAGTTTTGGATGAGCTCAAGTTTATGGACTGTGGAGGGTGGAAGTCCAGCCAGGAGGGCATTGGAATTGTCAATTCGGAGGTAACATAAGCATGAATGAGGGTTTCATCTGCAAATGGGCTGAGTTAGGAGTGGAGCTGGGCAATATCACAGAGGTGTAAGTAGGCGGTCTTGATGAGGGAGAGAATATGGAGTCGGAAGCTCAGCTCAGGGTCAAGTAGGACTCTGAGGTTGTGAGCAGTTGATTCAGTCTGAGACAGTGGCCAGGGAAGGGGATGGAATCGATGGCTAAGGAATGGAGTTTATAGTGGGGACCAAAGACAATGGCTTCAGTTTCCACAGTATTTAATTGGAAGAAATCTTGGCTCATCTGGGACTGGATGTTGGACAAGCAGTCAGACAACACAGTGTAGAGGTGGAGAGGAGTGGTGGTGAGATAGAACTGGGTGCCATCAGCTTAGATGTAGAACCTGATGTCATGTTTTTGGATGATTTCATCGAGGGGCAGCAGGTTCAAAGAAAATTCTAAAGCCTCTGATGACCACGATTCTGAATCTCTACAGGACAGCAGCAAAGGGCAAACACTCAGTTCTCTGAGGTTTGAGAACTGATCTCGGCCCTAATAAACGTACATTGTGTGTATCTGGTGTGAGCGCTGCTGTCTGATGGTAAGGAAATGGTTCGGAGTCTATAATGTCCAGTGACATTTAACAGAGAAGGGAGAGTAGCAACATGGATACGAAATTGGCTGACTGACAGGAAACAAAAGGCAGTGGTTAATGGATGTTTTTCAGACTGGAGGAAGGTTTGTAGTGGAGTTCCCCAGGGGTCGGTGTTAGGACCCCTTGCTGTTCCTGATATGTATTAATGACCTAGACCTTGGTGCACAGGGCACAATTTCAAAATTTGCAAATGATACAAAACTTGGAAACATTGTAAACTGTGAGGAGGATAATGTAGAAATTCAAAAGGACATAGACAAGTTGGTGGAAAGGGCGAACAAGTGGCAGATGAAATTTAATGCAGAGAAGAGTGATTCATTTTGGTAGGAAGAGAAACAATATAAAATAAAGGGTGCGATTCGAAAGGGGGTGCAGGAGCAGAGGGACCTGGGTGTATACGTGCATAATTCATTGAAGGTGGCAGGGCAGGTTGAGAGAGCGGTTAACATAGCATACAGTATCCTGGGCTTTATTAATAGGAACATAGAGTACAAAAGCTAGGAAGTTATGTTAAACTTGTATAGAACACTGGGTCGACCTCAGCTGGAGTACTGTGTCCAGTTCTGGGCACCACACTTCAGGAAAGATGTGAAGGCATTAGAGACAGCACAGAAAAGGTTTACGCAATGGTTCTAGGAATGAGGAACTTCAGTTACATGGATAGATTGGAGAACAAACAAAGAACAAAGAACAAAGATAATTACAGCACAGGAACAGGCCCTTCGGCCCTCCAAGCCTGCGCCGATCCAGATCCTCTCTCTAAACATGTCGCCTATTTTCTAAGGTTCTGTATCTCTTTTCTTCCTGCCCATTCATGTATCTGTCTAGATACATCTTAAAAGACTCCATCGTGCCCGCATCTACCACCTCCGCTGGCAATGCGTTCCAGCTGCCCACCACCCTCTGCGTAAAGAACTTTCCACGCATATCCCCCCTAAACTTTTCCCCTTTCACTTTGAACTCGTGTCCTCTAGTAATTGAAACCCCCACTCTGGGAAAAAGCCTCTTGCTATCCACCCTGTCTATACCTCTCATGATTTTGTACACCTCAATCAGGTCCCCCCTCAACCTCCGTCTTTCTAATGAAAATAATCCTAATCTGCTCAACCTCTCTTCATAGCTAGCGCCCTCCATACCAGGCAACATCCTGGTGAACCTCCTCTGCACCCTCTCCAAAGCATCCACATCCTTTTGATAATGTGGCGACCAGAACTGTACGCAGTATTCCAAATGTGGCCGAACCAAAGTCCTATACAACTGTAACATGACCTGCCAACTCTTGTACTCAATGCCCCGTCCGATGAAGGAAAGCATGCCGTATGCCTTCTTGACCACTCTATTTACCTGCGTTGCCACCTTCAGGGAACAGTGGACCTGAACACCCAAATCTCTCTGGACATCAATTTTCCCCAGGACTTTTCCATTTACTGTATAGTTCACTCTTGAATTGGATCTTCCAAAATGCATCACCTCGCATTTGCCCTGATTGAACTCCATCTGCCATTTCTCTGCCCAACTCTCCAATCTATCTATATTCTGCTGTATTCTCTGACAGTCCCCTTCACTATCTGCTACTCCACCAATCTTAGTGTCGTCTGCAAATTTGCTAATCAGTCCACCTATACTTGCCTCCAAATCATTAATGTATATCACAAACAACAGTGGTCCCAGCACGGATCCCTGTGGAACACCACTGGTCACACGTCTCCATTTTGAGAAACTCCCTTCTACTGCTACTCTCTGTCTCCTGTTGCCCAGCCAGTTCTTTATCCATCTAGCTAGTACACCTTGGACCCCAAGCGCCTTCACTTTCTCCATCAGCCTGCCATGGGGAACCTTATCAAACGCCTTACTGAAGTCCATGTATATGACATCGACAGCCCTTCCCTCATCAATCAACTTTGTCACTTCCTCAAAGAATTCTATTAAGTTGGTAAGACATGACCTTCCCTGCACAAAACCATGTTGCCTATCACTGATGAGCCCATTTTCTTCCAAATGGGAATAGATCCTATCCCTCAGTATCTTCTCCAGCAGCTTCCCTACCACTGACGTCAGGCTCACCGGTCTATAATTACCTGGATTATCCCTGCTACCCTTCTTAAACAAGGGGACAACATTTGCAATTCTCCAGTCCTCCGGGACCTCACCCGTGTTTAAGGATGCTGCAAAGATATCTGTTAAGGCCCCAGCTATTTCCTCTCTCGCTTCCCTCAGTAACCTGGGATAGATCCCATCCGGACCTGGGGACTTGTCCACCTTAATGCCCTTTAGAATACCCAACACTTCCTCCCTCCTTATGCCGACTTGACCTAGAGTAACCAAACATCTGTTCCTAACCTCAACATCCGTCATGTCCCTCTCCTCGGTGAATACCGATGCAAAGTACTCGTTTAGAATCTCACCCATTTTCTCTGAGTCCAAGCATAACATTCCTCCTTTGTCCTTTAGTGGGCCAATCCTTTCTCTAGTTACCCTCTTTCTCCTTATATATGAATAAAAGGCTTTGGGATTTTCCTTAACCCTGTTTGCTAAAGATATTTCATGACCCCTTTTAGCCCTCTTAATTCCTCGTTTCAGATTGGTCCTACATTCCCGATATTCTTTCAAAGCTTCGTCTTTCATCAGCCGCCTAGACCTTATGTATGCTTCCTTTTTCCTCTTAGCTAGTCTCACAATTTCACCTGTCATCCATGGTTCCCTAATCTTGCCATTTCTATCCCTCATTTTCACAGGAACATGTCTCTCCTGCACGCTAATCAACCTCTCTTTAAAAGCCTCCCACATATCACATGTGGATTTACCTTCAAACAGCTGCTCCCAATCTACATTTCCCAGCTCCTGCCGAATTTTGGTGTAGTTGGCCTTCCCCCAATTTAGCACTCTCCCTTTTGGACCACTCTCGTCTTTGTCCATGAGTATTTTAAAGCTTACGGAATTGTGATCACTATTCCCAAAGTAGTCCCCTACTGAAACTTCAACAACCTGGCCGGGCTCATTCCCCAACACCAGGTCCAGTATGGCCCCTTCCCGAGTTGGACTATTTACATACTGCTCTAGAAAACCCTCCTGGATGCTCATTACAAATTCTGCTCCATCTGGACCTCTAACACTAAGCGAATCCCAGTCAATGTTGGGAAAATTAAAATCTCCTATCACCACCACCCTGTTGCTCCTACATCTTTCCATAATCTGTTTACATATTTGTACCTCTATCTCACGCTCGCTGTTGGGAGGCCTGTAGTACAGCCCCAACATTGTTACCGCACCCTTCCTATTTCTGAGTTCTGTCCATATTGCCTCACTGCTCGAGTCCTCCATAGTGCCCTCCTTCAGCACAGCTGTGATATCCTCTTTGACCAGTAATGCAACTCCTCCACCCCTTTTACCTCCCTCTCTATCCCGCCTGAAGCATCGATATCCTGGGATATTTAGTTGCCAATCATGCCCTTCCCTCAACCAAGTCTCAGTAATAGCAATAACATCATACTCCCAGGTACTAATCCAAGCCCTAAGTTCATCTGCCTTACCTACTACACTTCTTGCATTAAAACAAATGCACCTCAGACCACCAGTCCCTTTATATTCATCATCTGCTCGCTGCCTGCTCTTCCCCTTAGTCACACTGACTTCATTATCTAGTTCCTTACAGGCTTTTGTTACTACCTCCTTACTGTCAACTGACCTCAATTGGTTCCCATCCCCCTGCCACATTAGTTTAAACCCTCCCCAACAGCGTTAGCAAAAGCACCTCCAAGGACATTGGTTCCAGTCCGGCCCAGGTGTAGACCGTCCAATTTGTAATAGTCCCACCTCCCCCAGAACCGGTCCCAATGTCCCAAAAATCTGAAACCCTCCTTCCTGCACCATCTCTCAAGCCACGCATTCATCCTGACTATTCTTTCATTTTTACTCTGACTATCTCGTGGCACTGGTAGTAATCCTGAGATTACTACCTTTGAGGTCCTACTTTTTAACTTGGCTCCTAACTCCCTAAACTCTGCATGTAGGACCTCATCCCGTTTTTTACCTATATCATTAGTGCCTATGTGCACAATGACAACTGGCTGTTCACCCTCCCCCTTTAGAATGTTCTGCAGCCGATCTGAGACGTCCCTGACCCGTGCACCTGGGAGGCAACATACCATTCGGGAGCCTCGTTTTCGACCACAGAACCGCCTATCTACTCCCCTTACAATCGAATCCCCTACGACTATAGCCCTTCCACTCTTTTTCCCGCCCTTTGGAACAGCAGAGCCAGCCACGGTGCCATGGACCTGGCTACTGCTGCCTTCCCCTGGTGAGCCATCTCCCTCAACAGTATCCAAAACGGTATACTTGTTTTGGAGGGAGATGACCGCAGGGGACTCCTGCGCTGCCTTCCTGCTCTTTCTCTGCCTTTTGGTCACCCATTCCCTTTCTCCCTCAGCAATCCTAATCTGCGGTGTGACCAATTCACTAAACGTGCTATCCACGACCTCCTCAGCATCGCGCATGCTCCAAAGTGAGTCCATCCGCAGCTCGAGAGCCGTCATGCGGTTTAACAAGAGCTGCAGCTGGACACACTTCCTGCACGTGAAGGAGTCAGGGTCATCAGCCATGTCCCTGAGCTCCCACATTGAGCAAGAGGAGCATGATACGGGTCTGAGATCTCCTGCCATTTTTAATCTTAAGTTTAAACTTAGTTAAATGAAAAAGGAACGAAAAGTTTCTACCAATCACAATAAAACCAGAGAAATCGAAAAAGCCTTACCTTATAAACACCCCACCGAGTCCTTTTTTTTTTGGTTAGAGGAGGAGGGCGGGTGGGAGACACTACAAGTGTGGTGTCTCGGGTTCAGAAACCGCCCAAATATATAGTGTTTTACTTACCCAGCAGCCCCCTGGCCTCCGCCGAAAAACAAAAGGAAATTAAATTTACTTTCAAACGGACTTTCCCAGCTGCTCACTCGCTCACAAGCTGCTCCCGAAAAAGCTGCTGCACTGAAAGGAGAAGTTGGGAATGTTTTCCTTTAAGAAGAGAAGATTAAGAGGAGAGGTGATTGAGGTGTTCAAAATCATGAGGGATTTGGACCGGGTAGATAGTGAGAAACTATTCCCATTGCTGGAAAGATCGAGAACATGAGGGCACAGATTTAATGTAATTGTCAAAAGAAGCAATGGCGACATGAGGAAAAACTTTTTTCATGCAGCGAGTAGTTGGGATCTGGAATGCACTGTCAGAGAGTGTATTGGAGGGAAGTTCAATCAAGGCATTCAAGAGGGAATTCAAGAGGGCTGTGGGGAGAAGGCCAGGGAGTGGCACTAGGTAAATTGCTCTTTTGGAGAGCCAGCATGGATACAATAGGCTGAATGGCCTCCTTCTGTCATATATCGATTCTGTGATTCTGAGACAAATCCTGCCAGTGTTTAGTCAACTTATCTGAATATTCAATGTGAATGCTTTTGTCCCATTGTAGAGCTTAACTTCAGCTAATTATCATCTTTATAGAGAATACATTTTAAGTTGTGCACATTAGATCTATTTAACGGACATTAGGGTAAATTGATTTCTTACATTAATACCTCAGTGCCAATGTCCTCCTCTGATTTTCCTTCCTTCCCCCTTTACATCTTTCTCCCTTGTGGGTGCTGACTTTTACTGGGCTATGAATTCATAGACCCCACTCCCCTAAAGTACTCTGTCTGCAAGGCCGAACTTGATGTGAGAGCATAGAACTCTCTTCAAACTCCTTCCCTCACATTTTCCACTTTGTCAAGTTCCTCCCTGCCTTCCAAAAATCTCCCAAAGACCCTCCTCTTTCATGGCGCTTGTGCCTACTCCTGACCCTCTTCCTCATTCTTCCCACTGCCGTCCTCAGCTGGGTGCCCCGGCGCTATTCCCTACCATTTAGAGTGCTCCAAGATGTCTTTGGGCATAGTGAGCACAGCAGAAATGCAAGCTGTGGACAGAAAGTGTTCATTTAAGTGCTATTAAACTGTGAGGAGCATCACAGCCAAGCTCATACTTCTTCTTCTGGAAAAACGAGGTCAGATGGATCGAGGGAGCACCCGCCCCTGATACAGTTGCCAAATGGACAGTCCAATTCTTTGAGTTCGCTGTCTGGAAATTTCTGATATATAGAGAGACGTGAGTTATTCAGGTTTTCAATGACCTTTCATCAGTAGCAAAACAAACCTCAGAACATGGGCCTTGATTCAGCCCTCGCTCACCATCCAGTTTTGGATTGTACGATAAGTGGGCCAACAGGAGTTGAGGTGGAGGGAGAAAGCCCTGCTGCCACTGCTGAAATCAGGACAACACCTGGTCTCTGCATCCAGGCCTGTCTGAGTTAATACAAAAACAAAATACTGTGAATGCCGGAAATCTGAAATAAAAGCAGAAAATACTGGAAATACTCAACTGGTCTGGCAGCATCCGTGGACAGAGAAACAGGGTTAACATTTCAGGTCTGTGACCTTTCTTCAGTTTTCTCTCTCCACAGATGCTGCCAGTGTGCTGAGTATTTCCAGCATTTTCTGTTTTTCTTTCTGAGTTAATCTGTTTGTCTGCCTGGCGCCTGGTGGTGACTTCCCTTTATTGTTACTGCAATTGCACACACCAATAAGACAACTGAATCTCTGACTCTGGAGTATTCCAGGGTAGACAACATGGAGAATATTGTTTTAAGGCCGTGACCCATTGGAGAGGGAGGTTCATGGAACCCTCAAACAAAAGTTGAATCAAAGAAAGACTTCTACAGCACCTTTCACCACCACAGGAATTCCCAAAGAACTTTACACTTCTAAAGTGCAGTCACTGTTGTAAGGTAGAAAACACAGCAGCCAATTTGCACACAGCAAGCTCCCACAAACAGTAATGTGATAATGGCCAGATAATGTTTTAGTGATGATGGCTGAGGGATAATATTGGTGAGGACACTGGTGAGAATGTCTCTGCTCTTCTTGAAAATTGTACCATGAGATCTTTTACATTCACCTGGGGAGCACACTGTGCTTTGGTTTAACATCTAAGCTCTGGAGATCCCACCCTAAACCTCACCACCTCTCTACCTCTCATTCCCCAGTCTCAGTTACTCTCCATCGAAGCTCCGGTTACTCACAGTCCAAGTCTTGGCTACTCTCAGTCCCCAATCCAGGTTACTCCAGGTTATGTTCCTTAGAACCTACATCTTTGAACAAGCTTTTGGCCACTTGTCCTAAAATCTCCTCATTTGGCTCAGTGTCAAGTTTTGTTTGATAATACTCCTGTAAAGTACCTTGGGTGGCTTTACTATGCTATATAAATGCAAGCTACATGGTGTTACATAGAACTTACAGCACCAACTCAGGCCATTCAACTCAACTGGTCAATGCCAGTATTTACACTGCACACAAGCAATTCAGAAGTGAAAGACTTTGGCAACGCCTAGGGTCTGTGATGGATATGCTGTGTAAAATGTAGTTTCCTGTTTTCCTTCTAGTCTGGGATAGTTACAAAGTTTGCATTCTAAACTCCAGGCCTCTGTGGAACCAGTGCAGATTGATGGGCTGGGACAGGAAGGTCTCAGTATTGCTCTCACTCAGCGGGTGTAGCAAGTCGGACAGAGTCAGCTATGCTTTACACTCATCTCTGAAAGCTCACCTCACAGCCTGAACACGTATTCTAGGTGCTGCTCCAATGCAGTATTGGGGGAACACTGCACCGTTGGAGGGCAGTTCTGAGCATTTACTGCGCTCCCTGCTGTTTAGATGAGACATTAGAGTAAATTCTGTGCTCTAAGTGAGGAGCTGTGAACTATCCCACTGTCTTGGGACAATATTCCTCCCTCAACCAAACCAGTTTTAAATGTTTATTCATCCCATTACTGATGGAAATGCACAAATTGGCTTCTGTGTTTGCTTATATAACAGTAATGCATTATACGTGAAGCAGCTTGACATGTTCCCGAAGCCCTGATAAAATGATATCTTTAACTCGTTTGGGACTGTAAAATGATTCTATTACACATCCTTATTACTGGCAGCCCTTAATTTTTTTGGATATTAGATTCACAGCAATGGGATGAGTTGCCATAGAAATCATTGCTATGGAATTTGTGGTTAGCCAGACAGAAAATGCTGTGATAAGGCATCTTAATGAATGTGTTTGATCAGTCTATGTTGCTTTGTGCTAAATCAGGGTTAGGGGTCAAAGGAGTAGTTACAATCTAATCGACTTTACATACCAGTATTCTTGACATAAATCACACATAAAACACATGAATATAACAAACACTGGCCCGTTGTTCCTTTCATAATCTGAAAAAGCAGATCTTGGAGTGTAAAGCAGAAAGGATTGCTGTCATTGTACACACAATTGCTGTTGAGGCTGTGAACATATCTTTGCATAGCTTTGTCTCTCTCTCTGCAATTCTGTCTCATTTTTTGCTGTTTTCCTCTCTGTGTCTCTGTCTGACTGTCTCTCACTCTCTCACACACACACTATCCCTGCTTCTTGGTCTGTCTGCCTGTTTCTTTCTCTCCCTCACTCTCTCTCTCTCTGTCTCTCTCTGTCTCTCCCTCACACACGCACACACTCGCCCTGTTCTTCTGTCTTTCTACCCGTCCTGCTCTCTCCCTTTCACACATTTACACATACTCTCCCTACTGTCTCTCTCTGTCCTTCACTCTGTCTCTCTCTCTCTCTCTCTCACAAACTCCCTATTCCTCTTTCTGTCTATCTGTCTCTCTCCTTCCCTATCTCTCTCTCTGCATTTCTTTATCTGCCTCTTTAGCATTCACTGTTGCTGCTCCTTTTTCTCTGTTTCTGACTCTCCCCTTTCTGTGTACTTATCCCTTTCTGAGGCTCTCTCTATATCTCCTTTTGTGTCTTCCTCCACATCTTTCTCGCTTTTCGCATCTGTTAATCCATCTCTCTATTTCTCTCACGTTGCTCCTCTCTCCACCTCTGTGTTTATCTCTCTTTCTGTTTTGCTCTCTCCTTTTCCCTCTGTGTCTCTTTGAATTTCTCATTCTGCTTCTTTCTATAACACAATAGTGACTACACTTCAAAAAGTATTTCATTGGCTGTAAAGCACTTTGAGACATCCTGTGATTGTGAAAGGCACTATATAAATGCAAGTCTTTCTTTCCTTTCTTTACAACCCTGATTTCCTTATTTATTCTCCCTCCTGGGGCTCTTTTTTCTACAAAATACAAGTGTTCCCATAGGTTTAAGAACACTGTAAATATCTAGCAAATAATTAACTTTATTCACAGGCTCATTGTAATTTCCTTGTATCAATCAGCTCAATCTGTGCAGAGATGAACTGGGATGATGAATAGCTGGATGTCTGTGACGTTGTCATATTCCCTGTTACTCAACTGGACTGCGGAGAAAAAGTCTTGTAATCTACAATAATTTAAATTGTTACCAAGTTTGAGCTCTGGTTTATTATTTTTCTCCACCCCCCCTCCCCCGCTAACTCACGCACCCCCCCCCCCCACCCCTCCGCCACTACCCTGTTTCCCGAAGGCTCTCGGTGTGACCCACGACCTTGTTGGTGGGCTATTGAACATTGGGGACCAGCGCAGAGGATTCCAATCCTGTCCTCACACGCATGCACTTTCCAACCAAAGGGGCCACTAGATAGTAATAAGGAGGGGAGCCCCAGCCCATTTCCCATGCAACTCCTTCCCCTCCCCTCTTCCCCCTTCCCCCTCCTCCCCTTCCCCCTCCTCCCTTCCCCCACCCCTGTAGTCCAGGCCAGTTGTAGCATCCCTATGTCCACCCAAGCTGCCATTCGTTAACTTGGCAAGGACTGGGGATTGAGCCTAAGGCCTCCCATTCTGTACCTCCACGTTCCTAACCATGATTACACTGTCCCCTGCTAGAGATACAGCAATTGCTGCCTCAAAATGGCATCAATATTAACGCATGAGCATTTAAAGAGTTCTCACAATTTCCTTTCACTGCTTTTTTAACAGAGCAGTTATAACCCGTGTATTTTAAGAAGGTTAACACCTCTATTATAACTGGATAACAAACTTCAGAAAATATATAGCATTCCCATTCCACAGAAATACAGGTAGATTTGTAGGATGCGATACCCAAAACACTGGTAAAAAAAAATGCCCCCAAAACCCCATATATTCAAAACAGTATTTAACTACAATGAATCAAGACCCTGAATGTAGTGAAGAGGCCCAGCCTCCCCAGTTTCTTAGTCCTGCAGCATCCTCTGGTGGAAATGTTTATTCTTGCAGCTTTTGGGTTTATTTTGCAAATTCAATAAAAAGGAAACATGTCTTAAAATATGAGAATGAAAACTAAAGACAGGAACAAGGCAGGCTTGCTACAAGTCCATCCCCACACTCTTCCGACTTTAACTGTGAATTGAATTTAGACAGTGTCTATTTTACTTGATCTTTCTGTGTGGTTTATATCATCAAGCAGGTAAGTAGGGGAACCTAGAACTAGGGGACATAGCCTAAAATATTAGAGCCAGACCTTTCAGGAGTGAAATTAGGAAACACTTTTATGCACAAAGGGTGGTAGATGTTTGGAACTCTTTTCTGCAAATGGCAGTTGATGCTAAATCAATTGTTAATTTTAAAACTGAGATTGTTAGGTTTTTCTTAAGAGATATTAAGAGATATGGGGCAAAGGCAGGTATATGGAGTTAGGTTGCAGATCTCCCATGATCTCATTGAATGGCAGAACAGGCTCGAGGGGCTGAGTGGCCTACTCCTGTTCCTATGTTTTTTTATTTGTGCTTGGGCTCTGAGCGTCACTGGCTAGGCCAGCATTTATTGCCTATCCATGATTGCCATTGAGGAGATGGTGATGAAGGACATTAGTGAACCAGCCAGATGGGTTTTTTATGACAATCCGGTAGTTTCGTGATCACTATTAATGAGACTTGCATTTTAATCCAGATTTTTAAAATTGAATTTAAATTCATCTGCTGCCATGGTGGGATTTGAACTCCTGTCTCCGGAGTATTGGTCCAGATAGTCTAGAGTAAGGAGGGAGAGGAATTTCTTAAATGTGTTCTGGATTACTAGTCCAATAACATTACCACTATGTTGCCTTCAAGTGCCTTTGTTGGTTGAGGCACTTGTTCCCTGGTCTCATAATGATTGGTGCGGTGCACATTTGATTAGGTGCAGGTAATGTCTCACCTCGTACAACAGACCCTGCTATATGTCTGAATCTGCTTTGCCAGATTCAGTCTCCATCCCAAATTCCTATGGGCGCACAGCACAGAATTTCTCCTAACTCTACACTGAGGTGGAGCGTGTGGGAGATAGAAAAATGTCACATAATCGGCCACTTTTGAAGCTGGGGCTGAAGTGCATCATCGGAGCAGAGCAAAGAGAACTGACCTCTGCATCAGACAGTTCGGTTTCCAATCTGGCAGTGCCTACGGGTGCTAACCCTCCAGGACTGCCCTGGAGCTGAGGTTAATCTTGTGGACACTGCAGCGAGTAACACCTGACAGAAAGATCACAGGGGTGTTTTCAAAAAAAATGTGTACTTTTTTAAAATTCTTTCATGGGTGTGGGCATTGCTGTCAAGGCCAGAATTTGTTGCCCATCCCTAATTACCCTTGACAACTGAGTGGCTCACTAGGCCATTTCAGAGGGCAGTTAAGAGTCAACCACATTGCTGTGGGTCTGGAGTAACATGTAGGCCAGACCAGGTAAGGACAGCAGATTTCCTTCCCTAAAGGACATTTGTGAACCAGATGGGTGTCTACAACAATTGATGATAGTTTCATAGCACTATTACTGAGACTAGCTTTCAATTCCAATGTTTCTGTTACTAATTAATTGAACTTATTAACTGAATTTAAATTTCACCAGCTGCCAGGGTGGGATTTGAACCTGTGTCCCCAGGACATTGATCTGAGCCTCTGGATTACTAGTTCAGTGATATTACCACTACGTCACCGTCACCCCCAGCACACATTTGTTTATTAGTTATAAAAATATTAGAGATGGGAAGAGGCAGATGAATCCTCCAGGAATATGTTCAACCATAGTTGGATACCATGCCAGGCCAGGCCCAGGCACCCCACCTTGGCAATGAAATATTGGCCTTGCAGCAGGTGCAAAACAGATTCACCAAATGATACTGCAGCTGAAAGGGTTACATTTATTTATTTTTATTAAGAGATACAGCACTGAAACAGGCCCTTCAGCCCACTGAGTCTGTGCCAACCATCAACCACCCATTTATACTAATCCTACATTAATCCCATATTCCCTACCACATCCCCACAATTCTCCTACCACCTACCTACACTAGGGGCAATTTACAATGGCCAATTTACCTATCAACCTGCAAGTCTTTGGCTGTGGGAGGAAACCAGAGTACCCGGTGGAAACCCACACAGTCACAGGGAGAACTTGCAAACTCCGCACAGGCAGTACCCAGAACTGAACCTGGGTTGCTGGAGCTGTGAGGCTGCGGTGCTAACCACTGCCCCACTATGCATGAGTATGATTTGTATAGACTTATACTCCCTTGAATTTAGAAGATAAAGGGGTGACCTAATTGAGGTGTTTAAGTTGATTAAAGGATTTGATAGGGTAGATAGAAAGAAACTAGGCAGTGGGGTGATGTCAGGAATAATTTCTTCACATAAAGGGTAGTGGAAATCTGGAACTCTCCCTCAAAAGGTTGTTGAGTCTGGGAGTCAATTGAAAATTTCAAAACTGAGATTGATAGATCTTTGTTGGGCAAAAGTATTAATAATTATGGAGTAAGGGCAGGTGCATACATTACGTAGAGTCTACAGGACAGAAATAGGCCATTCAGCCCAACTGCTCTATGATCCACAATGTTATTCAAGTAAAGGATAATGTTGGAGTAAAGGGTAAGGAAGAGGAATAATTTCTGAAATGTGTTCGGGATAACTTCCTTGGAAAGAGGCATTGCTGGATCTGGTGCTGGGGAATGAGGTGGGCCAAGTGTCTGTGGGGTGTACTTGGGTAAGAGCGATCATCGTATAATAAGGTTTAGATCAGTAATGGAGAAGTGCAAAGAACAATCTAAAGTAGAACTTCTAAATTGGAAGAGGGCTAACTTCAATGGGATGAGAGGGGATCTAGCCAACGTAAAATGAAACCAAAGATTGACAGGAAAAAACTGTAACGGAGTAATGGGTGATCTTTAAGGAGGAGATGATTCAGGTACAGGCTAGGTACATTCCAACAAGGGGGAAAAGGTAAGGGAATTAAAATCAGGGATCCTTGGGTGATGAGGCAGTTAGAGAATATGATGAAACAAAAAAGAGGGTGTATGATGCTTGTCAGGTGAATTCTTCAAGCGAGAACCAGGCCAAATATGTTAAGTAGAGAGGGGAAGTGAAGTGGAAAATAAGACTGGCAAAGGGAGAATATGAGAATAGAATAGCAGTCAACATAAAAGGGAACTCCTTCCAACAACATGTAAATAGTAAGCAGGTAGTAAGAGGCAGGGTGGGGCCTATTAGGGGCAAAGAGGATGATATATGTTTAGAGGTACAGAGCAAGGCCAGAATACTGAATGAGTACTTTGTATTTGGTGTTTCCTAAGGAAGGGGATGCTGGCAAAATATCGATAGAAACAGAGGTGGTAGAGGTACGAAACTTGGAAGCATTGTGAACTGTGAGGAGGATAGTGTAGAACTTCAAAAGGATATAGACAAGTTGGTGGAATAGGCAGACAGGCGGCAGATGAAGTTCAATGCAGAGAAATGTGAAGTGATTCATTTTGGTTGGAAGAACATGGAGAAACATCATAAAGTAAAGGATATAGTTCGAAAGGGACTGCAGGAGCAGAGGGACCTGGGTGTATGTGTGCATAGGTCATTGAAGGTAGTAGGATAGGTTGAGAGAGCGGTTAATAAAGCACACAGTAGCCTGAGCTTTATTACTAGGGGCATAGAGTACAAGAGCAAGGAAGTTATGTTGAACTTACATAAGAAAGTAGTTTGGCCTCAGCTGGAGTATTACGTCCAGTTCTGGGCACTGCACTTCAGGAAAGACGTGAGGGCATTGGAGAGAGTACAGAAAAGATTCACGAGAATGGTTCCAGCGATGAGGAATTTCAGATTGGAGAAGTTAGGACTGTTTTCCTTGGAGAAGAGAAGGCTGAGAGGTGATTTGATAGAGGTATTCGAAATCATGAGGGGTCTGGACAGAGTAGATAGAGAAACTGTTCCCAATCTTTAAGGGATCGGGAACGATAAGGCACAAATTTAAAACACTTTGTAAGAGAAGCAAAAGTGACACGAGGAAAAACTTTTTCATGCAGCGAGTAGTTAAGGTCTGGAATGCACTGCCTGAGAGTATGGTGGAGGCAGGTTCAATTGAAGCATTCAAAAAGGAAGTAGAGAGTTATGTGAAAAGGAAGAATGTGCAGGGTTGCAGGGAGAAGTTGGGGGAATGGAACTGAGGGAATTGCTATTTCAGAGAGCCGTTGTGGACACGATGGGCCAAATGGCTTCTTTCTGCACTGTAACAATTCTATGATTCTGTAAAGGTAATGGATTGATAGGCAGGATGTACTGGAAATCAGCCATGATCGTATTGAATGTCGGAGCAGGCTCCAGGGGCTGAATTGCCTACTCCATCTCCTAGTTCTTATGAAATGTTGGCTGTGCTTAGAGTGGAAAGTCACCTGGTCTGGATGGCTTGCATCCCAGGCTGCTAAAAGAATTGGGGGGGGGGGCAGCAGGGCTTGCTATAATCTTCCAATCTTCCCTAAATATGGGGCAAGTGCCAGAGGATGATAAAGTGGCAAATAGGACAGCCTTATTCAAGAAAGTGTGTAAGGACATTCCTGAGAACTACAGGCAAGTCAGTTTAGCATCAGTGGTAGGTAAGGTTTTAGAAACAATAAACGGGGGAGAAAAAAAAACAGGCACCTGGACAGGTTTCAGTTAATTAAGAATAACCAGCACGGATTTGTAAAATGCAGATCATGCTTGACTAATCGAATTGAATTTCTTAATGAAGTAACGGAGAAGGCTGATGAAGGGAATGCAATGGATATTGTCTATATGGATTTTAAGAAACTGTTTGACAATGTACTACATGAAAGGCTGGTTAACAAAATTGAGGCTCATGGAATAGGAGGGTCAGTGTCAGCTTGGATAAACAATTGACTTAAGGACAGGAAACAGCGAGTTGTAGTAAATGGTTGTTTTTCAGACTGAAGAATGATAGCAGTGTTCCCCAAGGATCAGTGCAAGGACCACTGCTTTTTTTGATATATATTGTTACAAGTGCTTCCATTTTTTTTTGTTAAATTTGTTTTGAGGACTTGGGTTTTAAAACTGAAAAGGATTCCATAGCTGCTGGAAAAAGGTCATAAGAAGGACTTTTGGACTTAGCTTGTAAACAACAATTACTGGAAGAATCAAGGAGTGCTAAAAGCAAGCTCTTACCGGAAGTCACCTGTCTTCAGATAATTACCCAGCAGGAGATTTTTTTGACTTGGGGAAATATGTTTACAAAGAAGTGACAGGTCAAGATTTATAGGGGTCAGGAGGCTTGACTCCTAAGATGTTTTTGGTTTCGCTTTGGACAGGCAGTTGGGAAATGGACAATGGTATGAAAAGGAGTTAAAGAATCAACCTGCCAAGGACAAGCCCCAACTCAGCCTGTTCCAGCTCTTTGAAAAGCCTGCCAGTTTTCCATCTCTTTGAGAAGCTCTGAGAAGCAAGTGTAAGAAACTGCCTGAAACCCCTGTTGCTGCCCAAACTGATTTTCAGTGTTGCCTGACAAGGACTGTTCCAGGAAGATCCCAGTGACAGTTGTCTACGTATATTTGGAACGCCAAACCAAAACAAAGGACATCTTTCCATATCTTCTCTTTTTTTCTTCAAGAATTAGCAAGTGTCTGTCCAAAGTATTCTTTTTGTAATAGTGCTCTAAAGAGTAAATCTCTTTATTTTTTCTGTTAACCAGTGTATGTGTGTGAGCGTGTATGTGAGAGGCCTAAAGTAAAAAGGAAACTTTTATATTTCAATCTGTGTGTTTCTGCTTTGCTTCATTACTGGTTAAGGCTTGTTTTATAAAAAATTGATAATTTTGTTGTTTAGTGAAGAAACCTGGTTGGTGTACTTTATTCTAGGATAAAAATAGAGTCTATTATTGACTGTATCAGTAACTGGGAAAAAATTTAAATCGATGTTGTGACCTGTGGAGATGTGGAACTAGAAAAACAGTGGACTCCTCCCACCTCGGTTGTAACAACATAAATGATTTTGTTATTGGAATACAGAATAGAATTTTGAAACTTGCCTATCATGCCAAACTTGGAGTTGTGGCAGAAAGTGAGGATGATACCAATCAACTGTAACAGGACATAGATAGGCTATCAGAATGGGCAGAGATGTGGCAGATGGAATTTAATACAGAGAAGTGTGTGATGACAAATTTTGGCAGGAGAAACAGGGAAAGGCAATATATACTTAATGGCAAAGTTCTAAAGAGTGTACAGGAACAGAGGAACCTGGGGGTTCACATGCATAGACCTTTGAACATGGAAGGACATATTCAGAGAGAGGCTAGCAAAGCATATGGGCTCTTGGGCTTCATAAATAGATGTATTGGGTATAAAAACAGGGAAGTTATGCTGAACCTGTATAAAGTTCTGGTTAGGTCAGAACTCGAGTATTGTGTCCAGTTCTGGTCACCACACTTTGGAAAGGATCTGAGGGTCCTTGAGAGGGTGCAGAGGGGATTTACCAGAATGGTTGCAGGGCTGAGGGATATTAGCTACAAGGTTGGATTGGAGAAGTTGGGCATGTTTTCCTTGAAGCAAAGGAGACTGAGGGAAGATTTGATAGAGGTGTACAAGATTATGACAGACTTAGATAAGTTATACATGAAAAAACTTTTCCTATTAGCTGATGGCACAAGGACTAGGCAACACAGATTGAAGGTTTTGGGCAAGAGACGCAGGGGGAATGTGAGGAAGAACTTTTTATGCAGCAGGTGGTAATGCCTCTGAGGGTGGTGAAATGGAGACGATTAATGATTTCAAAAAGAAATTGGATGGGTACCTGAGGAAAATAAAGTTGCAGGGCTATGGGGATAGAGTGGGGGAATGGAACTGAGAAGATTGCTCTACGGAGAGCTGGCAAGGACTCAATTAGTCAAATGGCCTCTTTCTGTGCCATAATGACTCTATGACCAGCCTCTTCCCACCCCTCTTCGTCTCACCCTATCAGCATGTCCTTCCGTTCCTTTCTTCCTCATGTACGTATCCAACTTCCCCTTAAA
Source organism: Heterodontus francisci (assembly GCF_036365525.1). Taxonomy (NCBI): domain Eukaryota; kingdom Metazoa; phylum Chordata; class Chondrichthyes; order Heterodontiformes; family Heterodontidae; genus Heterodontus; species Heterodontus francisci. Next base: position 38,050,944 of record NC_090408.1, read on the forward strand.
TATTACAATTGCACAGGGCTTTGGCGAGACCACACCTGAAAAACTGTATGCCGTTTTGGTCTCCATATTTAAAGAAGGATATATTTGCATCGGAGGCGGTACAGCAGAGGTCCCAGGAGGAGAGTGTTGTCCCGCTAGCTATGAAGAGAGGCTGAGTAGATTAGGATTATTTTCATTAGAAAGACGAAGGTTGAGGGGGGACCTGATTGAGGTGTACAAAACCATGAGAGGTATAGACAGGGTGGATAGCAAGAAGCTTTTTCCCAGAGTGGGGGATTCAATTACTAGGGGTCACGAGTTCAAAGTGAGAGGGGAAAAGTTTAGGGGGGATATGCGTGGAAAGTTCTTTACGCAGAGGGTGGTGGGTGCCTGGAACGCGTTGCCAGCGGAGGTGGTAGACGCGGGCACGATAGCGTCTTTTAAGATGTATCTAGACAGATACATGAATGGGCAGGAAGCAAAGAGATACAGACCCTTAGAAAATAGGCGACAGGTTTAGATAGAGGATCTGGATCGGCGCAGGCTTGGAGGGCCGAAGGGCCTGTTCCTGTGCTGTAATTTTCTTTGTTCTTTGTTCTTTGTTCTATGATGAGAGGCTGAGAAAGTTGTGTCTATACTCTCTGGAGTTTAGAAGAATGAGAGGCGACCTCATTGAAACATACAAGATTCTGAAGGGCCTGAATAGAGTAGACACTGAGAGATTGTTTCCGCTGGCTGGGGAATCTAAAACATGGGGGCACAGTCTCAGGATAAGGGCCGATCATTTAGGACTGAGATGAGAAGAAATTATTTCACTCAAAGGGTTGTGAATCTTTGGAATTCTCTACCCCAGAGGGTTGTGGATGCTCCATCGTTAAATACATTTAAGGCTGGAATAGACAGATTTCTGGTCTCTCAGGAAATCAAGGGATATAGGGAGTGGGCAGGAAAGTGGAGTTGAAGACTAAGATCAGCTACGATCATATTGAATAGTCGAGCAGGCTCGACAGGCCGTATGATCTACTCCTGCTCCTATTTCTTGTGTTCTTGCCTCAATAACTCCATGTGGTAACAATGGAGTTAAGATACAGATTAGCCATGGTCCAATTGAAGGGTGAAAGAGGCTCAAGGGGCTGAATGGTTTTCTCCTGTTCCTGCATTCCTGAATGAGATGTGATTCCATTAGATTCCCAGCACAAACCTCATTGACCACAAAATTCACTAAAACCTTGTATTTTTTGGAATGAAGTGGTTCCTCTGAGGATCCTCTGCCCTGTCACAGCTGTCCTGGCTCAGGAAGATGCAGCTGCTGAAAGCTGCCTCTGCAGGTGGCCCTCCTTCCATCACGATGTGTGGTACAGGACACGAGGGCCGGACTGCTCATTCGGTCAGTGTCCCAATATTGCGTGGCTGCTACAATCAGACACAGAGGTTGTGCTACCCTGAAAAGAAGCATCAATAAAACTGAAAGGAAACACATTCTAAAAGAAAAGGGTTTGCTCAGAAAGCAGAGGTTACATTGCATTTCTAATTTAAAATGGCCATAAAATGAAACTCTTCATAAAAGCATTTTAAAATGGCAAATAATATGATTAGATGCAAGTACCTAATTTATAAGTTTGCTGTCAACCCTCTTAACCAGGAAGTGTAGCCTTGCATGGGTGGACCCTACCATAGTCATATATCTGTATAGGCTATCAGCCCCTGGCTCACTGGGTAGCACTCTCTCCCTTGTAAGTTAGAGGGTTGTGGGTTTAATCCCCAGTTGAGAGACTGGAGCACATAGTCCAGACTGACAATTCAGTGCCATACTGAGGGATGGATCACTACACTGTCAGAGGGTCAGTCTTTCAGATGAGATGTCAAACCGAGGTCTTCTCTGCCCTCTTAGAAGAGCAGGGGAGTTATCCCCAATGTCCTGGCTGTTATTCCTTCCTCAACCAACATCAGTAAAACAGATCTGGTCATTATTACATTGCTGTTTGTGGGATCTTGCTGTGTGCAAATTGGCTACTGTGTTAACTACATTACAAAAATGATTACATTTTTAAAGTACTTCATTGGTTGTAAAGCACTTTGGGATCTCCTGAGATTGTGATAGGAGTTATATAAATGCAAAATCTCCCTTTCATTATTCCTGGCAGTTTGATGTAACCTCAACCCCCAGTCTCACACACACACATTCCAGCAGTCGTCACTGGACAGTATTCAGGACCAGAAGCCCTGTCTGATGTTTATTCTGTCCATCTCAGTCCAGCCCAGCTCAGCTCAGCTCAGCCCAGCCCAGAGATGCTGAGGCCTAGTAGTCAGGCTGTTGTTTTGGCTGAGTTTGTATAACTCAGCTTGGACTGGGGATCTGATCTACTTAGCACCACGTGGGGAGTATTCCCGCTCATCGCTGGGAGAACGCTGAGATGAATCATGAGATGTTTCTGTGACAATATCTGTTGGTACCACAGTGAAACTCAGTTTCTATCACTGAGGTCCCGCACTTCAATTACAGAACACTGGCAGTAACAGGACCCTGCCCTGTGTTGTTTGGATTGTACCAGACCAGACGTTTGAAGTAATTCATTAATCCCTCAGAGGATTTGGTCTGTCGTGTTTAATATGTTTTCTTGAAAGTTACTGGATGAAACCGTTCCCCATTGACTTAGAATGGGTGAAATTCTAACCTCCTCTTTGCTTTGAAATGCAAAACAATTTGTGTAATGTTTACAGACTTACATCAGACATTGAAACCCAGGGAACTAGTGGAAGAGGGAAGGGCTGGAGTGGGGGAAGGGCTGGAAGGGGGACGGGCAGGAGTAGGAAAGAGGGGAGGGTAGGAAGGAGAGGGAAAAGCGGGAGGAGGGAAGATAAGGGCAGGAAGTGGAAAAGGCATGGGGGGGGGGGGCGGGGAAGTGGGAGGGTAGGAGGGGGAAAGTGCAGGGGAGGGGGAAGGGCAAGAGGGGAGAAGTGGGAAGGTGGGGGATGGGCAGGATGTGAAAGCAGCCTAGTCAGCATCCTTCCTGGGGCTTGAAGTGAAACCCTGTTCGACTGACGGGATGAAAATCTCCTCTTGCATCTTTCCTGCTTCATGAAATATTTACAGAACAGAATTTAGCAGGATTGAATCCACTGTTCTCACTTTCCAATGGGGAACAATGCCGGCGGAAGTGCTTTGAGATATCCTGAGGTTCTGCAAGGTGCTGTACTTAAAGGCACGGTCTTTCTGTCTTTAAATCCCTCACAGGCGGCACACCAAAGGAACACAGCCCATGGTTTTTCACCAGTAATATCAGAGTCTGTGCTTCCTTGATGAATTCCCTTCCAAGATTGCTTCCTACTCAAAAAGGAAAATTGTGGAATATGTATTCCTCATTCTGGCAGCTCACTACCTTATAGCCAGGACACAGGAACAAAATGGTGATGCCTCTGGGAGGCCGCAATATGAACAAGACAAGGCCATTCAGTGCCATGAGCTTGTTCTGTTACTCAATTAGATCATGTCTGATCTCCACCTCAACTCCATTTCCCCATCTTTATCCCATATCCCTTTCTCCAAAAGAAATCTATCAATCTTGAAGCTGAAATCGTCCCAGTAGCCACAAGCTTTTACAGGCCAGATTTCCAGATATCCTCCATCCATTGTGAGGGAACGTCCTTCCTGATTTCACTCCAAAATGCTTGAGCACCAATTTTAAGACTATTTTCCCTTTTTCTGGGTTTACTCACCAGAGGAAGTAGTTTCCATATATCTACTCTATCAAACACTTTTTAACACTTTTAACGCTTCGATCAGATTACCTCTCAATCGCCTACACTCAAGGGAATAGACCCCACCCAGTATCTTCCCAATGTACCCTCTGCATCAAAAGCACCCTGCCCCTTCCTTGCATCAGATGACTCACCATGAGCAATGCCATGGAAGGCTCACCAGTTATGGATACATCAATGGGCCTGATGTTAACATATTCAAAACCCATCCACTTGCACAAAGTTAAAATTGGGCCTCAAGTAATAACTTTGGCTGATGTTCACGGCATTCGCCCAACAGGAACACGATGGCAGTGAGCCAAGAAATGGAAATACATTCCCAGTATGACATCCGGAATATTGGCTGGGGCCTTTACACGGGTGGTCCAGGCATCTGCCTGATGGTGACAGAGCCTTAACGTTGACTCCCTCGTGTCAGGGCTGGGTTATATTCTCAAGTAAAACGAATAGAAGCAATGGCTAAAATGCCACATCTCAGATCTGAAATGTGTACATCCCAGATTTTGAATGTATCTGAGATTTCGGGTGGATCTTAGCTAGTGGTTTTCTGTTTTGTCTGTAAACACGAAAGAAGGGTTTTCCAAGCAGTGAATATGTTTATAATCAGTGAAAACATGAGCTGCACTGGCACGGCAACAGAAGTTGGAACCAAGGCTTAATATAGTGCAGAATACCACGGCAGCACATGGTTGCTGTGTGTGTAATGATGGCTTTTGGCAGTGCCCAACTTAACATAACAATGATCCTTCTCCGAGACTGATGGAATACTACTGGTGCACCCTATTTATTTTCCTGCCAACTTTGTCCCGTTTCCTCCTGAAAGGATTTACTATTTCCTGGGATATGTTTCCAGGGCAGTAGCAAGATGTGGTGCCTGACTCATGTGATCATTCCTCATGTCCGAGCTCAGACTGTGAGTGTCGGCAGGTTATTCAAATTTGGGGAACGTCGCTGGTGAGTCCTATCCTGTCCTGTGATATACACACGCTGACAATCTCACACACGCTGACAATCTCACACACACATCCCTACACACACACCCTACACAGATACACACCCCTACACATACACACTCGCACCTGCACACTGACACGACACACACGCATGTGCACACTCACAACTGCACATTCACAGCAGAGCCCAGGCTAATGCTCTGTGGACATGGGTTTGAATCCCACCAAGGCAGATGGTGAAATTTGAATTCAATTAATTAAATTGGAATTAAAAGCTAGTCTAATGGTGACCATGAAACTATTTTTTTTTAGAGATACAGCACTGAAACAGGCCCTTCGGCCCACCGAGTCTGTGCCGACCATCAACCACCCATTTATACTAATCCTACACTCATTCCATATTCCTACCACATCCTCACCTGTCCCTATATTTCCCTACCATCTACCTACACTAGGGGCAATTTATAATGGCCAATTTACCTATCAACCTGCAAGTCTTTGGCGTGTGGGAGGAAACCGGAGCACCCGGAGGAAACCCACGCAGACACAGGGAGAACTTGCAAACTCCGCACAGGCAGTACCCAGAATTGAACCCGGGTCGCTGGAGCTATGAGGCTGCGGTGCTAACCACTGCGCCACTGTGCCGCCCCTTATTTTGAAATTGTGTCCCCTGGTTCTAAACTCCCCAACCAGTAGAAACATCTTGCCTACATCTACCCTGTCTATCCCTTTAAGTATTTTGTAGGTTTCAATGAGATCACCTCTCAATCTTCGAAACTCTAGAGAATATAGGCCCAATTAAAGGCCTGCTACCCGACCCAAACCCGATGGGACCCGATGACGTGTCAGGTTCAGGTCGGGTCGGGTCGCACTTCCGGGTCCGGCATTTAGGGTCGGGTCAGGTCCGGCCGGATCGGACACGCTCTATCACAACCTCAGGTAAGTGACTCTAATGTTAATTTACTTTTTGGATTTTAAAGGTAGTTTTGTTTTCGTTATTTTAAGCTTGTGCAGGTAAGGAACAAAGTGAAAAAAGGAAGGTAAGTTAACTGATGGTCAGGTCGGGTCGTGCGAGGGAAAAAATGGAAGGACTCGGGCCGGGTCGGGGTCGGATGTGGTTCTGTTGGGCTCGGGTCAGGTCTCATTTGCAGACCCGAGCAGGCCTTTAGGCCCATTTTCCCCAATCTCTCTTCATAGGACAATTCCTGCCATCCTGGGAACAAGTCTGGTAAACCTTCGTTGCACTCCCTCTATCGCAATAATATCTTTCCTAAGGTAAGGGGACCAAAACTGCACACAGTACTCCAGGTGCGGTCTAACCAAGGTTTTATACAATTGAAGCAAGACTTCACTATTCCTGTACTCAAATCCTCTTGCGATAAAGGCTAACATATCATTAGCCTTCTTAATTGCTTGCTGCACCTGCATGTTAGCTTCCAGTGACTTATTGACAAGGACACCCAGGTCCCTTTGTACATCTATACTTTCTAATCTCTTACCCTTTAAGAAATACTCTGCATATCTATTCCTCCTACCAAAGTGAATAACCTCACATTTTTCCACATTAAATTCCATCTGCCACATTCTTGCCCACTCACTAGGTCTTTCCAAATCCCCTTGAAGCTGCTTTGCATCTTCCTCACAACACACATTCCCACCTAGTTTTGTATCATCTGTGAACTTGGAAATACTACATTTGGTCCCCACATCCAAATCATTGATATATATTGTGAACAGCTGGGGCCCAAGCACTGATCCTTGTGGTACCCCACTAATCACAACGCGAGAATAACCCATTTATTCCTACTGTCTGCTTTCTGCCTGTTTACCAATCCTTAATTCATGCCGGTATATTACCTCCTATCCCATGTGCTTTAATTTTGCTAACCAACCTCCTGTGGGGGTCTTTATCAAAGGCCTTTTGAAAATCCAAGTATACCATGTCCACCGACTCCCCTTTGTCAATTCTGTTAGTAACGACCTCAAAAAACTCCTACAGATTCATCAAAAATGATTTCCCATTCATAATTCCATGTTGACTATGTCCAATCAGATCATTATTATCCAAGTGTCCATTTATCACATTCTTTAGAATAGATTCTAACATTTTCCCAATGGCTGATGTAAGGCTAACAGGTCTGTAATTCCCTATTTTCTCTCTCCTTCCCTTCTTAAATAGCGGGGTGACATTTGCAACCTTCCAATCTGCAAGAACTGTTCCAGAATCTATAGAATTTTGGAAGATGATCATTAATGCATCCACTATCTCCATAGCTACCTCTTTCAACACTCTGGGATGTAGAATATCAGGTCCCGGGGACTTATCAACCTTCAGCCACATTAATTTCTCCAATACAACCTTCTTACTAATACTAATTTCCTTCAATTCCTCATTCCCCCTAATCCCTTGGATCTTTAATTCTGTGAGATTTCTTGTATCTTCCTCAGTGAAGACAGACACAAAGTAATCATTTAGCTTCTCTGCCATTTCTCTCTTCCCCATTATAAATTCTCCTGACTCTGCCTATAATAGATCCACATTTGTCTTAGCCAAATGCTTCCTTTTTACATACCCATAGAAGCTTTTACAGTCCATTTTCATATTTTTTGCTAACTTATATTCATATTATATTCTCCCTTTCTTTATCAGTTTCTTCGTCCTCCTTTGCTGTATTCTAAAATCCTTCCAATCCTCAGGTTTACTACTATTTCTGGCAACTTTATACGCATTTTCTTTTAATCTTATACAATCCTTAACTTCCTTTGTATCCACAATTGACTGCCTTTACTTTTGGGATTTTTGTGCCTTGAAGGAATGTATAGTTGCTGTAAATTATGTAATAATTCTTTAAAGACTATCCATTGCCTATGTACTGTCATACCTTTTAATGTATTTTCCCAGTCCACCTCAGCCAATTTGCCCTTCATACCTTCATAATTTCCTTTGTTCAAATTTAACACCCTGGCTTCAGATTGAACTACCTCACTTTCAAACAGAATGTAAAATTCTATCATATTATGGTCACTCACCTCTAAAGGTTCTTTTACAACAAGATTATTAATTAGCCCTTTCTCATTGCATAATATTAGATCTAAAAAGCCTGTTCTCTAGTCGGTTCCTCAACATACTGCTCTAGAAAACCATCCCTAACACACTCCAGAAACTCATCTTCCACAGCATTAGTGCTCATTAGGTTTACCGAGTCTATATGCAGATTAACGTCACCCACGATTATTGTATTACCCATGCTACATGCTTCTCGAATCTCCTGATTAATACCATGCCCCACACTACCACTGGTTGGTGGCCTATAAACAACTCCTACCAATGTTTGTTGCCCCTTGCTGTTTCTTAGCTCCACCCAAACAGATTCCACATTTTGTTCTTCCGATCTGAGATCCTCCCTTACTAATGTATTGATCCCATCCCTTATTATCAGTGCAACACCACCTCCTTTTCCTTTTTGCCTGTCCTTCCTAAATGTCGAATATCCTTGAATATTCCTTTCCCAGTCTTGGTCACCCTCTAGCCACGTTTCTGTTATGGCAATTAGATCATACCCGTTTACCTCTATTTGGTCTTTAAATCATCTACCTTGCTGCGAATGCTGCGTGCATTCAGGTAGAGTGCCCTTAACCGTGTCTTCTTGACATTTTGCATTCTAAGCCTAGTTGATGCTCGCCTTTGTTTCGCCTGCCTTCTAATGTCACTTGCTATTTTTCACCTCCTGTTACCAGCTTTACTTCCTTCCAATTTGAGCTACCCCTCAGGTTCCCATCCCCCTAACAAGCTAGTTTAAACCCTCCCCAAAAGCACTAGCAAATCTTCCTGCGAGGATGGTAGTTCCGGTCATGTTAAGGTGTAGCCCATCCATCTTGTACAGATCCCACCTTCCCCAGAACCGGTCCCAATGCCCCAGAAATCTGATGCTCTCCCTCCCACACCAATTCTCCAGCCACATGTTCAATCGATCAATCCTCCTATTCCTATGCTAACAAGCATACAGCACTGGGAGTAATCCTGAGATTACTGCTTTGGAGATTCTACTTTTTAATTTCCTTCCTAACTCCCTAAAATCTGCTTTCAGGACCTCATCCCTCTTCCAAACTATGTCATTGGTACCAAGGTGGACTATGACCTCTGGCTGTTCACCCTGCCCCAGAAGGATGTCCTGCAGTCGCTCCATGACATCCTTGACTCTGTCACCAGGGAGGCAACACACCATCCTGGAGTCATGTTTACTGCCACAGAAATGCCTATCTGATCCCGACTATTGAATCCCCTATCACTATTGCTCTTCCGCTCTTCTTCTTCCCCTCTTGTGCAGCTGAGCCACCCGTGGTACCACGGACTTTGTTCTGGCTGCACTCCCCTGAGGAATCATCGCTCTCACCAGTATCCAAAATGGAAAACCAATTAGCAAGCAAGATAGACTGAGGGGACTCCTGCACTGCCTGCCTGGTTCTCTTAGACTGCCTGGTGGTCACCCATTCCCCCTCTGCCTGCATGTTCCTAACCTGCGGTGTGACCACCTCCCTTAACGTGCTATCCACGTAGTCCTCTGCCTCGCAGATGCACAACAGTGACTCCAGCTGCTGCTCGCGTTACAAAACCTGAAGCTTCTGCAGTCGGTGACACTTCCTGCAGATGTATTTGTTTAGGACACGTGGTGCATCCATGACTTTCCATGTATCGACAATGTGGTTGACTCTTAAAAGGAAACTCTGAAATGGCCTAGCAAGCCATTCAGTTCAAGGGCAATTTAGGGAAGGGCAATAAATGCTGGCCTAGCCAGCGATGCCCACATCCCACAAAAACAAATTTTAAAAAACATACTCTCTCAGTCACACACACAAATGGTCTTACACACTCACCACATGGGCTTACTAAATAGCAACCAGTTGATTTTCCTCTCCTTACTCCACTGCACCTAGCTTCACTTTAACACCAGCTGCTGACCAGCTGAAATCCGCTAACTGCGTACAGACTGGAGACTTGTGTATCGTTTTTAGATGTGGGAGCTCTGGAGACAGCAGTGCACTGGCCTCTCATGCTGCCGATAATCTTAATATTTACCCTCTGGTGATCAACAACTATTGGTTTATTTCCAACTTTAAACATAAAATGGGAGGAATGTGCAACTTGTGAAGAACTATTGAGGTTTATTGTGTAATGCCTTCCCAGAAAGTTTACATAATCTTTCAAATATAGAAAAGCAAATTCCACAACCCAATTGCTTCAGTTGCTTGGAGATAGTAAAAGCTGTGAGAAGAGTGATACTGGAGAATATGTCCAAGGGTTGTGAATCTAAGGAACAGCACACATTGCAAAATGCCCAAGAGATATTTTAAACTCAACGTCTGAATGAATTTCATTGTTTTTCCAGTTTTCTTGCTTTCTTCTTGAACCTTACTGGTTCCTCAGGCATTGGCTCTGCTCCTATATCTCACCCAATTTCCCAATCTTCAGGTAGTGTCAGCAGTCTGTCCAACAATGGGAGCGGGGGGAGAGGATGGGGAAGCTGAGGACACACACACAACACACCTGAATCTGCACCTGACCTCACTGATGTCCACAGGCCCCACCTTGAGCCTGGCCAATACTTTTTTCCTCCACCCATCCCTTCCCCCCCCCCCACCCCCCCAATCCACTCTTGCTAGCCGAGGAACATGTCAATTCAAGCGCCCACTCTGACTTAGATCAGCACGAGGGGTTAAAGGCTTAAATTATGAGGACAGGTTGCATAAAGTTGGTTTGTATTTTATTGAATTTAGAAAGTTGCAGGGTGACCTAATTGAGGTTTTCAAACTAATAAAAGGATGAGGTCAGGTGTATGAGGTCAGGTGACAAGGAGTCCAGAACAAACGGCCACAAGCTTAAAATTAAATGAAGGACATTCAGATGTGATGTCAAGAAGCACTTCTTTTTTTCATTTTTTAGAGATACAGCACTGAAACAGGCCCTTCGGCCCACCGAGTCTGTGCCGACCATCAACCTCCCATTTATACTAATCCTACGTTAATTCCATTACCCTCTCACATCCCCACCTTCCCTCAATTCCCCTACCTATACTAGGGGCAATTTATAATGGCCAATTTACCTAACCACCTGCAAGTCTTTTGGCTGTGGGAGGAAACCGGAGCACCCGACGAAAACCCACCCAGTCACAGGGAGAACTTGCAAACTCCGCACAGGCAGTACCCAGAATTGAACCCAGGTCGCTGAAGCTGTGAGGCTGCGGTGCTAACCACTGCACCACTGTGCTGCCTTTCTTCACACAAAGGGTAGTGGAAATCTGGAACTTTCTCCCCTAAAAAACTGTTGAGGCTGGGGGTCAATTGAAAATTTCAAGACTGAATGGAGAGATTTTTACTCGGCAGGTTATGAAGATTTAAACAGCCAATGCGGGTAGATGGAGTTAAGTTACAGATCAACCATGATCTAACTGAATGGTGGAAGTGGCTTGAGGGGCGAAATGGCCTACTCCAGTTCCGATATCCCTACAGGGCAGGCATCAAACCTGAGGGGTAATTTAATGAGCACTATGACATCAGAGCAGGGTTCTCCACCTCCAGCGTGCAATCAGAGAATGACCCCCTCAAAACCTGCTGGCTTTTGTATGTCTTTGCAATAACCCATTGGAAGAGCTTCACTGACCAATGTAGAACTGGTAATGGCGAGACATACTCGTTACTCCTGGACTGGTGTTGACCACCTGAGGTGAGGGGTGGTCAGAGAAGAATTCTCCAGTGTAATTTTTCCCTTATTGGCCCTCTATTTTTGCCTCTCCAAGGAGATTACATAGTTACGGATGGGGGAAGGGCAGGGGTGCAGGAGTGAGGAGAGTGTTTAGTCACGATCATCCAGTCATCACGAGTGTGGGGCAGACTTGATGAACAAACTAATCTTTTCCTGTACATCAGTTTCATATGTCTGCATTGCCACGGAGTGGTGCTAATGACAATAGTCTACAATAGGGAACATCTCCCAGGTACAGTTAACAAATCATCTATTTATAATAGAACCTAAATTTGGCAAACATTAAGCAGTGCCTGGAAAATCCTGAATAGCTTCCTTTCAGACACTGATACTGAATTCCTTCCTGTGATTTAAAACAATAATCCAGGATGATTTTTTTTTCTTGGAAATGGATATAAAAATGTAGATCAACGTTTAGCCAGTACAGATGAATCCCGCAGTGTGCTACCACTGGGGCCAGAGCAGAAAAAGATACAGGTCTGATACTAATTTTAGATTATGGGGCACACAGCCAAGTAATAGCCATAAATATGTCTAATATTGGACACAGGCTGTTATATAAACAGCTTCCAAGTGTAATAGTAGAGGTGGTGTGTAGATTATTAACAAACTGGAATGACATGATCAAATATTCTGTTTCAGTAAAGGAGAATTTGATATTTGCCTTCACTGCACCAATCTAGTTTTCCATGGTATGTATCCATCTGTTGTGTCATAGTTTGGCTCTTTCTGAACTGTCTAAAGATCAGACTAGACTTGTACTTGGGAAATTGCCCAAAGTCTTTCCCTCGCTTTCCATCTTTACTTTACTCAGAGTGACTTGTCTCGAAGTCGAGGTTTCGGAGAGAACTGGTGCTCCAATTTCAGTCATTATTGGTCAGCTTGTTTGGGGGCTAAAGTCTGAATCTGAAGTTTGCATTTTCAAAGAAAATTCCCACGTTTAATTAACGGTAAACAAATCAGAGTAGGAAACTGTTCTTGTTAATCAGTTGAGCAGAGCAGGTAGCATGCCTGCCTCTAAGTCAAAAACTTGTGGGCTCAAGTTTTGCTCCAGAAACTTCAGCACTATCAGAGGTGCTGTCTTGAATCAAGGGGCCTCTCAGGTGGTTGTAAAAAATTGCATAGTGTCATTTCCGAAGAAGAGCACCACTCCCATTTTCTTGAACGGCGGGTGCTGGTAATGGAGGGTGGATGCGCTGAAGATACGGAGTGGAGGACATGTAGACTGATATTTGGGGTGAGGATCCTGTGTGGGGGAGCAAGCCCTCCAGGCAACATGCCACTGTCAGTGAGCAGACGTAGCATAGGTGATCAATGCTTAATTCCCAGGACATGGCTGCGATGCAGAAATAAGTTCAATGACTTGGCCAGAGCTGTCAAGGTACGAATACTCTCTCTTACTCTCTCTCACACCTCCAGCCTCATAATATGCCTCTCCCCCATTCCCCTTCACTCTGCTACAATCACTATACCACGCATCACTTGCCTCTTTGCCCTAATACTCGCACACTCACCAGTATTGCAACCATCACATCCCCACATCTCACACCTTACACACTGCAATGCTAACTGTTCTTCCATGATAGGCACATTCTCTAAACACGCCACGAGACAGTCACTAACACGCTCCCCTTTTTTTTGCAGGAGAATGTGCGTGTGCAGCTTGTGACTGGAGGCTGCCACCGGAGCAGATCAAGCCTGCCTGCTCACCCTTCCCCCCATGCCGTCCCCACCAGTGGACACATCACAGCTGGTGGAACAGAAGGCGGCTTCTGAGTCTTGTGCAAGCCCTTAGTGTCTGTGTTGTGCACTCGTATATTATTCCTAGCGCTCCTGTAAAGTGTGGCTACAGAAGGTGATGTAGCTGCATGACAGGGGCTGCTTTGCGAAGTAAGGGGCTTAAGACATTGATCCTTCAAGAGGTTTAGACAGGAGATGTACTCTCTGAAGACCCACTGTATGATAATGGCCTCCTCCTCCCTCTTCTCCCTCTTCTCCCAGCTTCTCCTGCTCCCTCCTGGCCTCCCAGCTGCTCCCACTCATCCTCCAGCCACAAAGGCAGACCTACCAGATTACCCATGACTGCAGCAAAACGGCTTTGAAAGTTGCCGAAAACAGTGCAGCACCAGTAGAAACTTCTCCTCAAAAGTCAGAATTATGTTATAGTAGTCTGAAACAGGCCAAAAAAAGATCAGAAGTCAACCAGCATCCAAAAAGGACAAACCAGCAATGAAGCATGTAGTGGATGAACCCTCTAAATATCCTTGCTATTGGTAGCTCCACGAGTTGCTGAGTGAGTTTATCACATGGCGAATCCGTTACTGGGGCAGGCCAGTTATCACAAAAGGGACCAACAACAAGTGTAAGACCCTATTTAAATATTTAAATTAGAGTTTCATTCATTTCCATGCACAGATACCTACAGAGCAGCTGGATTCAATATGGTGGGTAGTGTTCCACTCCCGATCTCAGCAGGGCCTGAACATTCAGCCCATTGTGGCTTGCATTCTATCTCCTAAATCTTGGTGCTGTTCTGCCCCTGTTGGGTCTTGGTCAACCATCTAGCTTTCTCAATTAAACAAAGGAAGGAGTTAGAGGTCTGATTCCACCGCCCATGTTACAAAAAGATACAGAGGTATTGGAGAAGGTGCAAAAAAACAGATTTACAAGGATGATACCAGAACTGAGAGATTATAACTATCTGGGAAGATTGAACAGCCTGGGGCTCTTTTCTCTAGGAGAGAGAAGGCTGAGGGGTGATCTGATAGCAGTCTTTAAAACTGTGAAGGGGTTTAATAGGGTAAACGGAGAGAAGGTGTCTCCACTTGTGGGGGAGACTAAAACTAGAGGTCATAAATGTAAGATAGTCCCTAATAAATCCAATTCAGGGTAAACTTCTTTAACCTAGAGAGTGGTTAGAATGTGAAACACGCTACCACAAGGAGTAGTTGCGAATAGCGTAGCTGCATTTAAGGGAAAACTAGATAAGTACATGAGGAAGAAGGGAATAGAAGGATATGCTATTTGGATGAGATGAAGTAGTGTGGGAGGAGACTCATGTGGAACATAAACACCAGCATAGACCAGGTGGGCCGAATGGCCTGTTTCTGTGCTTTTAATTCTGTGTAACAGTTTGTTGGGGTTTTGGTTAATCAATTGTGGTGGGAGACAGTTAGAATAGCAGCAGCAAGTGAAGTTATTGGGAAGCTGCATTTGGCAGTGTAAGGTCAGTGTTGTGTCTGCCAACAACAGTAGCAACTGACTGCTCAAAGACAACTTTGACGCCGTGTTGGCAAGGATCTTTGTTGGGGATTAAGTGTACAAACGTGACCTCTATTTAGCCTAGGTTCTGGCTGAACTTTTCACATTGTTCAATGAATGCCTCTTCATACAAGAATATACCTACCTGCCTCTGCAGTCGTATAACTGTCTATATTCCTGGGAGCAGCATTGTGGCTAGTGGAGGAGCAAATGGAGCCACTCATTGAGGTTCAGATTGCCTTCATGTATCCACTAAGCTCTTCAGAGATCTATGTGTAACTGTCAGTTTAATGAGCACTGTTTCAGGAAAGATATACATGCTGATGACAATTTAAAGACATCTAATAGTCTTTGACTGATCTGGCCCTTTCTAGTCTTTATTTCTTCCTTGAAGCTTTATGCTGAAAGATGGTTCCATGGGTTTGGACAGCACTCCACTAGTTTGTCCAATTGGCCATTTTCCATGTGCAAGTCTAGATCGTCCTTGTCAGCTGGCTATTAGGCAGCAGGAGGCATCACAAACAAACCTAATTCAGTCCTCACCCAACATCCACCTATGTACATTTCTCAGTAGAGGTCACTGGATTGTGACCTGAAATGGGGAGCTCTGGTTAATTTTCCCCTCAAGTTCAAGTGAACTTGAACTAATTGTAACTGTCCAGATCTGAGGTTAGCTAACTAGACTCAGGGCAGGGATCAACCTTCCAGTTCTATATGGTTCAGCACCACACCAGACAGTACATGTATCCATTTAATCACTGGAGCACTGTGCATACTTGTTTAAATAAGAAATATTAAGATAAGTGCTATTGGTTTCTTCCACTCTCTATCAACTTAGCTCATCCAAAATTATACTGCTGGAATCATAAACCACATCAAGTCCCGCTCACCCATCACTCTCAATGTTCTGACTGGCCTATATTGGAACCAACTGCACCAATGTTTTAAATGTAAAATTCTAATCCTTGTATTCAAATCCCTTTATGGCCTCGACTCTCCCTATTTCTGTAACTTCCTCCAGCCCTACAACCCTCCAAGAACTCTACGTTCCTCCAACTTTAGCCTCTTCTACATCTCCCACTTCCTTCAATGGCAATGAAAGGGAAAATCGAATGGAATGTATAATGGGCCAGTTCAATATCATCCATCACCCATGGTTAAAATTATCCCAAATAAGTTTTGGCATTGATCGAGGCAAAGGATGATGGGCCTGAGGAATGTTGCACTTTCCTACTTACTGCCAGAGTGTCAGGTATATGATGCGTAGAAGCAACTTCAAATGTCAGTTTGGCTTAGTGGTATCACATCTGAGTCAAAACGTTTCGACATTATTTGATGAAGTGCAAGAGAGTTCTTCTAATATCCAAGCCAATATTTATGTTTTAACCAACAAAACAGATTAACTGGTTATTTATCTCATTTGTTATTCTTGGGAGCTTGCTGTGCGCCAATTGGCTGCCATGTTTAGCTGCATTTCAAGTGACTGTACTTCAAAAGTAATTCATTGGCTATGGCTTTGGGATATCCTGAGGACTGGCAAAGCTCGATATAAATACAAATTCATTTTTCCTTTCTTTCTTTACCTCTCTTTCTCTTTTTTTCTTTATTTTCCCTATTTCACTCCACCCTCGGAAGAACTGGTTAAAGACTGCCCAGCATAATTTCACTCTAAAACATTATCATTGTTAGAAAGATGAAGTCTGATTGAACTCAAGCTCAGGTCTCAGAAATGAAAGCACAGTATGCCACCCCACAATACACCTAGTGCATGCCACATAAAGTTGACTGTACCAATCTCATGATGCAGTTACATAATTGTGCTGTTCCCTCTTATGTGCAGCAACCCTTGACCTTAAGGACACTGTCACAGTTCAGGGTTATTTGGCCAACTTTTCCAGAAAGGGTTTGGGCATCAGACATGTTACGATGTTGGGTTTATTTTTAGCTAAAGTTTGTCTGATAGGAACCCACTTCCCAAGACAGGTCCCAGGGTGAGTTATGGATGAATAGGCAAATGAATGCTGATTACAATACAAGATGGGAAGATTTCTCAGAGACGCAAATAATGGACGATTCATTAGCCATGTCTGGTTATTCAGAGACTTTGTATCTGGATGTTGGAAACCATTTCTGAGATCTCCACAGGGGGCTCAGAAAGAGGCTTCTAAAAATCAGAACACAAAGCAAGTGGTGCAGCAGAAATCTGCAAAGGGAGTAAATTGCCATTCGGGACAGAAGGATAGTGTACAAAGAGATTGGACTTTTTACACCTCCTCTGGACTCATCTTTTGTCTCTCTACTTGTCCCTTCTTTTGCTTTGCAAAATCATGTCTTTTCTTATCCTCCCTACCTTCCTCTCTGTTGCATCCTCCATTCCCCCAACTTTTCTCCTGGCTGTTAAAAACTATTAAAACACTAATATCTTCCAGTTCTGATGAAAGGTCATTGGCCTGAATCATTAACTCAGATGCTGCTGATCAGCTGAGTGTTTTCAGCATTTTATGTTTTTATTTGTACCTTTTAAATTGATTTCGACAACCCAGTGGAGTGGGCTAACATTCAATTCTTCTTTATCCTTGTGTTACGGAGTTTCCATATATTTTTTGTCAAAACTTGGAATCTGTATTTTTAAAACTGAAGAGGCTGACCTCTGGGTGATTTTTTTTTAAAGAAGATTGACCAGTAAACAAGTTTTTCTGGGAAGTATGTGATTTCCAGTAAACATAGCAGGGGGTTTTGACCCAAGAGTTACCCTTTGCTGTGACAAGAGAGAATTTAGGACTTAGCATGAGACTTGCTTGAAAAAGATGGTTTCATTTTGAACTGATAAAAGATGCTGGTATTTGGACTGAAAGCAGGCAGTTGGAATCTGCATATGGACCTGCCAGGAGATCAGAAGAAAACAACAGATAACTGTTACCCTCTTTGAAGAATCCCTGTGAGTGAAAACCAAAAGCCTGTATGAAGTGGTACTCTTGCCTTCTGCAATTTTTAAGAAACCCTGAATGCTTGCAGAAACCTTGCATCTTTAAAAAGGACTTTTGCATCGAATGTATGTAAGAACTTGTTGCTGCACACCTGACGGAAGACCTATCTGAAGCTTCTGCAGTTGAATTTCTTTGAATGCCTACCCAAAACGGACTGTTCATCAGCCTCACCTGGAAAGACTCCGAGTGGCATCCAACTATTCAACTTTGGGACACCTCGCTTGGGACTCTTCGCTTCAGTATAAGTTTATTTTATTCCTTCTATTCCTTTGTAACAGTTGTAAACAAAAATCCCTTTTTCCCGATTAGCCAGGTTTTGGATGTATGTGTGTGAGGACTACAATAATAATATGGGGCTTTAATACTTTGATTTGTTGTATATATTTACTTCATTATTGGTTAAGACTTGGTTTTATAATAAATAGTTAATTTATGTTGTTGATTAAAGAAACCTGGTTGGTGTGCTTTATTCTGGGGACAGATAGAGTATCTAATTGCTTGTTTCGATAATTTGGAAAATTTATTGATATGCTGTGACCTGTGGAGAGGTGGGACTGAATTAACAGTTCACTCCTCCTGCCTCGGTCGTAATACTTGTAACAGTGTGCAGGCAGAAGTTGTCCCAATCTTTTTGAGCAATTCTTAACAGTCTCATTGCTCTGTGTGTCTTATTTATTTATTTAGAGATACAGCACTGAAACAGGCCCTTTGGCCCACCGAGTCTATGCCGACCATCAACCACCCATTTATACTAATCCTACATTAATCCCATTACCCTCTCACATCCCCACCTTTCCTCAATTCCCCTACCTATACTAGGGGCAATTTATAATGGCCAATTTACCTATCAGTTTTCAGCTGTGGGAGGAAACCGGAGCACCCGGCAAAAACCCACACAGTCACAGGGAGAACTTACAAACTCCACACAGGTAGTACCCAGAATCGAACCCGGGTCACTGGAGCTGTGAAGCTGCAGTGCTAACCACTGCGCCACTGTGTCGCCCATCTGTCATGGTCTTGATTTGCTCATGATTTGAACCAAGGATTGCTTCATCCATTGTTAGCTCAGTTGGCCTCTACAGAGATTGAAGAAGTACATGAGCCTCAATTTTAAGATTCTCATCTTTGTATTCAAATCCCTCTATGTCCTCACTCCTCCCTATCTCCGAAGGCTTCTCCAAACCTACAACCATCCAAGAGCTTCCCATTAGTCTCTGCCAGAAAGCTGGTTGGTGAAGGAGACAGTGGCACAGTGGTAATGTCACTGTGCTAGTAATCTAGAGACCCAGGCTACTGCCCTGGGATATGGGTTCAAATCCTACCATAGCAGCTGCTGGAATTTAAAATTTAATGAATTAATAAAATCAATTCATTAAAAAAAAATCTGGCATTGAAA